>NC_061511.1:4017348-4114194 GCF_022539505.1 Lolium rigidum | reverse complement strand
TTGCTATGCATGTCCGTCTTGTACGAAGTAAGGGAGATCTACCACTCATTTAATGGTTAGAGCATGCATATTGTTAGAGAAGAACATTGGGCCGCTAACTAAAGCCATGATCCATGGTGGAAGTTTCGAGTTTGGACATATATCCTCAATCTCATATGAGAACATTAATTGTTGCTACATGCTTATGCATTAAAGAGAGTCCATTATCATGTTGTCCATGTTGTCCCGGTATGGATGTCTAAGTTGAGAATAATCAAAGCGAAATCCAAAATGCGAGCTTTCTCCTTAGACACTTTGTACGGGCGGCATGGAGGTACCCCTTTGTGACACTTGGTTAAAACATGTGTATTGCGATGAAATCCGGTAGTCCAAGCTAATTAGGACAAGGTGCGGGCACTATTAGTATACTATGCATGAGGCTTGCAACTTGTAAGATATAATTTACATAACACATATGCTTTATTACTACCGTTGACAAAATTGTTTCATGTTTTCAAAATAAAAGCTCTAGCACAAATATAGCAATCGATGCTTTCCTCTTTGAAGGACCTTTCTTTTACTTTTATGTTGAGTCAGTTCACCTATCTCTCTCCACCTCAAGAAGCAAACACTTGTGTGATCTGTGCATTGATTCCTACATACTTGCATATTGCACTTGTTATATTACTCTACATTGACAATTATCCATGAGATATACATGTTACAAGTTGAAAGCAACCGCTGAAACTTAATCTTCCTTTGTGTTGCTTCAATACCTTTACTTTGATTTATTGCTTTATGAGTTAACTCTTATGCAAGACTTATTGATGCTTGTCTTGAAAGTACTATTCATGAAAAGTCTTTGCTTTATGATTCATTTGTTTACTCATGTCATTACCATTGTTTTGATCGCTGCATTCATTACATATGCTTACAATAGTATGATCAAGGTTATGATGGCATGTCACTCCAGAAATTATCTTTGTTATCGTTTACCTGCTCGGGACGAGCAGAACTAAGCTTAGGGGATGCTGATACGTCTCCGACGTATCGATAATTTCTTATGTTCCATGCCACATTATTGATGATATCTACATGTTTTATGCACACTTTATGTCATATTTGTGCATTTTCCGGCACTAACCTATTAACGAGATGCCAGAAGAGCCGGTTCCTGTTTTACTGCTGTTTTTGGTTTCAGAAATCCTAGTAAGGAAATATTCTCGGAATTGGACGAAATCAACGCCCGGGGTCCTATTTTGCCACGAAGCTTCCGGAAGACCGAAGAGGAATACGAAGTGGGGCCACGAGGCGCCGACACACCAGGGCGGCGCGGCCTGAGGTGTTGGCCGCGCGGCCTGTTGTGTGGGGCCCTCGTGACGCCTCCCGACTACTGCCCTTCCGCCTACTTAAAGCCTCAGTCGCGAAACCCCGATCCGAGAGCCACGATACGGAAAACCTTCCGGAGACGCCGCCGCCGCCAATCCCATCTCGGGGGATTCGGGAGATCTGCCTCCGGCACCTGCCGGAGGAGGAATCATCTCCCGGAGGACTCTTCACCGCCATGGTCGCCTCCGGAGTGATGAGTGAGTAGTTCACCCCTGGACTATGGGTCCATAGCAGTAGCTAGATGGTTGTCTTCTCCTCATTGTGCTTCATTGTTGGATCTTGTGAGCTGCCTAACATGATCAAGATCATCTATACGTAATGCTATATGTTGTGTTTGTTGGGATCCGATGGATAGAGAATACTATGTTATGTTGATTATCAAGTCTATTACCTATGTGTTGTTTATGATCTTGCATGCTCTCCGTTATTAGTAGAGGCTACGGCCAAGTTTTACTCTTAACTCCAAGAGGGAGTATTTATGCTCGATAGTGGGTTCATGCCTCCATTAAATGCAGGACGGTGATGAGAAAGTTCTAAGGTTGTGGATGTCTTTGTTGCCACTAGGGATAAAACATTGATGCTATGTCAGAGGATGTAGTTATTGATTACATTACGCACCATACTTAATGCAATTGTGCTGTTGTTTGCAACTTAATGCTGGAAGGGGTTCGGATGATAACCTGAAGGTGGACTTTTTAGG
This sequence comes from Lolium rigidum, assembly GCF_022539505.1. NCBI lineage: Eukaryota > Viridiplantae > Streptophyta > Magnoliopsida > Poales > Poaceae > Lolium > Lolium rigidum. Next base: position 4,112,126 of record NC_061511.1, on the reverse strand, counting down.
CATAGATGCATGCTTGGATAGCGGTCTATGTACTTTGTCAGTAGTACCTATGGAATATTCCTTCATATAAACTCAATGAAAACATTAGTCCATAGGGGTTGTCATTAATTACCAAAACCACACATAGGGGCAATATACCCTTACAGAAGATATCAGCAAACTGAGCAGAAGTCGGAACGTGTAGAACACGAACTTGACTCAGAGCCACCTTCTCGCGAACAAAATGAATGTCGACCTCTATATGCTTGGTGCGACGGTGCTGAACAGGATTCCCGGACATGTAAACAGCTGAAATATTATCACAGTAAACAATAGTAGCTTGATCAATAGGACGATGCAGCTCCGACATCAACTGGCGCAACCAAACCGTTTCAGCAACCACATGAGCCACAACGCGATACTCAGCTTCGACTGACGAGCGAGAGACCGTGACCTGCCTTTTTAAAGACCAAGAAACCAAATTGTTACCAAGAAAAACACAAAATCTGGATGTGGACCGTCGAGTATCGGGACAACCAGCCCAGTCTGCATCAGAGTAAGCAATCAAAGAGGTGGGAGAGGATGTGGTTATGTGAAGACCTAGATCTAATGTGCCTTTGAGATACCGAAGGATACGTTTGACATGGTTGAAGTGTGGAACACGAGGATCATGCATGTATAAACATGCTTGTTGAACAGAAAAAAGAAATTTCAGGACGAGTAAGAGTAAGATACTGAAGGGCACAGGTGAGACTACGATAGAGAGAAGGATCAGAAAAAGGATCACCGTCAGCAGAAAGTTTGGAACCTGTATCAGCTGGAGTACGGGACGGTTGACAATCAAGCATACCAGCACGAGAAAGAAGATCGACAGTGTACTGACGTTGAGACAAGAAAAGGCCAGAGGAGTCACGGATGACAACAATACCTAAGAAGTGATGAAGAAGACCTAAATCGGACATAGAAAATTCTTTGCAAAGAAGAGAGATAATATGATCTAAAAGGTTTTGGGAAGAAGCTGTGAGAATAATATCATCTACATATAGAAGAAGATAAGCAGTGTCGGTATTGTGATGAAACATGAAGAGAGAAGTGTCAGAATGGGAAGGCGTGAAACCAATGGTTTGAGCATAAGTAGAAAAACGTTGAAACCAAGCCCGTGGTGCTTGTTTAAGACCATAGAGAGATTTTTCAAGTAGACAAACATGATTAGGATATGAGGAATTTTCGAATCCAAGAGGTTACTGACAATAAACTGTTTCTTGAAGAGATCCATGAAGAAAGGCGTTTTTGACATCAAGTTGATGGATGGGCCAAGAGGAAGAGACGGCGATGCTAAGAACAGTACGAATAGTGCTGGGTTTGACAACTGATACGTCTCCAACGTATCTATAATTTCTTATGTTCCATGCTAGTTTTATGACAATACCTACATGTTTTGTTCACACTTTATGATGTTTTGATGCATTTTCCGGCACTAACCTATTAAAAAGATGCCGAAGCGCCAGTTTCTATTTTCTGCTCTTTTTGGTTTCAGAAATCCTACACAGGAAATATTCTCGGAATTGGACGAAACAAAAGCCCACGGTCTTATTTTCCATGGAAGGTTCCAGAGCACCGAAGGAGAGATGGAGAGGGGCCAAGGGGGCCCCACCCCACAAGGCGGCGCGGCCAGGGGGGAGGGCGCGCCCCCTATGGTGTGGGCCCCTCGGGACCCCTCCGAGGCTGCCCCTTCGCCTACTTAATCCCTCCGTCGCGAAAACCCTAGTACCGAGAGCCACGATATGGAAAAAGTTCCAGAGACGCTGCCACCGCCAATCCCATCTCGGTGGATTCAGGAGATCGCCTCCGGCACCCTGCCGGAGAGGGGAATCATCACCGGAGGGCTCTACATCACCATGCCCGCCTCCGGAATGATGCGTGAGTAGTTCATCCTTGGACTATGGGTCCATATCAGTAGCTACATGGTTGTCTTCTCCTCTTGTGCTATCATGTTTAGATCTTGTGAGCTGCCTATCATGATCAGGATCATCTATTTGTAATGCTACATGTTTAGTTTGGTGGGATCCGATGAATATTGAATACTATATCAAGTTGATTAATTGATCTATCATATATGTGTTGTTTATGTTCTTGCATGCTCTCCGTTGCTAGTAGAGGCTCGGCCAAGTTGATACTTGTAACTCCAAGAGGGAGTATTTATGCTCGATAGTGGGTTCATGCCTCCATTGAATGCGGGACAGTGACGAGAAAGTTCTAAGGTTGTGGATGTCTTGTTGCCACTAGGGATAAAACATCAATGCTTTGTCTAAGGATATTTGTGTTGATTACATTACGCACCATACTTAATGCAATTGTCTGTTGTTTGCAACTTAATACTGGAGGGGGTGCGGATGCTAACCTGAAGGTGGACTTTTTAGGCATAGATGCATGCTGGATGGTGGTCCATGTTCTTTGTCGTAATGCCCTGATTAAATCTCATAGTAGTCAACATGATATGTATATGAATCTCTATTCTGTCAATTGCCCACCTGTAATTTGTTCACCCAGCATGCTATTTATCTTATTGGAGAGACACCACTAGTGAACTGTGGACCCCGGTCCTTTTTTTTACATCTGAAATACAATCTACTGCAATCTCTGTTCTCCGTTGTTCTTCGCAAACAAGCATCATTCTCCACACCATACGTTTAATCCTTTGTTTTCAGCAAGCCGGTGAGATTGACAACCTCACTGTTAAGTTGGGGCAAAGTATTTTGATTGTGTTGTGCAGGTTCCACGTTGGCGGCGGAATCCCTGGTGTTGCGCCGCACTACACTCCTCCACCAACAACCTTCACGTGGCCTTCATCTCCTACTGGTTCGATAACCTTGGTTTCTTTCTGAGGGAAAACTTACTGCTGTGCGCATCACACCTTCCTCTTGGGGTTCCCAACGGACGTGTGCATTGATGGCGTGTAACTCACACGTTCGTTGGGAACCCCAAGAGGAAGGTATGATGCGCACAGCAGCAAGTTTTCCCTCAGAAAGAAACCAAGGTTAATCGAACCAGGAGGAGCCAAGAAGCACGTTGAAGGTTGATGGTGGCGAAATGTGATGCGGCGCAACAACAGGGATTCCGGCGCCAACGTGGAACCTGCACAACACAACCCAAGTACTTTGCCCCAACGAAACGAGTGAGGTTGTCAATCTCACCGGCTTGCTGTAACAAAGGATTAACCGTATTGTGTGGAAGATGATTGTTTGCAAGAAAACAATAAAACAAGTATTGCGGTAGATTGTATGCGATGTAAAGAATAGGACCGGGGTCCACAGTTCACTAGAGGTGTCTCTCCCATAAGATAAAAGCATGTTGGGTGAACAAATTACAGTCGGGCAATTGACAAATAGAGAAGGGCATAACAATGCATATACATGATATGATAAATATAGTGAGATTTAATCCGGGCATTACGACAAAGTACATAGACCGCCATCCAACTGCATCTATGCCTAAAAAGTCCACCTTCAGGTTATCATCCGAACCCCATTCAGTATTAAGTTGCAAACCAACAGACAATTGCATTAAGTATGGTGCGTAATGTAATCGACAACTACATCCTTAGACATAGAATCAATGTTTTATCCCTAGTGGCAACACACATCACAACCTTAGAACTTTCTGTCACTGTCCCAGGTGTCAATGAAGGCATGAACCCACTATCGAGCATAAATACTCCCTCTTGGAGTTAAGAGTAAAAACTTGGCCAGAGCCTCTACTAATAACGGAGAGCGTGCAAGATCATAAACAACACATAAATAATAGATTGATAATCACCATAACATAGTATTCTCTATCCATCGGATCCCGACAAACACAACATATAGTATTACAGATAGATGATCTTGATCATGTTAGGCAGCTCACAAGATCCAACAATGAAGCACAATTAGGAGAAGACGACCATCTAGCTACTGCTATGGACCCATAGTCCAGGGGTGAACTACTCACTCATCACTCCGGAGGCGATCATGGCGATGAAGAGTCCTCCGGGAGATGAATCCCCTCTCCGGCGAGGTGCGGAGGCGATCTCCTGAATCCCCCGAGATGGGATTCGCGGCGGCGGCGTCTCTGGAAGGTTTTCCGTATCGTGGCTCTCGGTACTGGGGGTTTCGCGACGGAGGCTATAAGTAGGCGAAAGGGCAGGTCAAGAGGCGGCACGAGGGGCCCAGGTGACAGGCCGGCGCGGCCAGGGCCTGGGCCGCGCCGCCCTGTCATCTGGCCACCTCGTGGCCCCACTTCGACTCCCCTTCGGTCTTACGGAAGCTTCGTGCAAAAATAGGACCCTGGGCGGTGATTTCGTCCAATTCCGAGAATATTTCCTTACTAGGATTTCCGAAACCAAAAACAGCGAAAACAAAGAATCGGCTCTTCGGCATCTTGTTAATAGGTTAGTTCCGAAAAATGCGTAAATACGACATATAATGTGCATAAAACATGTAGGTATCATCAATAAAGTAGCATGGAACATAAGAAATTATCGATACGTTGGAGACGTATCAAGCATCCCCAAGCTTAGTTACTGCTCGTCCCGAGCGAGGTAAAACGATAACAAAGATAATTTCTGAAGTGACATGCCATCATAATCTTGATCATACTATTTGTAAACATATGTAATGAATGCAGCGATCAAAACAATGGTAATGACATGAGTAAACAAGCTGAATCATAAAGCAAAGACTTTTCATGAATAGTACTTCAAGACAAGCATCAATAAGTCTTGCATAAGAGTTAACTCATAAAGCAATAAATCAAAGTAAAGGTATTGAAGCAACACAAAGGAATATTAAGTTTCAGCGGTTGCTTTCAACTTACAACATGTATATCTCATAGATATTGTCAACATAAAGTAATATAACAAGTGCAATATGCAAGTATGTAGGAATCAATGCACAGTTCACACAAGTGTTTGCTTCTTAAGGTGGAGGGAGATAGGTAAACTGACTCAACAATAAAAGTAAAAGAAAGGTCCTTCAAAGAGGAAAGCATTGATTGCTGTATTTGTGCTAGAGCTTTTATTTTGAAAACATGAAACAATTTTGTCAACGGTAGTAATAAAGCATATGAGTTATGTAAATTATATCTTACAAGTTGCAAGCCTCATGCATAGTGTACTAATAGTGCCCGCACCTTGTCCTACTTAGCTTGGACTACCGGATCTTTGCAATGCCATGTTTCAACCAAGTGTCACAAAGGGGTACCTTCATGCCGCTCGTACAAAGGTCTAAGGAGAAAGCTCGCATTTTGGATTTCTCGCTTTTGATTATTCTCAACTTAGACATCCATACCGGGACAACATGGACAACGAGATAATGGACTCCTCTTTAATGCATAAGCATGTGGCAACAATTAGTGTTCTCATATGAGATTGAGGATATATGTCCAAAACTGAAACTTCAACCATGATTCATGGCTTTAGTTAGCGGCCCAATGTTCTTCTCTAACAATTTGCATGCTCCAATCATTAAGGTGATAGATCCTTCAGACAAGATGGACATGCATAGCAACTCACATGATATTCAACAAAGAATAGTTGATGGCGTTCCCCAGAAGCATGGTTATCGCACAACAAGCAACTTAATAAAAGATAAAGTGCATAAGTACATATTCAATACTACGATAGTTTTTAAGGCTATTTTGTCCCATGAGCTATATATTGCAAAGGTGAATGATGGAATTTTAAAGGTAGCACTCAAGCAATTTACTTTGGAATGGCGGAGAAATACCATCTAGTAGGTAGGTATGGTGGACACAAATGGCATAGTGGTTGGCTCAAGGATTTTGGATGCATGAGAAGTATTCCCTCTCGATACAAGGTTTAGGCTAGCAAGGTTATTTGAAGCAAACTCAAGGATGAACTGGTGCAGCAAAACTCACATAAAAGACATATTGTAAACATTATAAGACTCTACACCGTCTTCCTTGTTGTTCAAAACTCAATACTAGATAATATCTAGACCTTAGAGAGACCAAATATGCAAATCAAATTTTAGCAAGCTCTATGTATTTCTTCATTAATGGGTGCAAAGTATATGATGCAAGAGCTTAAACATGAGCACAAAAATTGCCAAGTATCACATTATCCAAGACATTTTAGAATTACTACATGTAGCATTTTCCAATTCCAACCATATAACAATTTAACGAAGAAGAAACTTCGCCTTGAACATTATGAGTAAAGCCTAAGGACATATTTGTCCATATGCAACAGCGGAGCGTGTCTCTCTCCCACAAAGTGAATGCTAGGATCCATTTTATTCAAACAAAAACAAAAACAAACCGACGCTCCAAGTAAAGAACACAAGATGTGACTGAATAAAAATATAGTTTCAGGGGAGGAACCTGATGATGTTGTCGATGAAGAAGGGGATGCCTTGGGCATTGTGGTGCCCCGGACCAGCTGTCCGAAACACCCATTATGCATACACATTCACGATCCCATGATCAGTGTGTCGTGAAAGCATAACCGAACTGGTATCAAATACATCATCCATTACGATCATCGAATAAAAAGATTACAACAGGTCACATGACCAATACTTACATAAGAGCCGCAATGGTGGGAGATCAACGATCACACAAGGGAAATACTTCAGACGAAAGCATTCGCATGGCCCAAGTCATGCCATAACCCTACAGGCAACTGACTGGGAAGACGTTCCTAGCTCGCATAGACGTCGTCAACTCCTTCTTCATATGTCGAACTCCACCAAGTCTGGCCAAGTAAATAGCCAGGGACAAAGCCATGAGTACATTATGAATTGTACTCGCAAACCACCTTAGAGAGAAATAAAGGATATGCATATTTGGCAGTAGCAAGGAACAGGCACTATTCTAGGGTTACAAGGAGGGAGAGATTGGTTCTCTCGAGAGTATGACATCTCTATATCTTTGTTGAAAACCATTTTTGAAAACAAGTTTTCATTTGAAGACTAATAGGTAAGGATGACCCAATTTTGTTTTCCGGCCATCAGAATGACCAAAACAACTTTACCAATTTTTCAATCGTACCTCCCAGGTACATTTCCTCCAGTCCCACTGGTATCTTTCCGTACCTCCCAGGTACATTTCCAAAACCTTTTTGGAAAACACTTTTGTAAAACAAAACCTTCCTTTAATGCCAAGTACCGCCATTCCCATGTTCATAACCGCGGACACGGCTATTCGAATAGTTTTACACTCTGCAGAGGTTGTACACTTTCCCCACAAGATCCGAATACTCATCGTGTGGGCATCATCCCTGCATAACAACATATGCCACGACAAGCACCCGATCGTAGTTTTTCGTTTGCTCGCCTTAGCCTAAGACATGCCGCCTAGAGTTGTACCTCCCAACACCAGAGTCCGAGGGGTCGTTTACCCAGGAGTAGCAAATTCCCCGACCAGCTCGACCCTCCGGAATGCCGCGACCAACTGCGGGGCATTATTCAATGGGAGCTCATAGGTTGTACCCCTGCCATCTAAAGAGAAGGAAAGGCGTCCCCAGTACGTTAGGAAGGCCCGGTCGATAGGTGTCCATGCTCGGACTACCCCTTACACTTGCAGGACCCAAACTAAGGCGAGACAAACTACTACGCTACGCCCCGTCCCACTCCAGGGTAATGTGGTTGCACTGGCTAGGTCCGGTTTCGTACTATGGTCACCAAAGTTTTTCGAAAACAATTTTTCTCCACTTGCCTCCAGCAATTTTCTTCCCGAAAACCTTTTCCTTTTCATAAACTCACACTTGGGCAGGGATACCCCATTCCAAGGTTTTCGAAACAGTTCTTTCTTGAAAACATTTTCACAAAACTTTTCAAAGAGGGCTCCCGACCTATAGTCCGACTTTTCTTTGAAAAGCGGCGACAAGGATGATAAGGTGCTAAGCACCACATCACTAGTAAGTGTGATTAGTAAATAACATGAGGGCTGCACCCGTAAGGGTGGAATAATAAAACTTTGAGTGGCGGAACCACTCACATAAATAAATAAAAGACATGCAATTTATTAAAACCTGTGATAATGCAAGAGTAAGATAATTAGGATGAGACATGCATCAAGAGGTGGCTTGCCTTGGTTGGCTATTTGTCCCTGGACTTCTTCTTCATGAACTTCTGCTCTTCCTTCCTCTTCGAGATCCTCACCGAGATCCTCTCATTCTTCTCTGATAGTGATCGCATTCTAACGTCGCGAAATAAAAGGCGAACGATCAATACATGACCATAGAATCAAACACACACACACACACACAACTAGTAGCAGCCACTCAATCAGAGGCACTAATCACATCAAACAAACAGCACCTCAGGCAAGATGGTTTATAAAAGAACTATTTATGTCGTTACTAGAAAAGGGCTTTAACAGAACATTTATTTGCTAAAAAGGCTCTGCTTCTCAAAAGGCATAAACTACTCAAGCATTGGCGGCTAACGACTTTTGGAAACCACCAGACGTGATCTGGTGCCAAGATTCATTAAAAGGCATTTTAAACAAAAATAACATAATTTCCCTATGGGTAAAATAAGCACTAGCATCAATTTAACAAGCCACTCCAGAATAATGCACATTAAATTTTGGTAAAATCACAGAGAGTAAATCTTGATTTTATAAAGCTACAGTAATTGGATTCACTAAATTTGGGTTTTTAAAACAATAGATATGATTTTTATAAAACCAGAAATGACTTAAGAACCATTTAAATGGTCTAAATCTTTCTGTGCGTCACAAAAATGCATGCAGCATACCTACTGAAATATAATAACATTTAGGACACACTTGCACAAGAATTACATGCAAATAAGTTTTTAACTAATTTATAAAATTTAATTAAGGCAGAACCCAGTGAACATAAACAGCTAGGCACACCATTATCAGAGCATCATCAACCAGAGCCAAGCATACCCATGGATAGATAATACCAAATGTGATCTAACCCACCGGTTTGGCATTTTTCTGATTTGTAAATAAATTTACAAAAATCAGACATTGAAAAGTGTTCTGTTTCAGAGATAAAATTCTTAGAATTAAACTACCACTCTGAAAAATATTTCCTTTGGAACAAAATTATCCTATAGATATATCTACCAGTAGCACTTGGATTTGCTCCAAAAATATTTGTATTTTTCAAAATAAAATTCATGGAATGGCTCTCTGGTCAAAACTTGATTGGTAAATAAAACCAGATCCAGGAAGCTCCTGTACTGGGGACCTATGCCAAAACAAAGGTAAAGGTGTCTAATCTACAGCAAAATTGGATTCACTCATAAAAGTTTCACACAACTCTCACAATTAATAAAATACTAAAACAGACACATTTCAGTCAAACAATAATCAGCACAGATCTGCACTACTAAACCACATGCATGCAATTCTATGTGGTTAAAAAAAATTGATTAGGAGCATCCAGGATTTTGAATCATCCATTTCCGACAAGTGTGGAATTTGTAGTAGATTTGTTTCTAAACTGGAACTTGCAGCAGAAATTTTCTCAGGGAAAAGAAAAAGAAAAAGGGAGTCCGGGCCAAAACCACCAGATCCGGACGGATCCGAGGCGGGCCGGCCCAGCTGCTGCTGCCAGCGTGCGGGAGGCCACGAGGGAAGGGGCCCCGGCGGGGCCTGCAGCCATGCAGGGCTGGTTTGCATGCACGCGTCGGATGAGGATCCGACGGTGCCGGTCGCATCCGTCGGCGACGACCAGGCAGTAGCGGCGCCGCCGCGACGCAGGGAGCGGAGGAAGGAGAGAGAGCTCACCGCGGTGGGATCGGGGACGGCGGAGGAGCGTGATACGGCTCGGGCAGCGACGCATGCGCGCATGGAGGTCGGCCGGACGAAGACGCGGACGAGGCGATCGAGCGCGGCGGTAGCACGGGCAGTGCACCGAGACGTGAACGGCCACTGGGTGACGGGCGAGTTCTGCGTTCTGGGCAAGAACAGGGCGGCGTAAGGTCAGAGAAAAAGAGAAGGGATGATAGAGACAGAGATATAGGACGGAGGGGAACGGCAGCAGCGGCATCCACGATGTGCCACGGACGGACGAGTAAACGGCGGCGGCATGCGCTTTAAAACGGAAACAAAGCAGGGACGTCGGGGTGCTCACCGGCGGAGGGCGCTGGCGAAGGAGGCGGACTGGGCAGCTCCTAGACGACGACGCGGACGACGCCGTCCTCCGTGTCGGGGACAGAACAGCGACGGAGCTCCACGACGGCGACCTCCTAGCGGGTTCCCAGGCGGCTCAGGGAAGACGGATGCTTCACAAGGGACGGTCACGCGAAGACCCTGCATGTCGTCTCGGATGCGCCGGCGGGCTCCCGGACGACGGCGTACACGTGCATGTGCGACCGCTGCGCACGCACGGACAGAGCTCCGTCGACGGTGGTCACCCGGCGCCCCTCGATGACGGGGACTCCTCGCTGCACCTGAGAAGGAACGAGGGAGCGTTTAGGCTGAGCCGAGAGAGATAGTGAACGAGGGTGGAGACGGAAGAGGCGTCGGAGGCCATGCATCGTCGACTTCTTCAAGTTCGACCCGAGACGAGCTTGGCTCGGTTTCCACTTGCAAAGGGCGGAGGAGAGGCAGGGCTACGCCCTGGAGTGGTTCTGGGAGATAAGGGAGAGCAAAACGGGTGGTATGAATGTCCGGGACAGGCTAGAGGTCATCTTAAAGCTGGGATGGCGGGGTACTGAGGACGCGGTGCGCGGCTCGACGAGGACGGGCGAGAGCGGGGTGGCGCTCGGGACAGGCGCAAGCGACAAAGAGAAGACTCTGGGCTGTGCCAGGATGCCAACGAGCGTGAAGAGTGGTCAGCGGCGAGATGCCTTGTCCGATGGAGGCTGGACGGCTCGGGGAGACGGTGCCAATGCAGCGCACGCCAGGTGTTCGACGGATCGCTGTCCCTCAGAGCACGCTCGACCGAGGCCGAGAGAGTGAGGACAAGAGCAAGGGATCGTGACTGATCAGATTGGACAGAGAGGGAGCCTGGAGGCGGGACGGCTCGGTCACAGAGGCTCGTTTTGGGAAATAGGACATGCATCTCGCTGCCCATGTCAAGTAGAGAGAAAAGAAAGAGGGAGGGTGACAGCGTCCACCGCCAGTCGTAGGGTGCCTTTGCAGTGCTGGAGTGACTACTAATTGTGAGACAAGGTGCTACAGCAGCAGTGTCAGCTGGAGAGGGAAGAAAAGCGGAGATAGCAAGCTAGCTCCCAAACAAGATGAGCATCGACCTCTCCCTCCCTTCTCTCCAAACGCAAGCTGCCAAGGATGCTACAGTGCAGGTCGACCAAGGAGGAGCGTGTGTGCTGGAGTGGTCAATGAGAGGATTAGAGAGAAATCAGAGCTAGGGTAAAGAGAGGGAGTGCGAAGATGGCTCACACATTTCCGTTGCAGGGCATGGCCGGCCTGAATGTACTCTCCATCCCGCCGTTTTCTCTTTTTTCTCCAGGTCGATGGGATGCTTCAAACGAGTTGATTCTTCTTCCTAGTTGTAAAGGACACAACCAGGAACGCACAGATATTTTTTATATAAATATTTGGTGGGGAAACGAGGGATTGAGAGTCGTGGAAAGTAGAGTTCTTTTTTTTTTTGGGTGCCTGTCAGGGATCGCTGCCTGCTGTCGATTTCGTCAGTTTCTTACTTCAGATGAGTTTCAGAGTGGAGCTAGGGTTAGGGCTTTGTAGTGGCTGTACCATGCCACTTGTGTTGTCCTAAGGTCAACACTTCCTTTCATTTTATTTTTGGTCATGACAATCATAGGTGTGAGAATAAAGAGATAGAAAGGGAGGTTAATACTTGTGTTGATCAAATTCCTAATTAGCGAAAGATGCAATTTATTCTTAGCAATGGCATGTGATTATATATCAGAGAGGTGGGTTTAATGTATATAAGATGTTGATGGTAGTTAAGAAGTAGATCGGTAGGGTGTGATTGATGAGTAGAAATTGTCATTTAAGTTTCCCAAAAGAAAGGTTGGATCACTAAGAGAGTTGATCCAGTTGGAATGGACGAAATTTTTGAAAAGGAGCAAGGTAAAATTTGAGTTCAAAATACACTCCACTTGCATGACGAAGCACACTAGGTTTTTCATCAAAAACTATTTGGTAGTAAAAAGTGCAAGAATGAAATATGTACCATTAACATGTATTTTGTAAAATAGGAGTTAAAATAGTATTTCTAGAAATTATTTTTGAATGGAAAAGATACAATAAACATATCATTAACATTTCTTATCTTAATAAGATAAAAAAGGTTTTGAAAATAGTTTTCCAAAGACTAGAAATATTTTGATAGCCAAGATAGAGAGGTTTAGGGTTATAAGGGTCTATGCCAATTTCGAAGGAAAGCCCAATTTAGAAAATTTTAGAATAGGACACATGGTCTTGGAGAGATAGAGTTGCAAATGGAGATTATTCATTTGCTGGGCAAAATATCATCTATCGGGATTATGCATAGATGGAGTGTTGATGTTAAATGATAGATCAGAGAGATGTATTAATGGTTGCGATAATGCCATAGATATTTGATCACGGATCAAATAGTCTTAAGATTTAGCTTTGGTGACAAGGGCCTTTATTTGATTTAAAATATAAAGGAGTCCTTATTTGAAGTATTTGAAAATTGAGAGAGAGTTTAGAAGAGTAAAATGATCCATAGTTGAATTAGAACAAAATATGGATCATTCCATTTTATTTTGAGGAAACCAAAATTATATATATATATATATATATATTTATATGTAATATAGTTTTTAAGAAACTGTAAAGTCCCACAAAATAAGGTAGACCATTTGTTAAATACTTAGTGTCGAATTAAAATAACTTTAGAAACCCATTTTGTGATACTATGATCTGAGGTGACCATAGCCAATTTAAAAGAAAAGATTTTGAGCAAGATCTTTTGAGATTTTTTTTTTATTCATAGAGCAAAACAAGGAGGTTTGTAATTTATCAAAATGTTCAACTACTTTTGAAGAGAGGGGGTTAAGGTGATACAAGAGTGGCCAAAGCTTAAGTGTTTTTCTTGATGCTTGAAGATGTGGGTTGAGATACTTCACTTAACATTATTTAGGAACCATCACTCGTCAAACAAAGTCACACAAGCATTTCCAATCAAAAAAAGATCAATACATGCAGAACATAAAAAGTTTTTGTTCCCCCTGATTTTTGCACTCTGGATAAACAAACAAGGTTGCAAAAGTTGGGGCGTTACAGGACTTCCACCCTTAAAATAATCTCGTCCCGAGATTACTAAGCGTAGGACTAGAGAGGTTTTACAAGTTGACTTAAGTTATACTCCGACTTCAGGTAGTCGTGTCATTGTTGACAAGGTCACAGCTTCAATTTCTGAGAGACACGGTAGATTTCCGTCGAGGACAAGTTTCGTGAAGAGGTTGACTTCTCCATGCAGATGTTAGTTTTGCAGCTTCCTAACCATACTAGAGGGGTCAGTTAGAGCATCCCAACGGTGCTTCAAAAAGATCGAAAATTTCCGGGTTAGCTTAAATTTTAGTGGAAGACGAAGTCTTCCACCCTTAGAATTGTTCATCGGGTGTTCGGAAAACTCCGAGCTTCAGCCATGGGGTCCTGTCAGGCGCTCTTGAGGAAGTCATCGATCTCCCGTCTTGAGTTGAAGAATCTTCAGGGGCGAAGTGCAGTCCGTAGCTCTAAGATGCACACACGGTGATTACTACTTTGTAGGGCGCTTGTTAAGTTAGTAAGTCAGCAGAACTCCTGGTGGGTCTTCACATAAAGCAACAACAATAGTCGTCAAAAACAGTATTCAACTTTAGGGTTGGTGTTGGCTAAGGTACACCAAATCTTGATTTTTGAATTGTCTTCAAAGGCTTCACTTGATAGGGACCAGATGACCGTGTAGGGTAACTTGGCTTCGAAAATATCGCTCACTTAGCTTGTTAGATGGTGCTCCAAGGTGTGGTTTTAAGAAAATATCCTCGAGGTTAGCGGGATTATGCTCTAGGGTTAGACCAAATTAGTAGGGATTCATCTTCTCGCATAGTTGCAGTCGATCTTGAAGGCACTGGCTTCTGCTTCCTTGGCGTCGCAGGGTGTCTTCGGTTGAATTGCGCCCTTTGTTGGGGACTCCAAGAAAACAGGGTTCAATCTAGTTGTTACCCAAGTTTGTTAGGGTTCTAAGTTAGCTTTTCAAACTAACAGCTAGAAATTCTACCCGAATACTGCCCGAATGTGAGGAAAACATCTTAGGGAGGTTTTCCTAGACAGGGTTACCACACAAAGAGGGTTTTTTTTTTTAGGCTGAAAGGCTAAAACAAGCATACACACAACAAGCAATCACAAGCACTCAAGCAGCAAATTCAGAACACCACAAGCAATCATGAAAACCACACGAGGTATTTCAAGTACCCAAGGATACCTAAATCACAGGGGTAGCTCAATCGAAAGCAATTGAGTTTGTCCTATCCATCCTATAGGCTTGGGTTGGTCAGAGATGCAGACGTCTTCATTTTGCTGATATCGACTTCAACATTGATTCTTGTAGCAGTTGGTGGTGAAGTAGACCTGATGTTGAGCCGTCGATGTTCATTCGGAGGCAAAATCTTTGTAGAAACTTCTGGTCTCAATATCCCGGGGACGTAAGATCTTCAGAGGGGTAATTTCTGAAGAGCTCTATAGACAACAACTTCTCGTGATGAGCCTAAAAATTATTAGTCAAGAAACTAAGGACTTGATCCTTGACGACTGCAAAAGTGCAAGTCCACGGAGGAACAAGGTCAGCTCCTTGACAGACTTTGGTGACAACCAAAATGATGATCTTATTATCCCTAAGCGTGTACTGCCAAGTCGGCATCAATCTTCACTAGCTGCAGTCGGAGATGCCTGGGACTTCCTGAAGAGTTGATCCATCTTTGGCTTCGAGTCTCCGAGTCTGAGTTGGGGATATCGTCCAATATGTTTGTTTGAATAGGGTGAGATAGTAGAACCAAAGCTTTCAAGATCTTTGGAAATCATAGAGCGAGGTAAGAATTAGAAGTTTTGAAGGGGTAAGAAAATTAGAAGGTATTCTTCTGTCTACTAAAGAAAAGACTTTGTTTTGTAAATAAGTTTTTGCAAAGTATTGGTTTCCTAACTAACGTCCATGCTAACTAAGGTCTCCTACAGTCAGGATGGCTCTGATACCAGCCCTGTGGGGCCCCGGACCAGCTGTCCGAAACACCCATTATGCATACACATTCACGATCCCATGATCAGTGTGTCGTGAAAGCATAACCGAACTGGTATCAAATACATCATCCATTACAGTACCGAATAAAAAGATTACAACAGGTCACATGACCAATACTTACATAAGAGCCGCAATGGTGGGAGATCAACGATCACACAGCGGAAATACTTCAGACGAAAGCATTCGCATGGCCCAAGTCATGCCATAACCCTACAGGCAACTGACTGGGAAGACGTTCCTAGCTCGCATAGACGTCGTCAACTCCTTCTTCATATGTCGAACTCCACCAAGTCTGGCCAAGTAAATAGCCAGGGACAAAGCCATGAGTACATTATGAATTGTACTCGCAAACCACCTTAGAGAGAAATAAAGGATATGCATATTTGGCAGTAGCAAGGAACAGTGCACTATTCTAGGGTTACAAGGAGGGAGAGATTGGTTCTCTCGAGAGTATGACATCTCTATATCTTTGTTGAAAACCATTTTTGAAAACAAGTTTTCATTTGAAGACTAATAGGTAAGGATGACCCAATTTTGTTTTCCGGCCATCGAATGACCAAAACAACTTTACCAATTTTTCAATCGTACCTCCTGTGTACATTTCCTCCAGTCCCACTGGTATCTTTCCGTACCTCCCAGGTACATTTCCAAAACCTTTTTGGAAAACACTTTTGTAAAACAAAACCTTCCTTTAATGCCAAGTACCGCCATTCCCATGTTCATAACCGCGGACACGGCTATTCGAATAGTTTTACACTCGCGAGAGGTTGTACACTTTCCCCACAAGATCCGAATACTCATCGTGTGGGCATCATCCCTGCATAACAACATATGCCACGACAAGCACCCGATCGTAGTTTTTCGTTTGCTCGCCTTAGCCTAAGACATGCCGCCTAGAGTTGTACCTCCCAACACCAGAGTCCGAGGGGTCGTTTACCCGAGAGTAGCAAATTCCCCGACCAGCTCGACCCTCCGGAATGCCGCGACCAACTGCGGGGCATTATTCAATGGGAGCTCATAGGTTGTACCCCTGCCATCTAAAGAGAAGGAAAGGCGTCCCCAGTACGTTAGGAAGGCCCGGTCGATAGGTGTCCATGCTCGGACTACCCCTTACACTTGCAGGACCCAAACTAAGGCGAGACAAACTACTACGCTACGCCCCGTCCCACTCCAGGGTAATGTGGTTGCACTGGCTAGGTCCGGTTTCGTACTATGGTCACCAAAGTTTTTCGAAAACAATTTTTCTCCACTTGCCTCCAGCAATTTTCTTCCCGAAAACCTTTTCCTTTTCATAAACTCACACTTGGGCAGGGATACCCCATTCCAAGGTTTTCGAAACAGTTCTTTCTTGAAAACATTTTCACAAAACTTTTCAAAGAGGGCTCCCGACCTATAGTCCGACTTTTCTTTGAAAAGCGGCGACAAGGATGATAAGGTGCTAAGCACCACATCACTAGTAAGTGTGATTAGTAAATAACATGAGGGCTGCACCCGTAAGGGTGGAATAATAAAACTTTGAGTGGCGGAACCACTCACATAAATAAATAAAAGACATGCAATTTATTAAAACCCGTGATAATGCAAGAGTAAGATAATTAGGATGAGACATGCATCAAGAGGTGGCTTGCCTTGGTTGGCTATTTGTCCCTGGACTTCTTCTTCATGAACTTCTGCTCTTCCTTCCTCTTCGAGATCCTCACCGAGATCCTCTCATTCTTCTCTGATAGTGATCGCATTCTAACGTCGCGAAATAAAAGGCGAACGATCAATACATGACCATAGAATCAAACACACACACACACACACAACTAGTAGCAGCCACTCAATCAGAGGCACTAATCACATCAAACAAACAGCACCTCAGGCAAGATGGTTTATAAAAGAACTATTTATGTCGTTACTAGAAAAGGGCTTTAACAGAACATTTATTTGCTAAAAAGGCTCTGCTTCTCAAAAAGGCATAAACTACTCAAGCATTGGCGGCTAACGACTTTTGGAAACCACCAGACGTGATCTGGTGCCAAGATTCATTAAAAGGCATTTTAAACAAAAATAACATAATTTCCCTATGGGTAAAATAAGCACTAGCATCAATTTAACAAGCCACTCCAGAATAATGCATATTAAATTTTGGTAAAATCACAGAGAGTAAATCTTGATTTTATAAAGCTACAGTAATTGGATTCACTAAATTTGGGTTTTTAAAACAATAGATATGATTTTTATAAAATCAGAAATGACTTAGGAACCAATTAAATGGTCTAAATCTTTCTGTGAGTCACAAAAATTTATGCAGCATACCTACTGAAATCTAATAACATTTAAAACACACTTGCATAAGAATTTCATGCAAATAAGTCTTTAAATAATTTATAAAATTTAATTAAGACAGAACCTAGTGAACATAAACAGCTAGGCACACCAGTATCAGAGCATCATCAACCAGAGCCAAGCATACCCATGTATAGCTAATACCAAATTTGAGCTAACCCCACTGGTTTGGCATGTTTCTGATTGGTAAATAATTTTACAAAAATCAGACATTGAAAAGTGTTCTATTTCAGTGATAAAATTCTTAGAATTAAACTACCTCTCTCAAAAATATTTACTTTGGCAAAAAATTACCCTATAGATATATCTACCAGTAGCACTTGGATTTGCTTCAAAAACATTTATATTTTTCAAAATAAAATTCATGGGATGGCTCTCTGGTCAAAACTTGATTGGTAAATAAAACCAGATCCAGGAAGCTACTGTACTGGGGATCTATGCCAAAACAAAGGTAAAGGTGTCTAATCTATAGCAAAAATGGATTCACTCATAAAATTTTCACACAACTCTCACAATTAATAAAATACTAAAACAGTACACATTTCAGTCAAACAATAATCAGCACAGATCTGCACTACTAAACCACATGCATGCAATTCTATGTGGTTAAAAAAAATTGATTAGGAGCATCCAGGATTTTGAATCATCCATTTCCGACAAGTGTGGAATTTGTAGTAGATTTGTTTCTAAACTGGAACTTGCAGCAGAAATTTTCTCAGGGAAAAGAAAAAGAAAAAGGGAGTCCGGGCCAAAACCACCAGATCCGGACGGATCCGAGGCGGGCCGGCCCAGCTGCTGCTGCCAGCGTGCGGGAGGCCACGAGGGAAGGGGCCCCGGCGGGGCCTGCAGCCATGCAGGGCTGGTTTGCATGCACGCGTCGGATGAGGATCCGACGGTGCCGGTCGCATCCGTCGGCGACGACCAGGCAGTAGCGGCGCCGCCGCGACGCAGGGAGCGGAGGAAGGAGAGAGAGCTCACCGCGGTGGGATCGGGGACGGCGGAGGAGCGTGATACGGCTCGGGCTGCGACGCATGTGCGCATGGAGGTCGGCCGGACGAAGACGCGGACGAGGCGATCGAGCGCGGCGGTAGCACGGGCAGTGCACCGAGACGTGAACGGCCGCTGGGTGACGGGCGAGTTCTGCGTTCTGGGCAAGAACAGGGCGGCGTAAGGTCAGAGAAAAAGAGAAGGGATGATAGAGACAGAGATATAGGACGGAGGGGAACGGCAGCAGCGGCATCCACGATGTGCCGCGGACGGACGAGTAAACGGCGGCGGCATGCGCTTTAAAACGGAAACAAAGCAGGGACGTCGGGGTGCTCACCGGCGGAGGGCGCTGGCGAAGGAGGCGGACTGGGCAGCTCCTAGACGACGACGCGGACGACGCCGTCCTCCGTGTCGGGGACAGAACAGCGACGGAGCTCCACGACGGCGACCTCCTAGCGGGTTCCCAGGCGGCTCAGGGAAGACGGATGCTTCACAAGGGACGGTCACGCGAAGACCCTGCATGTCGTCTCGGATGCCCCGGCGGGCTCCCGGACGACGGCGTACACGTGCATGTGCGACCGCTGCGCACGCACGGACAGAGCTCCGTCGACGGTGGTCACCCGGCGCCCCTCGATGACGGGGACTCCTCGCTGCACCTGAGAAGGAACGAGGGAGCGTTTAGGCTGAGCCGAGAGAGATAGTGAACGAGGGTGGAGACGGAAGAGGCGTCGGAGGCCATGCATCGTCGACTTCTTCAAGTTCGACCCGAGACGAGCTTGGCTCGGTTTCCACTTGCAAAGGGCGGAGGAGAGGCAGGGCTACGCCCTGGAGTGGTTCTGGGAGATAAGGGAGAGCAAAACGGGTGGTATGAATGTCCGGGACAGGCTAGAGGTCATCTTAAAGCTGGGATGGCGGGGTACTGAGGACGCGGTGCGCGGCTCGACGAGGACGGGCGAGAGCGGGGTGGCGCTCGGGACAGGCGCAAGCGACAAAGAGAAGACTCTGGGCTGTGCCAGGATGCCAACGAGCGTGAAGAGTGGTCAGCGGCGAGATGCCTTGTCCGATGGAGGCTGGACGGCTCGGGGAGACGGTGCCAATGCAGCGCACGCCAGGTGTTCGACGGATCGCTGTCCCTCAGAGCACGCTCGACCGAGGCCGAGAGAGTGAGGACAAGAGCAAGGGATCGTGACTGATCAGATTGGACAGAGAGGGGAGCCTGGAGGCGGGACGGCTCGGTCACAGAGGCTCGTTTTGGGAAATAGGACATGCATCTCGCTGCCCATGTCAAGTAGAGAGAAAAGAAAGAGGGAGGGTGACAGCGTCCACCGCCAGTCGTAGGGTGCCTTTGCAGTGCTGGAGTGACTACTAATTGTGAGACAAGGTGCTACAGCAGCAGTGTCAGCTGGAGAGGGAAGAAAAGCGGAGATAGCAAGCTAGCTCCCAAACAAGATGAGCATCGACCTCTCCCTCCCTTCTCTCCAAACGCAAGCTGCCAAGGATGCTACAGTGCAGGTCGACCAAGGAGGAGCGTGTGTGCTGGAGTGGTCAATGAGAGGATTAGAGAGAAATCAGAGCTAGGGTAAAGAGAGGGAGTGCGAAGATGGCTCACACATTTCCGTTGCAGGGCATGGCCGGCCTGAATGTACTCTCCATCCCGCCGTTTTCTCTTTTTTCTCCAGGTCGATGGGATGCTTCAAACGAGTTGATTCTTCTTCCTAGTTGTAAAGGACACAACCAGGAACGCACAGATATTTTTTATATAAATATTTGGTGGGGAAACGAGGGATTGAGAGTCGTGGAAAGTAGAGTTCTTTTTTTTTTGGGTGCCTGTCAGGGATCGCTGCCTGCTGTCGATTTCGTCAGTTTCTTACTTCAGATGAGTTTCAGAGTGGAGCTAGGGTTAGGGCTTTGTAGTGGCTGTACCATGCCACTTGTGTTGTCCTAAGGTCAACACTTCCTTTCATTTTATTTTTGGTGATGACAATCATAGGTGTGAGAATAAAGAGATAGAAAGGGAGGTTAATACTTGTGTTGATCAAATTCCTAATTAGCGAAAGATGCAATTTATTCTTAGCAATGGCATGTGATTATATATCAGAGAGGTGGGTTTAATGTATATAAGATGTTGATGGTAGTTAAGAAGTAAATCGGTAGGTTGTGGTTGATGAGTAGAAATTGTCATCTAAATTTCGAAAAAGAAAGGTTTGATCACTAAGAGAGTTGATCCAGTTGGGTTGGACGAAATTTTTGAAAAGGAGCAAGGTAAAATTTGAGTTCAAAATATACTCCACTTGCGTGCCAAAGCACACTAGGTTTTTATCAAAAACTATTTGGTAGTAAAAAGTGCAAGAAATGGAATATGTACCATTAACATGCATTTTGTAAAATAGGAGTTAAAATAGTATTTCTAGAAATTATTTTTGAATGGAAAAGATACAATAAACATATCATTAACATTTCTTATCTTAATAAGATAAAAAAGGTTTTGAAAATAGTTTTCCAAAGACTAGAAATATTTTGATAGCCAAGATAGAGAGGTTTAGGGTTATAAGGGTCTATGCCAATTTCGAAGGAAAGCCCAATTTGGAAAATTTTAGAATAGGACACATGGTCTTGGAGAGATAGAGTTGCAAATGGAGATTATTCATTTGCTGGGCAAAATATCATCTATCGGGATTATGCATAGATGGAGTGTTGATGTTAAATGATAGATCAGAGAGATGTATTAATGGTTGCGATAATGCCATAGATATTTGATCACAGATCAAATAGTCTTAAGATTTAGCTTTGGTGACAAGGGCCTTTATTTGATTTAAAATATAAAGGAGTCCTTATTTGAAGTATTTGAAAATTGAGAGAGAGTTTAGAAGAGTAAAATGATCCATAGTTGAATTAGAACAAAATATGGATCATTCCATTTTATTTTGAGGAAACCAAAATTATATATATATATATATATTTATATGTAATATAGTTTTTAAGAAACTGTAAAGTCCCACAAAATAAGGTAGACCATTTGTTAAATACTTAGTGTCGAATTAAAATAACTTTAGAAACCCATTTTGTGATACTATGATCTGAGGTGACCATAGCCAATTTAAAAGAAAAGATTTTGAGCAAGATCTTTTGAGATTTTTTTTTATTCATAGAGCAAAACAAGGAGGTTTGTAATTTATCAAAATGTTCAACTACTTTTGAAGAGAGGGGGTTAAGGTGATACAAGAGTGGCCAAAGCTTAAGTGTTTTTCTTGATGCTTGAAGATGTGGGTTGAGATACTTCACTTAACATTATTTAGGAACCATCACTCGTCAAACAAAGTCACACAAGCATTTCCAATCAAAAAAAGATCAATACATGCAGAACATAAAAAGTTTTTGTTCCCCCTGATTTTTGCACTCTGGACAAACAAACAAGGTTGCAAAAGTTGGGGCGTTACAGGCATCCCCAAGCTTAGACGCTTGAGTCTTCTTAAAATATGCAGGGGTGAACCACGGGGGCATCCCCAAGCTTAGAGCTTTCACTCCTCTTGATCATAGTATATCATACTCCTCTCTTGACCCTTGAAAACTTCCTTCACACCAAACTTCAAGCAAACTCATTAGAGGGTTAGTGCACAATTAATAATTCACACATTCAGAGGTGACACAAACATTCTTTACACTTCGGACATTGCATAAAGCTACTGGACATTAATGGATCAAAGAAATTCATCCAACATAGCAAAAGAGGCAATGCGAAATAAAAGGCAGAATCTGTCAAAAACAGAACAGTTCGTAAAGACGAATTTTAAAGTGGCACCAGACTTGCTCAAATGGAAAAACTCAAAACTAATGAAAGTTGCGTACATATCTGTGGATCACGCTCGTAAATTGGCAGATTTTTTCGAATTTTCTACAGAGACATGTGCCCAGATTCGTGACAGACAGCAATGCTGTTTCTGAGCAGCGATCCCAAATATAACATCAACTTTAACATAGAAACTTTACTTGGCACAAAAACATGATAAGGAGAGGTTGCTACAGTAGTAAACAACTTCCAAGACTCAAATATAAACAAAGTACTGTAGTAAAAACATGGGTTGTCTCCCATAAGCGCTTTTCTTTAACGCCTTTCAGCTAGGCGCGTAAAGTGCAAATCAAGTAACATCGAGAGTAGAAGCATCAACATCATAACTTGTTCTAATAATAGAATCAAAAGGAAACTTCATTCTCTTTCTAGGGAAGTGTTCCATACCTTTCTTGAGAGGAAATTGATATTTAATATTACCTTCCCTCATATCAATAACAAGCACCAACAATTCGAAGAAAAGGTCTTCCCAACACAATAGGACAAGATGCATTGCATTCGATATCCAAAACAACAAAATCAACGGGGACAAGGTTATTGTTAACCGTAATGCGCACATTATCAATCCTCCCCAAAGGTTTCTTTTTAACATTATCGGCAAGATTAACATCCAAAAAACAATTCTTCAATGGTGGCAAGTCAAGCATATCATAAATCTTTTTAGGCATAACAGAAATACTTGCACCAAGATCACATAAAGCATTACATTCAAAGTCATTGAATTTCATTTTAATGATGGGCTCCCAACCATCCTCTAACTTTCTAGGAATAGAAGTTTCAAGTTTTAGTTTCTCTTCTCTAACTTTTATGAGAGCATTTGTAATATGTTCTGTAAAGGCTAAATTTATAGCACTAGCATTAGGACTTTTAGCAAGTTTTTGTGAGAACTTTATAACTTCAGAGATGTGGCAATAATCAAAATCTAAATCATTATGAGCTACAGCAATGGGATCATTGTTCCCAAGGTTGGAAAAAAATTTCAGCAGTTTTATCACAAGCAGTTTCAGCAGTTTTAGCAATTTCAGGCAGTTTTGTTCGCTTTGCACTAGGAGTAGAAACATTGCCAACACCAATTATTTTACCATTGATAGTAGGAGGTGCAGCAACATGTGAAGAATCAACATTACTAGTGGTGGTAATAGTCCAAACTTTAGCTATATTATTCTCTTTAGCTAGTTTTTCATTTTCTTCTCTATCCCACCTAGCACGCAATTCAGCCATTAATCTTATATTCTCATTAATTCTAACTTGGATGGCATTTTCTGTAGTAGTAATCTTATTATCAATATCATTATTAGGCATAACTTTCAATTTTAAAAGATTAACGTCAGAGGCAAGTCTATCAACTCTAGAAGCAATAATATCAATTTTATCAAGCTTTTCCTCAACAGATTTGTTAAAAGCAGTTTGTGTACTAATAAATTCTTTAAGCATAGCTTCAAGACCAGAGGGTACACTCCTATTATTGTTGTAAGAATTCTCATAAGAATTACCATAACCATTACCATTAGCAGAAGGATATGGCCTATAGTTATTACCAGAGTTGTTCCTATAAGCATTGTTGTTGAAATTATTATTTTTAATGAAATTCACATCAACATTTTCTTCTTGAGCAACCAATGAAGCTAAAGGAACATTATTTGGATCAACATTAGATCTACCATTCACAAGCATAGATATAATCACATCAATCTTATCACTCAAGGAAGAGATTTTTTCAATAGAATTTACCTTCTTACCTTGTGGAGCTCTTTCCGTGTGCCATCTTTAAACAACGGCAGAGATAGATCAATCTATATAGCTAAGGAGCTTCAGGTTTCTTATTCAAGTATGACTGCTAGCAATCAATCGGTGCATGGCGGACTCCCCTGAAAAGAAAACCAAAAAGTAGATGCATCGCGGACGCGATTCCGCCTATAGGATATCGCGCCATCAGGCTTCCTAGCGCCTACGCCGATAGATTCGATCGCGATTTGCCTTGCCATTGTTGATAGCAGTCGTCCATCGGTTGTCGTCTTCGGCCGGGAAGGTGGTTCTATAGTGATCCAATGGCGGCCTATTGATCGGACATCCCGGGCGGCCTCCATCAACCAACATTTCCTCATCCAGGCAAGTTAAGAATAAGCATACTCAGGTAGTCAAAATATCTCTATCGTTTTGATTATTGAAAATCCACAGCACGTAATGAATGGCCTGATTGATCTCTTGCAACTGTTGAAGGAGACCGTGTACAAGCTAGATATGATTCTTTTCTCCAGTTAATTAATGGCATGCCCGGTCTAAAAGATGGTGTGCAGGTACAAGCCAAGGGAGAGGGACACACCGATACTAATCCCTTTCCTGGTTGATTTTCATGGTACAAATATACATCAGCAGCAGCCAAGCAGATCACCAGCCGGTTTAGAGAAAAACAGCAGAACTAGATTTCCTGCCGTGTCCGCTTTATGCGCTGCGCCGGCCGTTGATTTCTCAAGCCGGCAACAGAAAGGCAACAGACAACGGTGGATCGATTACTGATACTCATCAGCATGATGCGTTAGAAAGCGGAGCAGGGCAGGGCCTCGATCCACATGTAGGTCGTGAGCATCCTTTCTATCTGCAGCCATGTATATTTTCACATGCACATGGTGGATCCAGATACTGGTGCTGGACTGGTATCAAATTACGTTAAAATTTCTACCGATCCTCTACGCAAGCTTAATTTCCAAGAAGTTCAAGAGATGCTTATTTTTCAAAAGAGGTACGCTGATTTCACAAGCAATTTTTTTGTCAATCTTCTACCCCAAGCTTATTTTCCAAAAAGAAGTTCAACAGATTCTTAGTTTGGAGGCACTAGGAGCTGGAGCATCACTTGCAGAGATCATGTATGTCGGCAATGTTGAGGTAGGTTGTGCAAGGTTGAGGCATTCGATGATCCTTTTCTCAATTGGTTTGTTTAAGTATGAGCCAAACTGAAATATTGCATCCAGTCTTGCAACTAAGAGTTGCCTCGATTCTAAAAAAAGACACATGTATCGGTTGGTAATTCTTTTCCTCTAACACTCTCAATCTCATGTAATGCCCATCGTTGCAGGTTTGCCACCCAATGAAATACATCAGAGATACTTGAACTTTGCATTAGGAGCCTTAATCTGTTTCTATAAATTATCAGACATGGATCAGTGCAGTTTATAGGAACGGATGCCGTGAGGAATTTGTGGAGAGCTGGTGTGTCTACAGTGGATGCCTGTCACTTCTGTGCACAAAGCTTATGCCGGCACTTCACACCGGAAGCTCAAGAAGCTGGTGCATATAGAGCATGGTGCCTATAGCAATATCTTGCAACAGTTTGGCTAGAAGAATAAAGACCGGATATCAGCATGTCATTGACTCATTGCAGAAGCCTCAGCCGAAGACGGGATGCAGTAAGGCCAAAGTTTGCATTCTTTTTTCCATGTTACATTGTTTGGTTTAGTTATTCAGTAAACTACTTTCATTGTCGATGAATTTTAGTTATATATATTTTGCTGTATACTGAAATATGCAAAATGATAAGTAGGGAGAAGAAATTGTTGGGAGAAGTGGTTATTCTATTAAGCTTCTATGTCATTTAAAGGGACACCGTAGTGACATTCCAGTTGAACTGAATATATTGATGATTAAAGGTTGGAATCGTCGAGGTTTTGTTCTACCAGCATTGCTAGGTACCTTGCATTAAGTAATTTACCGTTACATCTATGTCTGCAAATTTCAGTACCTTTGATTGTACTGGATTGTATGTCCTTCGTTGATTCTTCTTTAAATCGTAAATGTAACGCTTGGCAGGTGTAGGAAACACTTCCGCTAAATCACATGCCATTTTCTTAGCTACGTCAATTTAAATGGTAAATGTAACGCTAGGAATGTCTATTTAGTTCCTTCATCCAAAAAAGTGACCTTCTCTTTAGTACCTATATGTATGTTCTCTTGCAAAATATAGGCGAAGTCGTAAGACTAACTCGAAACTATACTCTTTCATTTTTGTATGAACAATTATATAACATTACACCAGAGGATAAATTCAGATTCAAGCAGATAAACTACTAACGAGAAAGAACAATTTTTTTTGGTGGAGTAACTCATAATAAGGAAATGCGTTATAAGCAATGGGTCTCAACTGTCAACTCTCACAGAAGTGTGTCATATTTTAACATGTGAACCTGTGTATCGTCCAGGATATTTGTGGATGCTTCTACTTGGGGCTGGCGGATTGCATATAGAACGTTGGTGAGTTTCCTTATGAATTACAGTTAGCTATGTATTCGCAAAAAAAAAAATACAGTTAGCTATGCAGAATTATCCATTTTCATACCACTGAAATCTCAATACATTTTTATGCAAAAAATTACTTCAATAGTTAGTTGTAGATATTATATGTTCTTTTGTCACAGGGTAGTATAAATGAAGGAGAAGACCTTGGAGGTGCTGTTATAAAATGGAGTGAGAAAGCAGTGTTAAAATCGTAGTTGATGAAGCTAATTTGGGAGCCTGAACCACAACCAGTGCGATTCGTTTGACAATAATGGTTTGAATATTGCATGTTGAACATTTTACTTATAGTTCAAAAAATCACAGGGTCATTGCATGATCATGGTAAAAGTTCCAGCAGATTGTCTGCTATGATGCAAGCTCTGATTTCTTAGAACATAAAATAATGTTTTCTTCGAAAGTATAAAGGATAAGTTAATACATGTTTTCTTAGTTGATGTTCATATGTATAATTCTTCATTTGATTTTACTACGTTTCTATCCATTTTGATTTGCACATGTAATGGATGATAAAGATTAATTTTTATTTAAGTTGGTCTCAAAATAGCTACTTCTAATTTTTTTTATTCGGACTCGCTATCAAAAATCAATGAGAGTTCTAAATATATATATTTGCAAATGTTAAAGTTGCAGAATCTACAAAACAAATATTCAAGTGAGAAATCAATTAAAAGTTACTTCTTCTAACATAACAAAGGGTAAGGAGTGAAGGAGTCAACATAATTTATTTCAAAATTACTCCTTGAAGTATTTCATTAAAAGTTTCTTTTGCTTACACAAGAAGTTACTTTTGCTTAAATAAGAAATTTCATATTTTTTCTTATAACATGGCACAAAATTTTAAGCAACAATTATATGTAAATTTAAATTATGTACATCACTAAATACAATTAAATACATTATTAGAGCAACGTGATATTAGCTGGTGTTGTTGTAGCATTTTCCTGTGAGCAGTCCCTGCTAAATACAATACATTAGATGAGAGATGAAAATAGGAAAAGGTTAATTTAGACTAAGATTAGCATGTGGGAAATCTTCCATTGCACACTAAAACCATCTATATAGTTGATGATAATGCACGTGGAGGAACAAAGCCAAGTTAGAGATGATCCCAATCTTAGATTTAGATCTTGACAGAAAATTCGTAAAAGATGAAAAGAAACTTCACACGAAGTTATTACTTATTATGCACATAATAATCACCATACAACCACAAAGCAAAAAAATAATATTAAAGAAAAAGATGTATTGACAATATTTCTATCTATTAACATCAAAACATTTTGTCTGCTCCAAATTTTCTTTATAATACTATCATTCGTAATTATATACAATAACATGTTGATTAATAATGGCCAAAGCTTGGACGATAAAGACCATGACAAAATCAAAAAAATTGCAATAATATATAAAAAATCTAGCCGCGCTAATGCGCGGGCCATCTTGCTAGTTCAGAGTAATTTATCATCATATCATCAAGAAGTTTTGTAGCCGCCCCCAAAGTGATGGACATAAAGGTACCTCCAGCAGCTGAATCCAATAAATTCCGCGAAGAAAAATTTAGTCCTGCATAGAAGGTTTGGATGATCATCCAAGTAGTCAGTCCATGGGTTGGGCAATTCTTTACCAAAGTTTTCATTCTCTCCCATGCTTGAGCAACATGTTCAGTATCTAATTGCTTAAAATTCATTATGCTACTTCTCAAAGATATAATTTTAGCGGGAGGATAATATCTACCAATAAAAGCATCCTTACATTTAGTCCATGAATCAATACTATTCTTAGGCAAAGATAGCAACCAATCTTTAGCTCTTCCTCTTAATGAGAAAGGAAACACTTTCAATTTAATAATATCACCATCTACATCCTTATACTTTTGCATTTCACAAAGTTCAACAAAATTATTGAGATGGGCAGCAAGCATCATCGTAACTAACACCAGAAAATTGATCTCTCATAACCAGGTTCAGTAAAGCAGGTTTAATTTCAAAGAATTCTGCTTTAGTAGCAGGTGGAGCAATAGGTGTGCATAGGAAATCATCATTATTTGCGTTTGTGAAGTCACACAACTTAGTATTTTCAGGGGTATTCATTTTAGCAACGGTAAATAAAACAAACTAGATAAAGTAAATGCAAGTAACTAATTTTTTTGTGTTTTTGATATAGAGAGCAAGACAGTAAATAAAGTAAAACTAGCAACTAATTTTTTTGTGTTTTGTTTAGGTGCAGCAAACAAGGTAGTAAATAAAATAAAGCAAGACAAAAACAAAGTAAAGAGATTGAGAAGTGGAGACTCCCCTTGCAGCGTGTCTTGATCTCCCCGGCAACGGCGCCAGAAAAAGAGCTTGATGGCGTGTAACTCACACGTTCGTTGGGAACCCCAAGAGGAAGGTATGATGCGCACAGCAGCAAGTTTTCCCTCAGAAAGAAACCAAGGTTTATCGAACTAGGAGGAGCCAAGAAGCACGTTGAAGGTTGATGGTGGCGAAATGTGATGCGGCGCAACAACAGGGATTCCGGCGCCAACGTGGAACCTGCACAACACAACCCAAGTACTTTGCCCCAACGAAACAGTGAGGTTGTCAATCTCACCGGCTTGCTGTAACAAAGGATTAACCGTATTGTGTGGAAGATGATTGTTTGCAAGAAAACAAGTAAAACAAGTATTGCAAGTAGATTGTATGCGATGTAAAGAATAGGACCGGGGTCCACGAGCTCACTAGAGGTGTCTCTCCCATAAGATAAAAGCATGTTGGGTGAACAAATTACAGTCGGGCAATTGACAAATAGAGAAGGGCATAACAATGCATATACATGATATGATAAATATAGTGAGATTTAATCCGGGCATTACGACAAAGTACATAGACCGCCATCCAACCGCATCTATGCCTAAAAAGTCCACCTTCAGAGTTATCATCCGAACCCCATTCGCATTAAGTTGCAAAGCAACAGTACAATTGCATTAAGTATGGTGCGTAATGTAATCGACAACTACATCCTTAGACATAGAATCAATGTTTTATCCCTAGTGGCAACAAGCACATCACAACCTTAGAACTTTCTCATCACTCGTCCCAGGTGTCAATGAAGGCATGAACCCACTATCGAGCATAAATACTCCCTCTTGGAGTTAAGAGCAAAAACTTGGCCAGAGCCTCTAGTAATAACGGAGAGCATGCAAGATCATAAACAACACATAAATAATAGATTGATAATCACCATAACATAGTATTCTCTATCCATCGGATCCCGACAAACACAACATATAGTATTACAGATAGATGATCTTGATCATGTTAGGCAGCTCACAAGATCCAACAATGAAGCACAATTAGGAGAAGACGACCATCTAGCTACTGCTATGGACCCATAGTCCAGGGGTGAACTACTCACTCATCACTCTGGAGGCGATCATGGCGATGAAGAGTCCTCCCGGAGATGAATCCCCTCTCCGGCAGGGTGCCGGAGGCGATCTCCCGAATCCCCGAGATGGGATTCGCGGTGGCGGCGTCTCTGGAAGGTTTTCAGTATCGTGGCTCTCGGTACTGGGGGTTTCGCGACGGAGGCTATAAGTAGGCGAAAGGGCAGGTCAAGAGGCGGCACGAGGGGCCCAGGTGACAGGCCGGCGCGGCCAGGGCCCGGGCCGCGCCGCCTCGTCATCCGGCCACCTCGTGGCCCCACTTCGACTCCCCTCCGGTCTTCCGGAAGCTTCGTGCAAAATAGGACCCCGGGCGGTGATTTCGTCCAATTCCGAGAATATTTCCTTACTAGGATTTCTGAAACCAAAAACAGCAGTAAAACAAAGAATCGGCTCTTCGGCATCTTGTTAATAGGTTAGTTCCAGAAAATGCGTAAATACGACATATAATGTGCATAAAACATGTTGGTATCATCAATAAAGTAGCATGGAACATAAGAAATTATCGATACGTTGGAGACGTATCATGCATCACGCGCCATCAAGAATGTTTTCTGGCGCCGTTGCCGGGGAGATCAAGACACGCTGCAAGGGGAGTCTCCCACATCCAATCTATTTACTTTGTTTATTGTCCTGCTTTACTTTTTTTTATTTTCTGTCTTGTTTGCTTTCTTATATCAAAAGACACACAAAAATTAGTTACTTGTTTTTACTTTATTTTATTTTTTTTGCTTAGTTTACTTTTATTACTGTTAAAATGAATACTCCTGAAAATACTAAGTTGTGTGATTTCACTAGCACAAATAATAATGATTTTATATGTACTCCTATTGCTCCACCTGCTACTACTGTAGAATTTTATGAAATTAAACCTGCTTTACTGAATGTTATGAGAGAGCAATTTTCTGGTGTTAGTACGGATGATGCTGCTACCCATCTTAATAATTTTGTTGAACTTTGTGAAATGCAAAAGTATAAGGATATAGATGGTGATATTATAAAACTGAAATTGTTTCCTTTCTCCTTAAGAGGAAGAGCTAAAGATTGGTTGCTATCTTTGCCTAAGAATATTATTGATTCATGGACTAAATGTAAAGATGCTTTTATTGGAAAATATTATCCTCCTGCTAAGATTATATCTTTGAGAAGTAGCATTATGAATTTTAAGCAATTGGATAATGAACATGTTGCCCAAGCATGGGAGAGAATGAAATCTTTGGTAATGAATTGCCCTACCCATGGACTAACTACTTGGATGATCATCCAAACCTTTTATGCAGGATTGAATTTTTCTTTGAGGAACCTATTGGATTCAGCTGCTGGAGGTTCTTTTATGTCCATCACTCTGGGTGCTGCAACAAAGCTTCTTGATGATATGATGATCAATTACTCTGAATGGCATACTGAAAGAACTCCTCAAGGTAAGAAGGTAAATTCTGTTGAAGAAACCTCTTCTTTGGGTGATAAGATTGATGTTATTATGTCTATGCTTGCAAATGGTAGATCTCATATTGATCCCAATAATGTTCCTTTAGCTTCATTGGTTGCTCAAGAAGAAAATGTTGATGTGAATTTCATTAAAAATAATAATTTCAACAACAATGCTTATAGGAATAATTATGGTAACAACAACTATAGGCCATATCCTTCTAATAATGGTAGTGGTTATTGTAATTCCTATGGTAATGCTTACAACAATAATAAGAGTGTACCCTCTGGTCTTGAAGTCATGCTTAAAGAATTTATTAGTACACAAACTGCTTTTAATAAATCTGTTGAGGAAAAGCTTGGTAAAATTGATGTTCTTGCTTCTAAGGTTGATAGTCTTGCTCTTGATGTTGATCTTTTGAAAATGAAAGTTATGCTTGATGAAGTTAAAGATACTAAGTTTGCTAAAACAAATGCTATCCAAGTTCGAATTAATGATAATATTAGAATGATGGCTGAATTGCATGCTAGGTGGGAAAGAGAAGAAAAAGAAAAACTTGCTAAAGAGAATAATGTAGCTAAAGTTTGGACTATTACCACCACTAGTAATGTTGATTCTTCACATGTTGCTAAACCTCCTACTATCAATGGTAAAATAATTGGTGTTGGCAATGTTTCTACTCCTAGTACAAAGCGTGCAAAATTGTCTGAAACTGCTGAAACTGTTTGTGATAAAAGTGCTAAAAAATTTCAGAATGCTGTAGATCATAATGGTTTAGATTTTGATAGTTGTCATATTTCTGAAGTTATTAAGTTTTTACAAAAACTTGCTAGAAGTCCTAATGCTAGTGCTATAAATTTAGCCTTTACAAAACATATTACAAATGCTCTCATTAAAGCTAGGGAAGAGAAATTAAAACTTGAAGCTTCTATTCCTAGGAAGTTGGAAGATGGTTGGGAGCCCATCATTAAGATGAAAGTTAATGATTTTGATTGTAATGCTTTATGTGATCTTGGTGCAAGTATTTCTGTTATGCCTAAGAAAATTTATGATATGCTTGACTTGCCACCATTGAAAAATTGTTATTTGGATGTTAATCTTGCTGATAATTCTATAAAGAGACCTTTGGGGAGGATTGATAATGTTCACATTACGGTTAACAATAACCTTGTCCCCGTTGATTTTGTTGTCTTGGATATTGAATGCAATGCATCTTGTCCTATTGTCTTGGGAAGACCCTTTCTTCGAACTGTTGGTGTTATTATTGATATGAAAGAAGGAAATATTAAGTATCAATTCCCTCTCAAGAAAGGTATGGAACACTTCCCTAGAAAGAGAATGAAGTTGCATTTTGATTCTATTATTAGAACAAATTATGATGTTGATGCTTCTTCTCTTGATAATACTTGATTTGCACTTTCTGCGCCTAGCTGAAAGGCGTTAAAGAAAAGCACTTCTTGGGAGATAACCCATGTTGTTTTTATTTTTACTACTGTTTTGTTGAGTCTTGGAAGTTGTTACTACTGTAGAAACCTCTCCTTATCATGTTATTGTGCCAAGTAAAGTCTCTAATAGAAGGTTGATACTAGATTTGGATTTCTGCGCAGAAACAGATTTGCTGTCTATCACGAATTCGCGTCCTTCTCTCTGTAGAAGAATCAAAAAAATCAGCGAAAATTCATACATGATCCTAAGATATGTACGCAACTTTCATTAGTTTTGAGTTTTTCCATCTGAGCAAGTTAGGTGCCTCAGAAAAATTCGTCTTTACGGACTGTTCTGTTTTTACAGATTCTGCCTTTTTATTTCGCATTGCCTCTTTTACTGTGTTGAGTGGATTTCTTTGTTCCATGAACTTCCAGTAGCCTTGGGTAATGTCCAGAAGAGTTAAGAATGATTGTGTCCTCTCTGAACATGTGAATTTTGATTATGCACTAACCCTCTAATGAGTTTGCTTTAAGTTTGGTGTGGAGGAAGTTTTCAAGGGTCAAGAGAAGAGGATGATACAATATGATCAAGAAGAGTGAAAAGTCTAAGCTTGTGGATGCCCCCGTGGTTCATCCCTGCATATTTCAAGAAGACTCAAGCATCTAAGCTTGGGGATGCCCAAGGCATCCCCTTCTTCATCGACAACTTATCGAGTCACTTCTAGTGAAACTATATTTTTATTCCGTCACATCTTATGTTCTTTACTTGGAGCGTCTGTTTGCTTTAATTTTTGTTTATGTTTGAATAAATTTGGATCCCAACAATCCTTGTATTGGAGATAGACACGCTCCGCTTTTTCATATTGAACACTGGTGTTCTTAGTTTTGCAATAATGTTCATGGCGAAGGCTGAAAATTGCTTCGTTGATTGCTATTTGGTTGGAAACAGAAAATGCTTCATGTGGTAAATGGTATATGGTCTTGAATAATTTGATACTTGGCAATTGTTTTGAGCTCTCATAGATCATGTTTAAGCTCTTATATCATGTAGTTTAAATCTATTAGTGGAGAACTACCGTAGAGCTTGTTGAAATTTGGTTTGCATGATTGGTCTCTCTAAGGTCTAGATATTTTCTGGTAAAAGTGTTTGAACAACAAGGAAGACAAGTGTAGAGTCTTATAATGCTTGCAATATGTTCTTGTGTAAGTTTTGTTGTACCTGTTCATACTTGTGTTTGCTTCAAACAACCTTGCTAGCCAAAGCCTTGTACTGAGAGGAAATGCCTCTCGTGCATCCAAACACCTTGAGCCAAAACCCATGCCATTTGTGTCCACCATAACTACCTATATGTGGTATTTTGCTGCCATCCCAAAGTAAATTTCTTGCGTGCTACCTTTAAAATTTCATTCCTTTGTCTTTACAATACATAGCTCATGGGAAAATAGCTTAAAAACTATTGTGGTGATGAATATGTTGCTATGTATCTTAGTTCTTATAAGTTGCTTGTTGAGCGGTAACCATGTTTCTGGGGACGCCATCAACTTTTTACACCTTTGTTGAATATCATGTGAGTTGCTATGCATGTTCGTCTTGTCTGAAGAAAGGGTGATTTATCATGATTAAATGGTTTGAGTATGCATATTGTTAGAGAAGAACTTTGGGCCGCCAACCAAAGCCATGTATCATGGTGGAAGTTTTCAGTTTGGACATTAATCCTCAATCTCTTATGAGAATATTATCTGTTGTTGAATGCTTAAGCGTTAAAGAGGAGTCCATTTTCTGTTTTCTATGTTGTCCCGGTATGGATGTCCTCAAGTTGAGATTTATTAAAACTGAGAAATCAATGCGATTTATCTCCTTGGACCTTTGTACAGGCGGCTGATACGCGTGAAGCACACATCCGTTGGGAACCCCAAGAGGAAGGTGTGATGCGCACAGCAGCAAGTTTTCCCTCAGAAAGAAACCAAGGTTATCGAACCAGTAGGAGTCAAGGAACACGTGAAGGTTGTTGGTGGAGGAGTGTAGTGCGGCGCAACACCAGTGAAACCGGCGCCAACGTGGAACCTGCACAACACAATCAAGATACTTTGCCCCAACGTAACAGTGAGGTTGTCAATCTCACCGGCTTGCTGAAAACAAAAGGATTAATCGTATAGTGTGGAAGATGATGTTTGTTCGCAAAGAACAATAGAGAACAATGATTGCAGTAGATTCTGTTCAGATGTAAAAGAATGGACCGGGGTCCAAAGTTTACTAGTGGTGTCTCTCCAATAAGATAAATAGCATGCTGGGTGAACATATTACAGGTGGGCAATTGACAAATAAAGATTCAATACATATCATGATGATCACTATGAGATTTAATCAGGGCATTACGACAAAGAACATAGACCGCCATCCAGCATGCATCTATGCCTAAATAGTCCACCTTCAGATTAGCATCCGCACCCCTTCCAGTATTAAGTTGCAAACAACAGACAATTGCATTAAGTATGGTGCGTAATGTAATCAACACAAATATCCTTAGACAAAGCATCGATGTTTTATCCCTAGTAGCAACAAGCACATCCACAACCTTAGAACTTTCTCGTCATCGTCCCGCATTCAATGGAGGCATGAACCCACTATTGAGCATAAATACCCCCTCTTGGAGTTACAAGTATCAACTTGGCCAGAGCCTCTACTAGCAATGGAGAGCATGCAAGAACATAAACAACACATATATGATAGATTGATAATCAACTTGACATAATATTCTATATTCATCGGATCCCACCAAACACAACATGTAGGATTACAAATAGATGATCTTGATCATGTTAGGCAGCTCACAAGATCTAAACATGATAGCACAAGAGGAGAAGACAACCATCTAGCTACCGCTATGGACCCATAGTCCAAGGATGAACTACTCACGCATCAATCCGGAGGCGGGCATGATGATGTAGAGCCCTCCGGTGATGATTCCCCTCTCCGGCAGGGTGCCGGAGGCGATCTCCTGAATCCCCCGAGATGGGATTGGCGGCAGCGGCGTCTCTGGAAGGTTTTCCGTATCGTGGCTCTCGGTAATAGGGTTTTCGCGACGAAGGCTTTAAGTAGGCGAAAGGGCAGCCTCGGAGGGGCCAGGGGGTGGCCCCCCATAGGCCGGCGCGCCTAGAGGCCAGACCGCGCCGCCTTGTGGGGTGGGGCCCCCAGGGCCCCGCTGGTCCCTCTCTGGCTCTCTGGAAACTTCCACGAAAAATAAGACCTTGGGCGTTGATTTCGTCCAATTCCGAGAATATTTCCTTTGTAGGATTTCTGAAACCAAAAACAGCAGAAAACAGCAACTGGCGCTTCGGCATCTTGTTAATAGGTTAGTGCCGGAAAATGCATAATAATGATGTAAAGTATGTATAAAACATGTGAGTATTGTCATAAAAGTAGCATGGAACATAAGAAATTATAGATACGTTGGAGACGTATCAAGCATCCCCAAACTTAGTACCTACTCGCCCTCGAGTAGGTAAACGATAACAACAAATAATTTCTGAAGTGACATGCTACCAACATAATCTTGATCAACATTATTTTAAAGCATATGAGATGAATGGTGTTATTCAAAGCAATAGATTGCTAACAAAACATAATGACTAAACAAATGAATCATATAGCAAAACTTTTCATGAATAGTACTTTCAAGACAAGTATCAAAAAGACTTGCATAAGAGCTAACTCATAAAGCAATAGATTCAAAGTAGAAGGCATTGAAGCAACACAAAGGATCATTAAGTTTCAGCAATTGCTTTTAACTTGTAACATGTATATCTCATGGATAATTGTCAACATAGAGTAATATAACAAGTGCAATAAGTAATCATGTAAGAATCAATGAACACAGTTAACACAAGTGTTTGCTTCTAACATAGAAAGAAGTAGGTAAACTGACTCAACATAAAGTAAAAGAATGACCCTTCGCAGAAGGAAGCATGGATTACTATTTTTGTGCTAGAGCTTTTATTTTGAAAACATAGAAATAATTTTGTCAATAGTAGTAATAATTCATATGTGTTATGCATAATACTTCCTACAAGTTGCAAGCCTCATGCATAGAATACCAATAGTGCCCGCACCTTGTCCTAATTAGCTTGAATTTACATGGATTATCATTGCATAACATATGTTTCAACCAAGTGTCACAAAGGGGTACCTCTATGCCGCCTGTACAAAGGCCCAAGGAGATCAATCGCATTTGATTTCTCGTTTTTAATAGATATCAACTTAGGACATCCATACCGGGACAACATAGACAACAGATAATGGACTCCTCTTTAATGCATAAGCATTAAACAACAAATAATATTCTCATAAGAGATTGAGGATGTATGTCCAAACTGAAAACTTCCACCATGATACATGGCTTTGGTTAGCGGCCCAATGTTCTTCTCTAACATATGCATACTCAAAACATTTGATCATGATAAATCACCCTTACTTCTGACAAGACGAACATGCATAGCATCTCACATGATATCCAACAAAGGTAAAAAGTTGATGGCGTCCCCAGAAACATGGTTACCGCTCAACAAGCAACTTATAAGAACTAAGACACATAGCTACATATTCATCACCACAATAGTTTTTAAGCTATTTTCCCATGAGCTATATATTGCAAAGATAAAGGAATGAAATTTTAAAGGTAGCACTCAAGTAATTTACTTTGGAATGGCAGAAAAATACCACATAGTAGGTAGATATGGTGGACACAAATGGCATGGATTTTGGCTCAAGGTGTTTGGATGCACGAGAAGCATTTCCTCTCAGTACAAGGCTTTGGCTAGCAAGGTTGTTTGAAGCAAACACAAGTATGAACAGGTACAGCAAAACTTACACAAGAACATATTGCAAGCATTATAAGACTCTACACTGTCTTCCTTGTTGTTCAAACACTTCACCAAAAAATATCTAGACCTTAGAGAGACCAATCATGCAAACCAATTTTCAACAAGCTCTACGGTAGTTCTCCACTAATAGATTAAACTACATGATGCAAGAGCTTAAACATGATCTATGAGAGCTCAAAACAATTGCCAAGTATCAAGTTATTCAAAACCATATGAAGCATTTTCTGATTCCAACCAAATAGCAATCAATGAAGCAATTTTCAGCCTTCGCCATGAACATTAAAGCACAACTAAGAACACAAGTGTTCAAATGAAAAAGCGGAGCGTAATATCTCCAATACAAGGATGGTGGGATCCAACTTTATTCAAACCAAAACAAAAACAAAAGCAAACAGACGCTCCAAGTAAAGAACATAAGATGTGACGGAATAAAAATATAGTTTCACTAGAAGTGACCTGATAAGTTGTCGATGAAGAAGGGGATGCCTTGGGCATCCCCAAGCTTAGATGCTTGAGTCTTCTTAAAATATGCAGAGACGAACCACCGGGGCATCCCCAAGCTTAGACTTTTCACTCTTCTTGATCATATTGTATCATCCTCTTCTCTTGACCCTTGAAAATTTCCTCCACACCAAACTTAAAGCAAACTCATTAGAGGGTTAGTGCATAATCAAAAATTCATACATTCAGAGGTGACATAATCATTCTTAACACTTCTGGACATTGCACAAAGCTACTGAAAGTTAATGGAACAAAGAAATCCATTGAACATAGCAAAAGAGGCAATGCGAAATAAAAGGCAAAATCTGTCAAAACAGAACAGTCCGTAAAGACGAATTTTCCAGAGGCACTGAACTTGCTCAAACGGAAAAACTCAAAACTAATGAACGGTGCGTACATATCTGAGGATCACGCACGTAAATTGGCAGATTTTTATGATTTTTCTACAGAGAGATCTACGCAAATTCGTGACAGACAGCAATTCTGTTTCTGCGCAGTAATCCAAATCTAGCATCAACTTTACCATAGAGACTTTACTTGGCACAAAAACATGATAAGGAGAGGTTGCTACAGTGGTAACAACTTCCAAGACTCAACAATACAGTAGTAAAATAAAAACATGGGTTATCTCCCAAGAAGTGCTTTTCTTTAACGCCTTTCAGCTAGGCGCAGAAAGTGCAAATCAATTATTATCTAGAGAAGAAGCATCAACATCATAATTTTTCTTACAAACACAACTTGTTGCAGAGGGTACCTTAGATGCTCCATTATCCAAATTTTCCATGGTGGTGCTAGGGGTTTTATCAATTTTAGGCCTATAATAATTCTTTGGTTTAGGCACCTTAGAGACATACATGAATTTTTGCTCTTTACCCACATAAGCTTTCTCCTTAAACTTAAGAGAAGAAAAAGTTGAACCCAAGGTTCCCATAGCTTTTTCAAGTTCACTAATCCTATTGGTTTGATTATCATGGATAACACAACCGTCTAGGACAGCAATTCTTTCATTAATTTCTCCTAGGGATTTATCAAGTTTATCAGTATTATCAAGTAATATTCCCAATTTAGTCTCAACACTTGGAAAAAAATTCTCTATGGTTTCCAACTTTTTCATGACATCCTCAAGAGAGATTTCAATTTTAACTTCATTAACAGGTGGTATTCCAACTATACTCTCAATGATGCAACTAGCTTCTAAAGCAGGAGTACCTAGGAAATTACCTCCCGAAAGAGTATCAAGAACATACCTATTCCAGCTTGATAGGCCAACATAAGAGTTCCTAAGAAGGATAATAGTGGAGTGTTTCTTAATGCACCTATGATGAGCATTACTAATTCTGTACCAAGCATCTTTAAAACTTTCTCCACCTTGTTGCTTAAAAGAACGAACTTCAGCTTCAGGATTACTCATTTTAGCAGTAATAAAAGTAAACTAAGCAAACAGAATAAAATAAAGTAAAGACAAGTAACTATTTTTTTTGTGTTTTGATATAGAGCAAGTAAACAAGACAGAAAGTAAAGGAACAATTTTTTGTGTGTTTTTGATATAGAGATAGCAAGATAGAAAATAAAGTAGAGTAAAGCAACTAATTTTTTTGTGTTTTTGATATAAAGCAAACAAGACAATAAACAAAATAAAGTAAAGCCAGACAAAAACAAAGTAAAGAGATTGGATGTGGAAGACTCCCCTTGCAGCGTGTCTTGATCTCCCCGGCAACGGCGCCAGAAAACAGTCTTGATACGCGTGAAGCACACGTCCGTTGGGAACCCCAAGAGGAATGTGTGATGCGCACAGCAGCAAGTTTTCCCTCAGAAAGAAACCAAGGTTATCGAACCAGTAGGAGTCAAGGAACACGTGAAGGTTGTTGGTGGAGGAGTGTAGTGTGGCGCAACACCAGTGAAACCAGCGCCAACGTGGAACCTGCACAACACAATCAAGATACTTTGCCCCAACATAACAGTGAGGTTGTCAATCTCACCGGCTTGCTGAAAACAAAAGGATTAATCATATAGTGTGTAAGATGATGTTTGTTTGCAAAGAACAGTAGAGAACAATGATTGCAGTAGATTGTATTCAGATGTAAAAGAATGGACCGGGGTCCACAGTTCACTAGTGGTGTCTCTCCAATAAGATAAATAGCATGCTGGGTGAACAAATTACAGGTGGGCAATTGACAAATAAAGATTCAATACATATCATGATGATCACTATGAGATTTAATCGTGAGCATTACGACAAAGAACATAGACCGCCATCCAGACATGCATCTATGCCTAAATAGTCCACCTTCGGGTTAGCATCCGCACCCCTTCCAAGTATTAAGTTGCAAACAACAGACAATTGCATTAAGTATGGTGCGCAATGTAATCAACACAAATATCCTTAGACAAAGCATCGATGTTTTATCCCTAGTAGCAACAAGACATCCACAACCTTAGAACTTTCTATCATCGTCCCGCATTCAATGGAGGCATGAACCCACTATCGAGCATAAATACCCTCTCTTGGAGTTACAAGTATCAACTTGGCCAGAGCCTCTACTAGCAACGGAGAGCATGCAAGAACATAAACAACACATATATGATATATTGATAATCAACTTGACATAATATTCTATATTCATCGGATCCCACCAAACACAACATGTAGGATTACAAATAGATGATCTTGATCATAGGCAGCTCACAAGATCTAAACATGATAGCACAAGAGGAGAAGACAACCATCTAGCTACTGCTATGGACCCATAGTCCAAGGATGAACTACTCACGCATCAATCCGGAGGCGGGCATGATGATGTAGAGCCCTCCGGTGATGATTCCCCTCTCCGGCAGGGTGCCGGAGGCGATCTCCTGAATCCCCCGAGATGGGATTGGCTGCGGCGGCGTCTCTGGAAGGTTTTCCGTATCGTGGCTCTCGGTAATAGGGTTTTCGCGACGGAGGCTTTAAGTAGGCGAAAGGGTAGCCTCGGAGGGGCCAGGGGGTGGCCCCCCATAGGCCGACGCGCCCAAAGGCCATGCCGCGCCGCCTTGTGGGGTGGGGCCCCCAGGGCCCCCCTCTGGTCTCTCTCTCTGGCTCTCTGGAAACTTCCGCGAAAAATAAGACCCTGGGCGTTGATTTCGTCCAATTCCGAGAATATTTCCTTTGTATGATTTCTGAAACCAAAAACAGCAGAAAACAGCAACTGGCGCTTCGGCATCTTGTTAATAGGTTATTGCCGGAAAATGCATAATAATGATGTAAAGTATGTATAAAACATGTGAGTATTCTCATAAAAGTAGCATGGAACATAAAAATTATAGATACGTTGGAGACGTATCAGCGGCATAGAGGTACCCCTTTGTGACACTTGGTTGAAACATATGTAATGCAATGATAATCCATGGAAATCCGAGCTAATTAGGACAAGGTGCGAACACTATTGGTATTCGATGCATGAGGCTTGCAACTTGTAGGAAGTTTTATGCATAACACATATGAATTATTACTACCGTTGACAAAATTGTTTCTATTTTTTCAAAATAAAAAGCTCTAGCACATGAGTAATCCTCGCTTCCTCTCGCGAAGGGCCTTTCTTTTACTTTATGTTGAGTCAGTTTACCTACTTCTTTCTATCTTAGAAGCAAACACTTGTGTCAACTGTGTGCACTGATTCTTACATGTTTGCTTATTGCACTTTATGTTGACAATTATCCATGAGATATACATGTTACAAGTTGAAAGCAATTGCTGAAACTTAATCATTCTTTATGTTGCTTCGAAACCTCTTACTTTGAATCTATTGCTTTATGAGTTAGCTCTTATGCAAGTCTTTTTGATGCTTGTCTTGAAAGTACTATTCATGAAAAGTTTTTGCTATATAATTCAGTTGTTTAGTCATTATCTCTTTGTTAGCAATCTATTGCTTCGAATCACTTCATTCATCTCATATGCTTTACAATAATGTTGATCAAGATTGTGTTGGTAGCATGTCACTTCAGAAATTATTGTTTTTATCGTTTACCTACTCGAGGGCGAGTAGGAACTAAGCTTGGGGATGCTTGATACGTCTCC
The DNA here is from genome assembly GCF_022539505.1 of Lolium rigidum. Taxonomy (NCBI): domain Eukaryota; kingdom Viridiplantae; phylum Streptophyta; class Magnoliopsida; order Poales; family Poaceae; genus Lolium; species Lolium rigidum. Next base: position 4,069,771 of record NC_061511.1, on the reverse strand, counting down.
AACGTATCTATAATTTCTTATGTTCCATGCTAGTTTTATGAAATACCTACATGTTTTGTTCACACTTTATGATGTTTTGATGCATTTTCCGGCACTAACCTATTAACAAGATGCCGAAGCGCCAGTTCTTGTTTTCTGCTGTTTTTGGTTTCAAAAATCCTACACAGGAAATATTCTCGGAATTGGACGAAACAAAATCCCACGGTCTTATTTTCCACGGAAGGTTCCAGAGCACCGAAGGAGAGACGGAGAGGGGCCAAGGGGCCCCACCCCACAAGGCGGCGTGGCCAGGGGGAGGGCGCGCCCCCCTATGGTGTGGGCCCCTCGGGACCCCTCCGAGGCTGCCCCTTCGCCTACTTAATCCCTCCGTCGCGAAAACCCTATTACCGAGAGCCACGATACGGAAAAAGTTCCAGAGACGCCGCCACCGCCAATCCCATCTCGGGGGATTCATGAGATCGCCTCTGGCACCCTGCCGGAGAGGGGAATCATCACCGGAGGGCTCTACATCACCATGCCCACCTCCGGAATGATGCGTGAGTAGTTCATCCTTGGACTATGGGTCCATAGCAGTAGCTAGATGGTTGTCTTCTCCTCTTGTGCTATCATGTTTAGATCTTGTGAGCTGCCTATCATGATCAGGATCATCTATTTGTAATGCAACATGTTGTGTTTGGTGGGATCCGATGAATATTGAATACTATATCAAGTTGATTAATTGATCTATCATATATGTGTTGTTTATGTTCTTGCATGCTCTCCGTTGCTAGTAGAGGCTCTGGCCAAGTTGATACTTGTAGCTCCAAGAGGGAGTATTTATGCTCGATAGTGGGTTCATGCCTCCATTGAATCCGGGACAGTGGATGTAAAGTTCTAAGGTTGTGGATGTGCTGTTGCCACTAGGGATAAAACATCAATGCTTTGTCTAAGGATATTTTTGTTGATTACATTACGCACCATACTTAATGCAATTGTCTGTTGTTGGCAACTTAATACTGGAGGGGGTGCGGATGCTAACCTGAATGTGGACTTTTTAGGCATAGATGCATGCTGGATGGCGGTCTATGTTCTTTGTCGTAATGCCCTGATTAAATCTCATAGTAGTCATCATGATATGTATATGAATCTCTATTCTGTCAATTGCCCACCTGTAGTTTGTTCACCCAGCATGCTTTTTATCTTATTGGAGAGACACCACTAGTGAACTGTGGACCCCGGTCCTTTCTTTTACATCTGAAATACAATCTACTGCAATCTCTGTTCTTTGTTGTTCTTCGCAAACAAGCATCATTCTCCACATCATACGTTTAATCCTTTGTTTTCAGCAAGCCGGTGAGATTGACAACCTCACTGTTAAGTTGGGGCAAAGTATTTTGATTGTGTTGTGCATGTTCCACGTTGGCACCGGAATCCCTGGTGTTGCGCCGCACTACACTCCTCCACCAACAACCTTCACGTGGCCTTCATCTCCTACTGGTTCGATAACCTTGGTTTCTTTCTGAGGGAAAACTTACTGCTGTGCGCATCACACCTTCCTCTTGGGGTTCCCAACGGACGTGTGCATCACGCGCCATCAATAACCGGGGAGAAAGTCTCATCATAATCGATGCCGTGTTGTTGAGAGTAACCACGACATACCCATCGAGCTTTGTAGCGTGCGAGACTTCCATTGGAATTAAATTTGCGTCGACAAACCCATATACCAGATACGATATTAGTGTTTGATGGACGAGGAACTAGTTGCCATGTGTTATTTTGAATGAGAGCATCATATTCATCTTTCATAGGTGCGGCCCAATTAGGATCTAGGAGAGCTGATTTGTAGGATTTTGGAAGGGAGGAAGATACATAAACGTTTAGATTGAGATGATCTTTGGCGGGTAAACAAAAACCAGATTTGCCACAGGTACGCATGGGATGATCATTAGTAGGTACTGGAACAGAAATAGCGTGAGGAGGTGTGGGTGATGAAGAGTCCGCGCCTGGCGCAGCGGAAGAAGCGGACGCGGGAGTTGGTGGCGAAGACGACGGTGACGGGAAGTCTGCCGCGGGAGAGAGGTCGATGGTGGCGGCAGGAGAGGGCGCGGCAGGATCGGCTGCCGCGGCAGAGAATTCAGCATGTTGTGCTGTCGCGACAGGAGCGACAGCATGATGGGATTGTTGAGAGAGAGGAGAAATATTGCGACGAGGGGGACTGGGAGATAATGTGGATGGGGTAGGATCTGGAGTTTGACGCTCGGAAAAGGGGAAAATATTTTCAGCAAAGGTTACATGATGAGACACATGAACACGACCACTAACAAGATCTAGGCAACGATATCCTTTGTGTTCATCGGAAAAACCTAGGTGGACACACGGGATAGAGCGAGGTGAAAGTTTGTGAGGAGAATGTAACATCCCAAATTTCAAACAAAGAAGAAAATGAATTTCCTTTTTTCAAAAATGAGAACCAACAAAAACTTTTATTACATCATGTGCTATGCATAGTGCTCATACTTAATTCTTGTGCAATTCCCATGATGATTGTTGGTATGCTTATCAAATGTGCTAAAACCCTAAACCTTGCTCTCTTTTTCACCATCCAAGATAAAACAAAATAAAAAAGAAAACAAAATAAGAGAAAAAGCATATGAGAGCAAATAGCTATCTTTGCAAATAATAAACTATGCCATGTTCTACCATGTTTATATAGTTTGAAAAACCTCAACAAACCAAACCTATTACTTACCAATTAAAGCAAAGGTGAAATAAAAATAAGATGAAAATATACATAGAGACATATGTGGCATATAGCCATAATGGCAAAGCTTGACCTCTGCCCTCCTACTTTACCCAAATGGTTTGAAACCATTACTAAACCTAACCTAACACTCAAGGAACCCAAAACCATGACCTTGGGTCAAAGAAAAAGAAAAGAGAATAAAAATATGAAATCTATATATGAGGCTATGGCCATTTTTGTAAATCTTTAACCTAGACCTTTTTAATTTGTTTCAATGGTTTGGAAATGTTCCTCAAATAATAAGAATCACTTTTGAATCAAAGAAATGCAAATCAAATAAGGAGAAAATCAAAAAACAAGTCACATATGATAATGGTCATATGTGACAATTTTAACATCTTACCCACTTTGAGCCTATGTATTAAGAGATTTTTAAACCAAACAATCTCAACTCTTTGCACCTCATCCAAGACCTCATCAAGATGAACAACTTTGGTAAAGCACACCCCTGCAAATTCTTTCTCAAATTCAAATTCTCATCAAGCAAAATAGCAACATTCAAACAGATTCTAGATTGTGCCATTTTTGAAATCTTGCAAATCAATTCAAACTTGCACACCACCACCACCATTGTGTGCCAATTAATACATGAATCTACTCCACCAAAATTCATTTCAAAATTTGAAAATTTGCCTCATGCGGCCGTTTGACCGAACACCTGGTGTGCACCATTCCTGCCAACTCCTTACACACTAAAATCCAGTGGGTTTTTGCCCTAACCATCAAGCCTGGTCAGCATTAGTACCCTCATCCACTCCTTTCACAATGCCAAGCACTAGAGACGCGGTTTGGGCATGAGTTCGTCACCATGTCAACCATGTCGTGCATGGCATGGCACACACACATGCCACTCCTCTCTCCATCCTTTTCCAGCACGCATGACCGTGCCAGCCACCTTCCCCTCACTCCCCTGGACCCGTTGGACACAGCCACAGCTCGAGCCAACGCCAGCAGCAGCCAGCCACGACGCGCCCAGTATGCTCAGGCTGCGCCAGAGCGCGCACGCTGACGTCCCTGGACGCGCCAGAGCATCGACGTACCTCGTCACCCTTGTCCTCCCTTCGACCTCTCCTCTCGTCCGTAGCACCACCTCGTCACCCTCTACGCGCTAGACAAGCTCACCTACGCCAGAGAGGACGCTCGCCGTCGTCACCATCAAAAGTCTCCGCCACGGTACTGAGAGCTCCCCTCAACCTCTAGATCGCGTCACGGCCTCGTTTTCACCGTCGTCAAGTGCGTTGTGCTCGCCATGCGGTCGCCAACCCTCCTGCGTCGTCACCAGCCCCTCTGCGCCCCTGTAGCAACGACGCCATGGTCGACCTCATCCACCGAGCCGCAGACCTCCTCGCATCTATAAAAGGGAGCCTCCCCTTCAGCTTCTAAGCACACCATCTCACTCGCCACCTTCTCCTGACCCTCCTCGACTCCTCTCCGCCCCACATTGCCGCCGGTAGCCACTTAATTTCACGCCGGAGCCCGCGGAACCGCCACAGACGAATTCGTCGATTTACGCCACCTCAGGCGACGCCGCCGGTACCAGGAGCCTCCTCATCCTCCCCAACATCGCCTCGCGTCAACGCCGACGTTCGCCGACCGCCGGTGAGCTCGCCGGACCCCAACCCTCGCCGTGGCCCGTAACCCCTCTCGCCGGAGACGACGGTGCACCAGCACCGTCCGATCCATCTCTAATCCTACGGCCCCCTTCGCACATACCGTTTCGGTGTTTAAAACACACTGACAGGTGGGTCCCACCCTGTCAGGCAGCCCACGCGTGCGAGACGCGCTGCTGGGTTGGTTTTCTCTGTTTCTTCTCTTCGGCCCGTTAAGTCGTTCCCACCAAGCCCAATAATTCAAACTTTGAATTTCAGTTTTATTTCAATTTCAATACTGGTTCCAATTTCAAATTTAATTTTAGAAAGATCCACTAGGCCAAATTTTATGAATTTGGTATTACTGGAAAGCTTGTGAAAAGATCTAACAAGCCCCACTGGCCTCAACCCTAGAACTTTTGTAGAATTAATGTAGAAAAAATAACAAGGCAGAGCCTTTTGCAAATTCAAACAATTATTAAAAATCAACCCTAAGTGATTTTGAGTTGATTCTAACTCTCATGAACCACATTTCACATACTCTACCTGATTATGTAAAAACATCCCATAGTTGTTTGTATGATCATGGGCTAGAGCAAAATAATGGCCATGTGGCTATTTCTAGTCCATTTAAAATTATCCAAAATTATTTCTTAAATAGTATGAGAGGTTCCCTATCATTTAAATCATGGTCCTAAGCAAATCAACATGAAGTGTTGACTTTGGTCTATAGCACCTCATAGTGGATTACTTAGAGATATTAAATTGTTGCAATAGTAGTGTTTAAATTGCATGAGGTTTAGTACCTCATTTAAATCTTTTTTCTCAAATGATAAGGGTGAAGTGTTGACCTTGGTAAACATAATCTCACACTTATTATTTAAGGAAATTAAATATTAATAAGATTCAGTGAGAGGAAATTATTTTCCTACCACTAAATAGAAAACCCTAGTTGTTGTTAAGTAATTGTGATGATGATAGGTCATCTTGAGTGAGCCATTAAGGCTAAGTAGTCCCCTTAAGTATTGATTGGTGATTGTTACCTCGTATCCGTTTATAGACGCTAGTACCGAGGACTATCAGGAGGAGGAGGTCTACTTCGAGGAAGAAGAAGAGAACTTTGATCACTACCCCAACCAAGGCAAGTTAATATTCTTGCAAGTGCAAAGCTCTAAATAGAGCAAGGCACCATTACATAATACTTTAAGCTTCATGATCCCATCCCAAGTTTTTACCTTACAACTTTATGATTTTGATTTATCAAAGTTTACTTTTTGATTCATGATTCACTTGGTCTAGATATAGAGTAGAACAAGAGCATCAAATCTAGCCTAAAGCAATATAAACTAGATAGCACCCCTCATGACAAGTTGCTAGTGCTAACTAATAAAATTGACTACTCTAGATGGGAACATGTAAAATGAAATGACTTTGAAAACTTTAGAATGTTGAGTCATTCTATTGAAAGTTTTGAAGGTGAATATGACTTGTGAATGACATGGTGAATGTTTTCAAAAACTGATGGTTGGGTTCGGATGCGATACCATTCCAATTTTACAAGTACCCCCACAATACCTGATTATGGGTAAGAGCTTAACTGGAAATTTATGTGCTTTATTATGGGTTCCCTCTAAACAAGCGTCATAGGGGGTATGCCGAGGCTGCCTCCGTTGAAAGTGAAATGATGTGAAATGACGTGAAATGAGGTGAATGTCCGGCCCAAGCCCCGTGCAGCTCCTGTGCCGACGGTTTGTCTTCACCGGGAGGCCAAGCTCATGGGGAGAGGTGCCTATACTAGGGTATGTAAGTGAAAGGTTATGGTTGGTAGTCCGCACACGGAGTGTGATAAATCAGGGCCAGTTAACCCTGACGGATTATTGCAAATGTTGTGGCAAAAGTGTGCGACCTCTGCAGAGTGTGCGGCACTGCGTCCGCACCGACCCGGTCGGTGTATAGGAGGCCCCGACCAGGTCGGCGTTACCGCGCGCTGCACACCCACGCGCGCGCGGTATGGGCCGTCCTGGTCGGCCCAATTCGTGGTTTTTTTGTTTTTTGTTTTATTTTTGTTTTCTGTTTCTTTTTTCTTTTCTGTTTCTTTTTTGGTTCTTAAGTTTTAATTTTTAAAATTTAAATATATTTTAAATGTAAAATGTTCAAATTTTTAAATATTCTATCTAAAAAATTCAAAATAAATTTAAATTCGAAAATTGTTCAATTATGATTTTTTTCAAATTCGAAAATTGTTCAAGTATAAAAATCGTTCAAATACGAAAATTGTTCAATTATAAAAATGGTTCAAATTCGATAATCGTTCAAGTATAAAAATCATTCAAATACAAAAATTGTTCAAGTATAAAAATTGTTCAAATTCAAAAATTGTTCATCTTTCTGTTGTTAGGAATAAAAAATTGCATTGGTCTGCCGTCATTTTGGAAAGGTACATCTTTTTCGAATTTCATTTGGATTGGAGTTATTTTTCAACTATAGGAAGAAATAGTGGAATACAGTACTCCGTACAAGATAACAGAGATTGTCCAGAACGAACGAAAGGGTCGCCTGAACGAACGACCTGAATACCAGAACGAATGAACGAACAACCTGAATCCCGAAACGACGACGATCACGATTATGGGCCGAGCCCATATACGCCTAGGGGGTGTGCGACAACTCCACTGGCGCTGACCATATCGGTGGACAACATCATCCGTTGATTATTGCATGTTAGGGCGTGTGCAATGGGACGACCCTAGCCTTCGCTTAGAGCTGCCACTCAGGATTTTTGCTTGGTAAGAATAGAGAAAAATAAGAAATAGAAGGTTATCTTTCTTTAGCTTAGGGATGATTCCTTAGAAAATAAGGGATGACTATTTTACGCGTTGTACCATTTATTTTTCTTTAGCAAATTAATTTTTTACTACAAATAAATTAATTATCATTAATTTCTGGAGATGACAAGAAGGGATAATGCATTGTACAATTTATATCTATTGATTTCTCCACCATTGTATATGCCCTTATCTGATCCACCGGAACAGGTAGGACACGACCAGCATAGGTCCTCTCGCTCTCCACACGATGCCAGCCGTCACCCGTACCCATGCGATGCCGGCCGCGGCCGCCCGTACCCACGCGATGCCGGCCGCCGCCCCTGCCCACGCGATGTTGGCCGCCGCCGCTCCTGGCACGCGCCATCCGCCCCTCCCCTTTCCGTATCCCTGCCACACGTTCCGCTAGGAACAAAACGAGTCCGGTTGTACTTGGTATCACGACCAGGTCGACTAAAATTACCCGCCGACCGTGGCCGCGAAAACGTTGATTTCCATTTTTGCCACCCCGTCCAAAACCTTGACCATAGCTCTGATTCCTTTCATAAAAACCCTCGTCGAACTCCCCAAAATTACCGAAAAGACCGTGTTACCGTAATTGGGATCTTTCCACTCTCCGTCGTACCAGACCGGCGCCGCCATGTGCAACATTATAGCCCGGACCTTGTGGTTCGAACTGTGGCGGTGGATAATTGTTGCCACCGCGGCCAAAGCCGCCGGGCTGGTACTATCCACCATGGTTCACCCCCAAAAACGGACTGCCTTGCTCGAAATTACGTAGAGGGCCAGATTGTGGAATAGGAGGACGAGCCGATCCCCCAAAGCCATGCCCGCCGGCTCCACCACCACCTCTATCGCCATCAATCTTCAAATCAGCAAAACCCTATCGTGAACCACTGAAGTTTTTTTGGTTGCGTGACTCTCGCACTATACCAAAAAGTCTTTATAACAAACCCTACATAGGCCGTCGACCATAGTCAACTGGGTCCTTGCATGGGCTGACCAGAGCAGCCGTGTTTGAATGGCCCATATGGCCTGACACGTCTTTCGGAAACATTGGGCAAACATGGCTTTTCCTATTAATCACCCGCGGGTGACGGTTACAAACCATCACCCGCATGGTTTGACCCGCGGGGAGTGTTTGGGCCGCGACCCATTAACATGTAGGGAGCCTGTAGGCCTCGGTTTTTCCTGTTTTTCGTCGAGTTTTTTTCTGGTTTTTCTTGGGGTTAGTTTTCTTTTGGTTTTTCGATTTTTTTTCTTTTTTCTGTCTTTTTCTTTTTTAACAAATTTTAAAGTGGAGCAAAATTTAAAGTTAAGCAAATTTCAAATTCGAACAAATTTCAAAGTAAGCAAATTTTTAATCTTAGCAAATTTCAAATCTGAGCAAATTTCAAATCTGGGAAATTTTAAAATCTAACCAAATTTTAAATTTGAGAAAATTTGAAATCTAAGCAATTTTTTAATATGAGAAAATTTCAATTTTCGAACTAATGGGCCAGGCCCATTAACGGTTTCCCCGCTAAGGGGTGATGGTTAGCACAGCCCGGCAAACATTGGCCTTTTGCCGTCTGGTCCCAACGGTTGCCGAAGCTTTTCGACAAAAAATGAAAAAAACATTAACTGGTCGCTCCGCCAATCTTGCTGTCGCCAGCGATGGCCTGATCGGAGTTCGAGACGAAGAAGTTATCCCGACAGACCACTAGCGATCTCTTTGATTTGAAATGATTTTGAGTAATGGCATCTTCAACGGGGTGACGCATACAGACGCTGAGAGACCGTTTGAGTCCGCGGAGACCGTAAATGCGTATGCGCGCGCCTGCTCCAGCGGGGCGACACAAAGTGACCGGGCCGTTCGCGGCGACGCAAACCTGGCCTAAATATCCTTCAGGTTTGCGTCTCTACGGACGCTTCGCGGTCGCGCCGAGTATCCGCCGAAACTTACGTAGGACCCGCACATCTGTGGCAGGAAGGCTGATAACATTCCCGCCAGTGGTCATTCCCCGCGCGAAAAATCAAAATAAACCGACGCGAGCAGTCCAGAAGCGATGGACGTCCTCGCGGCCGCAGCCAGAACCATGGATTCCGAGGTAACCCTCGCACCCGCCGCCGCCCCAGACTCCCCCATAGCCACGACCATAGCCACAATGGAGGCCGCAACTCCGGCGGAAGCAAAGCATCCCACCACCGGCGGCCGGGATGCTAAGCCGAAGGCGGCAAAAAAGGTGATGTTTAAGGAGGAGAAAGGTGTCGAGGCAGTGCATAAGAAGGGCTTCCATATGGTCCATTGCTGGGACAAGCTGAAGGGTGCGCAAAAGTGGCAGACAACCTTTGCGGTGTACGATGAAGCTGTGAAGAGTGGGACAACGGTTAACGTCGACGGTGAAGACGACGATCATGGCCGTCATGCCCTTCCACCTTGTCCCCGAGGTCATAAGGCTACCAAGGCCGATCTAGCCCGGGAAGCACAAGCTATTGCGTCCACCCAGAGCTTGGAGAAGTTGATGGCCGAGAATCAAGCCGCCATGGCGAAAAGGGACGAGAAGAAGCGTCTGAAAAAAGAGGCCGCAACTGCCATCTACCTCAACCTCACGAAAGAGGTCATCTCTAAAGAGCACTAAGCTCCCAGGGTTGCGGGCGCTGGTGGACGCTCTGCCCGTCCCTTTCGCAGGCCCCGCAGCTGTGGATCGTATTCCCTTTTGCCCCGAGGCCGCCGCCACGACCTTGAGCACACGCACACACCATGTGACGCCGCCTCCAAACCCTCGCCCTGGCCCTCTGCCGCGCTGCAGCCGGAGCCACAGCGGCCTCCACCCCCGTCACCGCCCGAACCGCTCCCTTCTCCACGGCGCCCGCCGCCTTCCGCCGCACCACTACGCTCCTCTCAGGTAAGGCCCTCTTCTCCCTCGTCGGATTTCGTTTTCCGGGCGGCTCCCGTCGCTGATCGGTTGGTGGATTGGCGTGTTCCTGCAGGGGACAAACCGCTGACTGTAGATCACATCGTGCCCATAGCCATGGGGCATGAGCACGAGGAGGTGGAGGCGGAGCTCCAGATGAGATGGATTGTGACTTGGGGTTTGTAGATTTCGGCTGGATTGCCCCGTTCGGTTTGGCCCTGGAAATGGGTTCTGATTTCTCAATCTGGCTATGGTTTTTCAGGGGGAAAAAGCACTTTGACATTGATCCTCCCGATAGCCCCCTTTGGTACCAAGGTGAGAAGTCGATACTAGGCCTATCTTGGTTTTCTTTGGTACTGTTCTTAATATGGGCATGGGATCATATACAAAGGAGACTGTGTGTAGAAACCAATCAGATGGAAGAAAAAAAAAGGATTAATTAAGCTAGCCTTTCTCTGTACCTGATAATTCTGGTATGTGATTGAGATTGTTTTTTGTGCATATGAATTGCATCACCAACTGGCGATTAGGTATTGTATTTTCTTGAAACAACAGCTTGTTAGTTGCTTAGTGCTTCTCAATGCAGCACTGATGTTAGACGGCATTCTAATAGAATTTGGGAAGTACATGTAGTGAGACAATAGGTGTCACATATGAATGTTTTAGCTACCATAAGGATTTTGAGCATCCGTCTTTTCAGTACACTTACCTATATCTCATCATACAAAATAGAATCAGGTTTCATAAGTTAAAAAAATTCTACAAACTTTGCTGCATTAATTAGATCAGAGATGAGTAATGTCAACTCTGGAGTTGTATGCCTTACCTCAATAGTATGCAGGTTTAGTTGTTCGTAATGGATGGAAAATCTGGCTTTTTTTGCACTGGCGTGTGCTGCTGTGACAGGTTGATGTGTTGCATGATTCAGTTTACTCAGTGATGGTATAGCTACAGGTTTGAAGTCAGTTTTTTTTGTGTGCAGCCTATGCTGCTGATTAGTGATTACTGCTTCCAGGTGAAGCACTAGGCAGGTAAGCATGACGTTTGGCTTGTGCATCGAAGTTCCAGGAACCTCCAATGAGTATATGTATTTATTTGAATTATAGAAATTGATGTGAACCACTGAAATTTCTACATGTCGATTTGTGATGTGCAATTGTGTGACGTTTAGTGGTGGAGTCATTCTAAAACTTGATTCAACTTTGGTTAGTGTTTGATGTCAGAGATACGGTTCATTTAACAGCTTCACGTACATCCTTTTTGTATTTGAGTAGATATATGCCTATTATACATAGGTGAACACATGATGCATTAATGGGATGGCACAATCATATGACTAAGCGAGCAAAGGCTCTCTTTAGAATTTTCCCGGTATGGTACCACTACAAAGGTTGGGCTAGATTTGAACTAAATTTCAAAATGTTCAGATTCTTAGCTTTTCCAATATACATTAATAATTATGATCGGAAAATTATACATGGTCCACTGAGTTCTCTTCTGGTCTGTCGCGTGATGTTAGCTATAGATTTTATCCATCAAAAAAATCTTTTTATTTTGGGTCTATCAAGTTGGTTATGTGCTGTTAATCATCTCATACGGTATCATTTCTAAATGTAGGCTACCGTGATGAGAATTTGGATAGGCATTTGGTACATACTTTTCTTTATTTTTAGCATTTGTATCATCACCTCTTAGTCCTAGGCGGCAGCTTAACGTAATGTTGGCTTAGAAACTTCTTTTGAACTTCTCAAATCCTATTGAACAAAATCCCAATCTGAGAAAATAAAGAGAAATAAGTGCAGGCAGAAACATAATTCAGTCTAGGTTGTGTTTGGATGCACAGAATTTAGCCGTGGAATTGAATTGAACTGAAATTCCAAATCTAAGGTGGAAAGGAAATGACCTCCATTTCAATTTTGTTGTTTGGATGTACAATGTATTTGTTGTTGGAATCACAGGATGACACCGAATTCTAAATCATGTTTGGATGCAGCCTCAAATTGGAATTGGAAAGGGGTAGGGAGAGGGGGCAGGGAGAGGTGGACTTGGAGTCAGCCAGGGAGAAGCCACGCACGCCGCCGTTCCCTGTCGTCGATGCTACCCGCCGCCGTTCCCCTGCCGGCCAGGGAGGGGCCACCACAAGCCGCCGTTCCCCTACAGGACAGGTAGAAGCCACCGCCCGGCGCTGCTCCCCTACCGGACAGGGACAGGCCACCGCCCGGCGCCGCGTCGCACCGTTCCCCTACCGGCCAGACCTGTCCGGCGACGTTCCCCTACCGCCGCCGTTCTAGGGTTAGGGGAGCTCGCCGCCGTTGGAGGAGGGGTGAGATGGGGTGATGGGGAGAGGAGGGCACGGGACAAGAGAGGTCGGCGTGGCTTACCGGAGCTGCAGACGCCGCCGCCGGGCGGAGAAGGCCGAGCTCCTTCTCTGTTGTCGCGAGCGTTGACGAAGGGGTGTGCGATTCCACGCCTTTCCGAGGTCTCGGGCTCAGAAAGTGTCCAAGTGAAACGGTACGCTCGCGGGGATGGCTCGGAATTTGCCAATCGTTTCCAGGCCTCGATTCTAAGGCCACCCAAACAGCCGAATTGGGCCTATTCGCTCCAAATTCCAATTCCACAGCCAGATTCTATGCATCCAAACACAGTGCTAGAGTATTTTCTATATCCACGCCTTGCAAAAATTGGATTAGACATGGCAATGAATCAACTTATGTATTAAGGATAGTATATTGCCCTCTCACTTTTAGTGTCATGTTATCCATGTAGAAATTCTTTAATCTATATGCCACGACACATCCTTCTGATGGCATCAAAGAATGGAGGACTAACTTGCTTGGTGCTGTCATGCATATTAATTGAATTCTTCTCGCAGAAATTGTACAGAATCTAGGAAAAGTCCTGTTCACAAAACCATTTGGGCATCCTGTTATGGAACCAAATATGCTCAGTAGCTTTGGCTCTGATGTGCTTAACAAAACAATGTAAGATCATATTTGTTTACTTGAGAATCTTATGCACCATAGGAAAAAAAGAAATCCAGGTGCTATTCCACCACCAAGTTACCTGTGCGATAAATATTACTTTGTCCACCCAAATTTTCTGTGACGTAATTAGTACGAGTTCAGTTTTTCAGAAGTACTATGTTCAGGTAAGATAAATTTGAATATGACGTTCCTGTGAGGTGCTTGTGAATTGCCCCCAAAGTGTTCATTGTGAATCAAATCTGTTTTTTTTCTCATGGATTATGCGTCAAATTAGTAAGTGTGATTGCTATCTATAAAATCATATCTTAGATTTTGAACATTAAATTTATTAATATTATTTTTATGTTTTTATTCTGTAAGTATGAGGTGGATCTTCTAAACTATAGTGGGCTTACACCTGAGGCCATTTGTGTGAAGCTGTAATTTTGCTGATATCCGGCACAAATTTCTGTTGTTGTTTCAGTGTAGATCTCCTATGATGATGATATTTCAAGATTCATTGGAAGTGAAAGGAAAAGAACAAACCAGAAGCCACCAGTCTGGTCGTGCATGCATAAGATAGACTTGTGTTCTCGTGGTTAACTGACCTATTATTTTAGTTAGTACTAACTGACCTCGTGTTAGGCACTGATTACAATATGTTAATCTTCAAAATAATAATTTCATTTAGGTATCAGATTTCTATCATGCTCAATAGTGGTTTCTCAACAATCCTGTTTATTGTTAGTGAATAGTTAAAGTTATTCACTATACTTTAAGTAATTGACGGTAACAAATCTTGTGTTGTATGCAAGAGAAACCTGAAGTCCTGAGCATCAACATACGATGATTCTGCTCTTCCACTTATAATGGTGTGACCATCCCACATTTAAATAAGGATGGATGATGATCCATTTATACTTCTCAATCCACTCTTCTGTAATATTTTTTCATGTAACAAATATCTGTAGGGCACAGACATACAAGTATAATGTGCCATTTATCTTCTTGCACTAGACCATGTATGCCTTAAAACTTCAATTCAGTACACTGCTGGTATACACAATGACATATTTGTTAGATTGATCCAGATTGTAGAGACAATAGGTCAAAGCAATTTTGTTATTATTGAGCATATATCTCTTCTTGGAAGTGTATATCTTATGAATGTTTCCATATTCAGCATTTTTTTGAATATCTGTCATAGTGGAGCGACGATGCATGGAAAAGCTATACAAGAATTGTTTAAATGTACTGATGAAGTAATTGTGATATTTTCCTAGGGATTGAGTATGGTTGCTTTCTTTTCTTTGTGGTTGCTCCCTTTTCTTTGCGGTGAGCATCCAGATTGTATAAAAGTCATTCGAGTGGAAAGAAAAGCGGCGCGGCAAGACGCGCGAGGTCCATCTAGTTGAGTTCTAAATGATGGACGTCCAGGCCAAAAAGGCAGACGCTGAGGCCAAATTGTGTGACGCTGAGGCCACGACCCGTTCAGAGAACACAAGGATCATGCTAGCCGACTTGAGCAGCATCGATGACGACACCAGAGCCTGGTTCATGAAGAGGCGCGCCGAAATCCGCGGCAAGACGCCTGATCAGCGGCGCCAATGTTTAGCACCATGACTTCATTTTGGACTTCATATGTTGTTTCAGTCCTTGTTGTGCCCCTTTTGGACTCCACTTTGCGCCGTACCATGTTGATACGTCCAAAACGTATCTACTTTCCCGAACACTTTTGCTATTGTTTTGCCTCTAATTTGTGTATTTTAGATGCAACTAACACGGACTAACGCTGTTTTCAGCAGAATTGCTCTGGTGTCTCATTTTTGTGCAGAAATCCAACTTTCAGGAAAATCCTCGGAATTTATGCGAAAGGTCCTATTTTCTCAGAATATTGACGGAGCCAAAAGGGCAAGCCAGGTGGGGGCCCGAGGCCCCCACACACTAGGCCTGCGCGGCCCAGGAGGGGGGCGCGCCGCCCTACTGTGTGGCCACCTCGGCTGGCCCCCGACGCCCCCCTTTGGACTACTTAAGGGTTTCGATCTAAAAACGCGAGAGGGGAAGTCGAAGTCGCCATAAACCATCCAGTACGCCGCCACCGTCGCGAAACTCCATCTCGGGACCAGAAACTCCGTTCTGGCACTCCGCCGGGAAGGGGAATTGGAGGGGATCATCACCGCCATCACCACCGACGCCTCACCATCGACCAGCCATGTTTCCCCCATCCATGTGTGAGTAATTCCCCGCTGTAGGCTGAAGGGGATGGTAGGGATTGGATGAGATTGATCATGTAATAGTCATAAGATTGTTAGGGCATGGTGCCTAGTATCCGTAGATGTTACTTTTATGATATTGTTGCAACTTGTTATGCTTAATGCTTGTCACTAGGGCCCGAGTGCCATGATCTCAGATCTGAACATGTTATTGTTTCATCATGATATGCATTGTTTTATGATCTTACTCGCAAGTTGTATACACACGTTGCTGTCCGGAACCCGAGACCCCAAAGTGACAAGAATTGGGACAACCGGAGGGGAAGGCGGTGATGTGAGGATCACATGTGTTCACGGAGTGTTAATGCTTTGCTCCGGTACTCTATTAAAAGGAGTACCTTAATTTCCGATAGTTTCCCTAGAGGCCCGACTGCCACCGGCTGGTAGGACAAAAGATGTTGTGCAAGTTTCTCATTGCGAGCACGTACGACTATATACGGAACACATGCCTATGGATTGATTAGTACTTGGATACCGCTTTATTATTACCTGCAAATGCCCTACCATGATTGTTATATGAATTCTCTCATCCATGCAACGCCCGTTCATCCATCCCTGTGCCTACAGTATTTTAATCCTGCTGTTTACTATAATCACTACTCGCTGTCTTTATTTCACTCGTCGCTGTTATTTCACTATTCCTACTCGCTATAAAACTGTTGCTACTCGATAAACTCTTGCGAGCAAGTCTGTTTCCAGTGTGCAGCTGAATTGACAACTCCGCTGTTAAGGCTTACAAGTATTCTTTGTCTCCCCTTGTGTCGAATCAATAAATTAGGTAATACTTCCCTCGAAGACTGTTGTGATCCCCTATACTTGTGGGTCATCAAGACTATTTTCTGGCGCCGTTGCCGGGGAGCATAGCTTTATTTGCAAGTTCACTTGGATTGATATTGTTCGCTGCAAATCCTCCATCATGGGTAAACCTCGCGATACTAAAGTCGCCATATTAACATCTACTACAAGAAAAGGTACAACTCTGCACCACAAGCTTCACGTGTTGGTATTTCTGCTGAATCTGAAAATTTCTCTGATAATTTTGATGATGCTTCTACTGTGCTTGATAATACTGGTTCATTAGGTCCTTTTCTAGATGCTACAATTGCTAGGTCAAGACAAATTGAAAATACTGAAACTCCTAATGAAAATACTGTTACACCTGTTAATTCACCTGAGACTGGTGATCTTGATGAAGATTATGTGGAACTTCATGATGATTTTATTGATAAATGCAATGCTACTACTAGTGCAAGTAACCTTAAAATGCTTATTGCACAACATGCTGTTAGATATAAACTGTCTCCTGATCCTAAATTTGCCACATCTCCTATAAACATTAAGGATAAAGATTATGACTTTTCTCTTGATTTATCTCATATATCTATTGTTGAGAAAACACCTTTCTGTGGTACTGAAAAAGAGAGTGTTGTAGAGCACATGAATGAGCTTTCTACTTTAAGTAGCTTGTTTTCTGATGATGTTAAGATGCGGACTTATTTTGTTGCTAAGATCTTTCCTTTCTCATTAAAGGATGATGCTAAGATTTGGTATAATAATTTTCCTCCTGATTCTATTGATAGTCCAAGTTGTTTGCTTGATGTTTTCTTTCGGAAATACTTTCCCGCTAGTGCTCAACATATTGCTCTGCAGAGAATTTATAGTTTTGATCAAGAAGATGGAGAGAAATTTCCTGAAGCTTGGGCAAGATTTTGCTCTCTTATTAGAGCTCGGCCTGGACATGATTTGGAAAAGCATGATTTACTTGATATATTTTATAGTGGACTAACCATTGAGTCTATGGCATACCTGGATAGTTGCGCTGATTGTGTTTTCAGGAAGAGAACTCCGGACTAAGCTGAAGAATTATTGGCAAAGATAAGCAAAAAATCATGATGATTGGTCTACACCTGAACCAACCCCGACACCAATACTAAATAAGAGGGGTATGATTGAATTAAATGATGAAGATATGAGGGAAGCCAAGAAATCTCTTATGGAGAAGGGTATTAAATCTGAAGATGTGAAGAATTTGCCTCCCATAGAAGACCTATGTAAGATAATTCCCCCTTCATCTACAATTGAGGTACATTCTCTTCAACGCTTTGATAGAGGAGATATCCCGTATTCAAAACCTCCTGATCAATGTTTAGATGAATTTGATAATTATATTGTTAAGCAACATAATTTAATATGAGAGTAGAGAATCATCTAATGGAAAATTTTCAAGCTATTAGTAAATTGCATGATATTGTGGAGAGAACCTCCAATGATGTTAAGATGCTTGTTAAACATTTTAATATGATTCAAACTCAAATTGATCAGCTTACTAAAGTGCAAAATGACTTGTTAAAAATACTCATGAAGAAAAACATGCTTATGAAGTAACAACTAGAGGCGGTGTTTCTACCCAGGATCCTCTATATCCTGAAGGGCACCCCAAAAGAATTGAACAAGATTCTCAACGAACTAAAGAAACTAGTAGTCCTTCTAAGAAAAAGAAGAAGAAACATAAAACTGTTGTAGAATCCTCTGAACCTGTTAATGATCCTAATAGTATTTCTATTTCTGATGTTGAAACTGAAAGTGGTAATGAACATGATGAAGATAATGATAATAATGATACTCCTGATAAAGAAGAAATTGAGAAAGAACCTGAAAAGCATGCTAAAAATAAGAAGTACACTAAAGAAGATTTTATTACAAAGAAACATGGTAATGAAAGAGAACCTTGGGTTCAAAAGCAAATGCATTTTCCTGCTAAGAAACTGAAATCAAAGGAGGAGGAACATTATAATAAATTTTGTGATTGGATGAAATCTTTATTTTTGCAAATCCCTTTGACTGATGCTATTAAATTGCCTCCTTATTCAAAGTATATGAAAGATATTGTCTCTAACAAAAGGAAAATTCCTAATGAGGAGATTTCCACTATGCTCGCTAATTACTCTTTCAATGGTAAGGTTCCAAAGAAGGCTGGGAGACCCAGGTATACCGACTATTCCTTGTTCTATCAAGAATAATTATGTTAGAACCGCTCTATGTGATTTGGGAGCAGGAGTTAGTGTAATGCCTTTTTCTCTTTACAAGAGACTTGATTTAGATATGTTGATACCAACTCGATATATCTTTGCAAATGGCTGATAAATCTACTGCTATTCCTGTTGGTGTATGTGAAAATGTTCCTGTTCAAGTTACTCAACATTGCTTAATATTAACTGATTTTGTTGTGTTGGAAATGCCTGAAGATGATAATATGTCTATTATTGTTGGAAGTCCCTTTCTTAATACTGCAGGGGCTGTTATTGATTGCAATAAAGGAAAAGTTACTTTCAATGTTGATGACAAGGAACATACTGTCTATTTTCCAAAGAAGATTGATAAAGTATATGGAGTTAATACAATTTGTAATGTGAAAACTATCAAGGTGGGATCATTTGATTGTCCTATATATGAGCCTAAAGAAGAATATCGAACTCTTGTGATTGGATCCATATCAATTCAATATAAGGTAACATGATTGATTTGAGGTTTATTTCTTCTTATGTCATATAAAATTTATTTGGTAGCAAGACCTAATCAACCTTGTTAACAAGTATATTTTAAATGCATGGGAGAGCTAAACAACATTTCTTTCTTCCTCCACTTGTCTTACTTGTTGTAGCACTTATTGTTTTGCAAGATGCTTTAGTTGTTTAAGATTTTGGAAATCATTTTCATGCGCTGTAATAATTACTTTAACACCCAGAAATGTGCATTTTTCGAAGTTCTCAAAAATTTACAAAAATTATACTGGTAGTCTTATTTTTCGAAGGGGCACCTGGGAGCACTCGGGGATGACCGCTAGGCACCCGCAGTGGCACCCCACAGGCCGGCGCGGCCAGCAAGGGGGGCGCGCCACCCTGTTGTGTGGGGCCCTCCTTGCCCCACCACTTCATCTCTTCCTCCCACTCTCTTCTCTCTCCCGAAAAAACTCGCACCAGCTTTCTCTCACTCGCGTTTCTGCTCAAGAGCTCAAGATTTCTCGATCTCTTTGCTCAGCCCAGATTTATGTCTGAAATTTGGCACATTTGCTCTCCGGTATGTGACTCCTTTGATTATCCAATTAGAATTTTGTTTGGTTGAGTATATCTTGAATATTTTGCTGTTGTAGGTAACATGTTTAGTGAGCTTGCATGCTTGTTCTAAGTGGTAGAAACTAGTTTTGATGCATGATTAGTACTCTAGCAAGTTCCTATAGTAGTTTCCTTCAATTATATATCTTGAAATTAAATTTTATAATGATTGTTGAAAAATTTCAGAAAAGGAAAATGGGCAACTACAACTTTGGAGAGGTGTTCGAAAGAGAGACGACAAGCACGGGGAGGCCCTCAAGGGCATCCACTCGGATTAGACGATCCTATAATGAGGACGCCATCGCACCGAGCTTCGAAGAAGACAATGGAGTCCCTAACACTTCATCCTTCCCATGTTATAACTTCTTGAGTAATGCAGGGTTGTTGGATGATTTATTGACTCTCGTCGGTAAGACGGGTTTAACCACCTATATGGAGGATGAGAGGAAGCAATACTACATGCTTACTAAAATCTTTGTGGAGAGCTTCAAGTTCAACAACAAGCACTTTCACCCGACAGTTGCATTCAGGATCTATGGTAATCCTATTACTATGAAGTTGAAGGATTTTTGTACTGCATTGGATATTACCCCTGTAGGTTCGGCAAAGAAGATCGAGGACAACCCCAAGGCTTTGCTGGAGCTCTATCGACAAATCACCAATGATGATTGCCGCACCATTCAGCGTGGCAAGATAAGAAACATCCAACTCCCCGCCATTAAGTATTTTGCTTATTACCTTGCTACTAGCATTCTTGGTAGGGAGAATACTACTAATATTTCTAGTTATCATCTTGCTTTCTTAATTGCTGCACTCACTGGAGAGACACCTTATCATCTTGGTGCCTTGTTGCTCGCCGTTTGTCTAACAAGGGGCCTATTTTTGGAGGAATAATTGCATCGCGTATTTTGGCACATCTAGATCTTCCTCTTGACCCTACTGATGTGGAACTAACCCCTGCTAGGTTAGATATTGCTGCTATGAAGAGTCACCAATTTGTTACAACTGACTCTAGCATGGATAATATTGTCTATAGAATGTTATTTGCTGACGGGGATGAGAGGGAAGTCCTTTTGCCCCAAACAGATTTTTTCAGTGTTGACAGGAAACCATGGTCGCGCTCTAAGGAGGAGGTGGATGAGCAACTGAAGATACAAGGATTCCACCAGCAGCATGACTCCGAGGACGCCGAGCCCTCCTACGACTACACTGTCACGTATCCTGTTGCTTCTTCCAACACATACCCAGAACAGGGTCCTTCTTCGTCATACTACGGAGACACCACTTCATGGGGACCGTGGGAATGATCTCCACTTAGGCCAAAAGCCTAAGCTTGGGGGGAGGTATACCAGCATCACTCATTCTTTGCATATTATGGTTGCTGGATACTTGTACATACTTGTTTAGTTTCTTAAAGTGGTTTTCTAATGAGAGGGAGATGATATTTGGGGAAGTGCTGTCCAAAAACAGATTCTGGACTGTTACCAAAAAAAATCGTGCGCACAGCCAGAACGTTATTTTGAGTTGAAAATTTTTGTGCATGTTCCCCAGGTTGTTATCTAACTTTCATTAGTTGAACACTTTTTGAACTGAGGAATGGAAGATTTTTGTAAAAACCGATTTCTGTACTGCTATCAGGTTTTGGCAGAATTGTGCCATCCTGCTTTTCTGTGTTTCTGTTAGTTTGCATTCTCTTTTTTTTGCTTTGCTTCTCGTAAAACACAAAAAGACCAAAAATATTTCTGTTGTTTCTCTTCACAATTTTTTTATTTGGTCATTTGCTCTTATTTTACTTTATTTGCTATCATTGGTTTGCTATGAGAAAACCCAAAAAGATTTTGCTTTGTTTGCTTGCTTCGTTTTGTTCTTGTTTCTAACCCGAAAACACCAAAAATATTTGTTGTTCTTCTTTGGTTTTGTAAAGTTCATTAGGGAGTTCAGAGGTCTCCTGTGGTTGAAGCTTGGTTTCATTCCATATTATTATTCAAGTTGCACAAGTGAAAGGCAATAATGACGATCTACGGCAACTCGACTGTGGTGAGAGGCTGGTATGAACTCTATTTTTTTTCATTTTTGTATATACTCATCCATGTGAGCATGCTTAGTTGGTTCATGTGAGGTATATGTCATTTAATGAAAGTTTGGTAGTTCATGATCTCTCATGATTAGTTCCAATCTATTAATAATGAGTAGCATGTCATGAATATTTGCTTGCATTGTTTTATTCATAGATAGGTATGACATTGTGGTATCCTCCTCTGAATAATTCACTTGAATCGACTTGGCACATGCTCACGCATGCATATGACTAAAACAAAAGTCAATTAAGCCTCGATGATTTACTTTGCTTCAGAGTTCTTGTATCACTTTTATGCCTCCGTTAATTTTATTTTGTCGCAAGCATGATTATGACAGTTATTGCTCTCTTGATTGTCGCTTCCCAGTCTATTGCTAGCCTTCACTTGTACTGAGCAGGAACGCTGCTCGTGCTTCCAAATACTGAAAACCAAGTTATTCCAAAGTGTCCACCATAAATACCTATGCATGGCATTTCAAACCATTCCAAGTAAATTCTCATGTGCTACCTTTAAACCTTCAAAATACTTCTCAATTTTTGTTAATGTTTTATAGCTCATGAGGAAGTATGTGGTGTTTTATCTTTCAACCTTGTCATTTACTCCGGACAGACTTTCACTAATGGACTAGTGGCACATCCGCTTATCCAATAATTTTGCAAAAAGAGCTGGCAACGGGGTTCCCAGCCCCAATTAATTAACCTTCATTAATAATTCTCTTCACGTGTTTTGCTCGATTAATCAGTAAGCAACTTAACCTCGCAAATAGACACTTCCCCATGGTATGTGAATGTTGGAAGGCACTCGAGGATTTGGTTAGCCATGGCTTGTGTAAGCAAAGGTTGGGGGAGTGTCATCCATAATGAAACTAAAATGCATGTGTAAACAAAAGAGAAGAGGGATGATCTACCTTGCTCGGTAGAGATAACGTCCTTCATGGGAGCCGCTCTTGAGAGTCCGGTTGGCGAGGTGGTTAGAGTACCCACTATCATTCGTTGACAACAACAAACACCTCTCAAAATAATTTTACTTCGTCTTTGAAAAAATGAAAAGCTCTAGCACATGTTAATCCCTGCTTCCCTCTGCGAAGGGTCAATCTTTTACTTTTATGTTGAGGCACCATCCTTTCTTTGAGCACCTTCTTGAGAGCATAACTGTCATTCTTAGTATAATATGCTTGTCCCAAAATATGATCACTTGTGGTATAACTTTGATGCTTTTATCTTTGACAAATTTACTTCTAGTCTTTCTATGAACTTCGGAGGTGCTCGGGCATTTATGTTTTGTCTGTACAAATACGAGCAAGCGAGATACCACTTTATCATATCTTTCTATGAACATTGCAATCCTGCTTATTGAAGTGTTTCATGATACTTGTTATTAGTTTGTTGGTATCTCTTTCATGATTGACGCAGCTATTAGATGACTTTATTTGCATGTATCTTATTATGAATTGCTTAAGCACTTGCCATATCATGAGAATATTTACATCATATGAACAAATGTGTTCGTGAAAGTTCTTTTATCGCACTCAGTTGTTAATCGAATTGCTTGAGGACAAGCAATAAGCTAAGCTTGGGGGAGTTGATACGTCCAAAACGTATCTACTTTCCCGAACACTTTTGCTATTGTTTTGCCTCTAATTTGTGTATTTTGGATGCAACTAACACGGACTAATGCTGTTTTCAGCAGAATTGCTCTGGTGTCTAGTTTTTGTGCAGAAATCCAACTTTCAGGAAAATCCTCGGAATTTATGCGAAAGGTCCTATTTTCCCAGAATATTAACGGAGCCAGAAGGGCAAGCCAGGTGGGGGCCCGAGGCCCCCACACACTAGGCCGGCGCGGCCCAGGAGGGGGGCGCGCCGCCCTACTGTGTGGCCACCTCGGCTGGCCCCCGACGCCCCCTTTGGACTACTTAAGGGTTTCGATCTAAAAACGCGAGAGGGGAAGTCGAAGTCGCCAGAAACCATCCAGTACGCCGCCACCGTCGCGAAACTCCGTCTCGGGACCAGAAACTCCGTTCTGGCACTCCGCCGGGACGGCGAATTGGAGGGGATCATCACCGCCATCACCACCGACGCCTCTCCATCGACCAGCCATGTTTCCCCCATCCATGTGTGAGTAATTCCCCCGCTGTAGGCTGAAGGGGATGGTAGGGATTGGATGAGATTGATCATGTAATTGTCATAAGATTGTTAGGGCATGGTGCCTAGTATCCGTAGATGTTACTTTTATGATATTGTTGCAACTTGTTATGCTTAATGCTTGTCACTAGGGCCCGAGTGCCATGATCTCAGATCTGAACATGTTATTGTTTCATCATGATATGCATTGTTTTATGATCTTACCTGCAAGTTGTATACACACGTTGCTGTCCGGAACCCGAGGCCCCAAAGTGACAAGAATTGGGACAACCGAAGGGGAAGGCGGTGATGTGAGGATCACATGTGTTCACGGAGTGTTAATGCTTTGCTCCGGTACTCTATTAAAAGGAGTACCTTAATTTCCAGTAGTTTCCCTAGAGGCCCGACTGCCACCGGCTGGTAGACAAAAGATGTTGTGCAAGTTTCTCATTGCGAGCACGTACGACTATATACGGAACACATGCCTATGGATTGATTAGTACTTGGATACCGCTTTATTATTACCTGCAAATGCCCTACCATGATTGTTATATGAATTCTCTCATCCATGCAACGCCCGTTCATCCATCCCCGTGCCTACGATATTTTAATCCCGCTGTTTACTATAATCATTACTGCTGTCTTTATTTCACTGCTCGCTCGTTATTTCACTATTCCTACTTGCTATAAAACGGTTGCTACCGATAAACTCTTGCGAGCAAGTCCGTTTCCAGGTGCAGCTGAATTGACAACTCCGCTGTTAAGGCTTACAAGTATTCTTTGTCTCCCCTTGTGTCGAATCAATAAATTGGGTAATACTTCCCTCGAAGACTGTTGCGATCCCCTGTCGGTGAAGAATCCCAAGCATCAAGCAGGCATCGAAGCTGCACTATCTCATGTGCAGAAAGGGGCACGACTGGAGAGGTTGAAGTACAATCTGGTGCCGACGAAGAGCTGTCACCCACACACTCAGAGACCGCCAAGGGTGACGACGGAGAGCAACATGCCGATGAAGACGGAGTCGGCGAAAGAAGGTCACAACCGCCTGAAGAAGCCACAACAGTCGATGGCGAGCGGCGAGCCGACATAGACAGGGTCGGCGAAGCGCGACCATGACCACGGGAAGAGGCCACGAAAGGCGGTGTAGAGCGGCAGGCTGACGTAGACGAAGTCGGCGAAGGGCGACCATAGCCGCGTGAAGAGGCCGCGAAAGTCGGTGTAGAGCGGCAAACCGACGGAGACGGTGTCGATGGACAAGCACCAAGGACCGAAGAAAGGCCCGAGTGCAAGACGGGAGCAGCGGAAGAATCAGCGGCAATACACGAGAGAGCGGACATTTTTTTTTTACAGATCAGGTCAACTCACGTGGAGAGACCAACGTGAAGCCAGATCGGGGAAACCAGGAGCGGACCAACGTGAAGCCAGATCGGTGAAGCCAGATCGGGGAAACCAGGAACGGGGCGTGGACCTACTGTGCAGGTCGGGGCGCCTCCAGCCAGATGAGAAGAGCAGAACAGCGGCGGCCTGGGTAGGAGAAGAGCAGCACGAACGGCCGCGACCTGGCAGCAGCGGACGGTGACGACGGCCCGAGAGGAAGCAGACGGGAGGCAGCCGGCGGCGGGCGGGACAGCAGCCGGCGGCGGGCGGGACAACAGCAGCGCACGAGCGACGGCGGCCGGGAACGGGCAGCGGACGACGGGAAAAGGATGGCGACGGCCAAATCTGGTGGAGACGGCCGGAATTGGACGGCAGCAGCCGGCCGGCAGCTATGGACGGAAGAAATTGGGATCGGGATCGGACGAGTTGCGCGTCCAAGATGGAAAAAAAAAATCTAGGTCTGATACCATGTTATGAATAGGCAACTTGTATTATCTGGGGCCAAAGGCCACAATATATAGTACAGGTACAGGTGCAATTATGCAGGAAGCCCCCTAACATATGAAGAAACTATAATATACAATATATACATCTAACAGTTTGCACTACAGCCCCCTCATCAGTTTGGACCTTGGATGGTCGTCAACGGAAGACCCCTAGGTGACTGCCCATATTCATTAGAACAAGTGTTGTTATCGTGCTTGTATTATATTCAAGGAATTATAGGAGGTATATAGAGAGAAGTTAAGCCACAAGTGATTGAGATCAAAGGCTTACTTAGTTCCTATGATACATGCCACCTAAAAAACACATGTAGCAGATGATATAGTAGGAACATTTACGGTAACGGGCATGGTGTGCCACAGTGCCAATGCTTCCTAGTCTATGTGAAGCTCCAAAAAACATGGAAAACCCCTGGAAAGAACACAACACACAAATTAGCGAGCACCCATTGATCGTTGCTCCTGACTATCCAGCCAAAGCTGAACAACAAACTGACATAGATCTCAATCACCCATCTGGGTTGCTATACTTCAGTTTTTGACCATTACAAACCTTACCAATCAAACCCAACTTTAGCACATTCCTTCTTTCACAATAGCATGCCAAGTTCGCAATGCACTTCGAGGGCAGGTGACCAACAAAATGTTACCATTGGGGTAGTACCATTCTCTCGGTACTCTCGCACACAAGTAATCTGGAGGTGATGAATAACCTCCACACTTATTTTGCTAATATAGCATCACCCAACTTTTATAACTCAAGAAAGCCAACCCTCCAGTGCCATTAGGAACTGTGAGGTTCTCCCATATGACTGTCAACACATTTCTATGTGATATTGGCTGCTTTTGAGCATTTATCGGGACTCAAAATAAACTACCAAAAAAGTGAATTGTTCTGTTTTGGCGATGTTCAGGACTCAGTCGCCGAATATTCGGAACTGTTTGGCTGTGGGCATGGAAAGTTTCCTATCAACTATTTGGGTATCATGATTCATCATCGGAGATTGACGATGGCCGAATGGAAACTAGTCGAAGAAAGACTTCAGAAGAGACTTAGTAGTTGGAAAGGTAAATTGCTATCCCTTGGAGGAAGATTGGTTCTCATTAATTCAGTACTCACCAATATGGTGTTGTATATGATTTCCTTCTTCATTCTACCAAAAGGTGTCTTACACAAACTCGATTATTATAGATCGAGATTCTTTTGGCAAGGGGATAGTGAAAAAAATAAGTATCGACTGGTCAAGTGGTTTGTTGTATGCCGACCTAAAGATATGGGTGGGCTAGGAGTTCATGACCTTGAGGTCAAGAACTCAGCCTTATTGGGTAAGTGGTTATTTAAGCTACTTACCGAGAATGGCGCATGGCAGACCATGGTTAGAAGAAAGTACATAGGCGAAAAAGTGTTATCCCAGATCCTTTGGAAACCGGGAGATTCGCATTTTTGGGCCGGCCTAATGGCAACGAAGAAATTCTTCTTCAGATATGGTACTGTCATTATTAAGGATGGATCGCAGATACGGTTCTGGGAGGATACTTGGCTAGGGAATAGGCCTCTCTCAGAACAATATCCAGCGTTATTCAGCATTGTCCGTCGCAAAAGTGATACCATTGCTTCCGTAATGGCAACCTCACCTCCGAATGTGACGTTTAGACGAGATTTAATCGATCCGAGACTTATTGCATGGAATGCCCTACTGTTGCGTTTGGCATCCGTTCAGTTGTCGGAAGGGCGAGATGAATTTCGATGAAACTTACAGTCCAATGGAAAGTTCTCTGTAAGTTCTTTGTACAATGCCATTCTTCAACCGGACATACCAGTTGATAAGAACAAGAAGATTTGGAAGATGAAGATACCGCTAAAAATTAAGATTTTTTGCTGGTATTTACGTCGAGGAGTAATCCTAACCAAAGATAATCTTGTGAAACGGAATTGGCATGGGAATACGCAGTGCGTTTTTTGTCAACAAAATGAGACGATTAAGCACTTGTTCTTCCAATGCCGCTTTGCCAGATCCATATGGTCATGCATCCAAATAGCTTCTGATCTGTATCCCCCGACTAGTGTCGCCAATATCTTTGGTAATTGGCTTGATGGTATCGAGTACAGAGTTTGAGCGTTTATTTGGGTGGGAGCGTTTGCCATGATATGGTTGCTATGGCTGTGTAGAAATGACAAAGTTTTTAATGATAAAGATTGCTCTCTCCTGCAGGTCATTTACAGATGTACAACTACTCTCCGTTCATGGTCTGCACTACAGAAGGTGGAGAACCGAGACCTGTTTACGGAGGTCTGTACACGGTCGGAGGACACGGCGAGGGATACTTTTTCCTTACATGGGTGGCAGCATAATCTACGGATTGGCCCTCCGCCTTCTTCCTAGGCGTTTTACATTCACTTTGCTTGTTATGTAATTCGTCTCCTTTTATTTTCAACATTATTGAGACTCGTTGAACGGTTGTGTGCATCTTAGCTATGCAGAGGTCGGGTGTAATTGCTTCTCATGAGTAATAAAGCGCCTATTATCTATAAAAAATGTGATCCCACCCACCAAATACTTGGACACTACTGCTGGTATCTTCTTGAAAACACTTGATGCGAGTAAAAACAAAAACTAATGTAATAGGTCAACAAGTCTTGATAGCTGATTTCAGAAGAAAAAAATCGTTGCACAAGACAATTTCTTCTCACACCACCCATTGAGTAACAGTAAAATGGGTCTAGCTAGGAGCTCTCACAGCCATTTAGTATCCTAAGCCGTTCGATCTAACCATCTAATGGTCTACAACTACACAGTATTACCGAATAGTCCTCTTCCTTCATTCCATCCCGTCAAAGGCCAGTGCTGCCTCATTTTGACATATCGAGCGCGTCACGGCCTGCCAACATGACTGGGCTGCTTCTCTGGAAACTGACTTGGACGCCTTTCCGTTGACCGGGCCGAAATTAGAGATTGATGGGCCTATACGGTTGCCTCCTCCTCATTACTTTTGCTTGCAATTGTAGTCCAGTAGGGACTCGGGAAGACGGAGCGGTCGCAGAGAGAGGCCATGGCGGCGCCGCCGCCATTATTGCGCGATTGATGCTATTGCAGACGAGCCAAATTTTATGTTTCCTTTCTCTCCGCTGGTCATGGTGGACGCGCGTTTTATGCCTGTACCTCCTCTGCTGGTTCTTCAATCCTCATACGACAGCGACTGTCCCACGGCGGCGACACCCAACTGCTAGCGTTTCGGGATGGCTACAGTGAGCGGCCACAGATCCATGGGGCCGCCTCTCTTCGGGCTCATTGGCCGCCATGATGCCCGGCTACCTTCCGGCGGTAAGCTTTTGGGCAACGCCCCTGAATAACAAGTGCTTAATATCATGAATGTGATTTGTTCACCTCCCGTCAGATTATTCACTTATTGATTTGTCTTCTCGTCGGGTACCGGAGTCAGTTTTTGTATGGGGGCGGAGAAGGGAGAAGGAGGCGTAAATGGTGGCGGCAGCAGGGTAGGGCACGACCAGCGACGACTGGACGGCTTGTTCATGCAGATGACAGGTGCGTCCCATTCTGCCTTACATCTCCACGAGATCTGTACGATTTTTGGCTTTGAAGCATCTTGGTGGTGTTATGTTAGATCTAATTATATCTCTGGATCCAATTCTTGGCCTAATATTGCAGTTTGTATTGATTTATTTTAGGAGCTACTCCTGATAAATATTACGGTGCTGCACACAGTTTCTTGATGTATACATCTTGTTGTCTATGCAATGAACCGAGCTTTCAGTTGCGTAGGATAAACAAACTGTGTGCTTGTTATTCTTATAATGCAGTTATTGGTTCCTGGGTCTACACAATTTCAGACCAAATGCAGGCCTTGCAAACCATGAATGTGATAGTTGGTTTGCAGTCCAAGAGTTCCAGTCTGTCTATTCCAAACTTCGTTATTGGAATGTTGTGTGTCAAGTTCTCTTTAATAACAAAACATACAACTGATGTAATGCTATGAATATATATCATATTGAAGGAAATCTCTCCGCATGATGATTTATTCAAGTGCCTTTTTCTTGTAATTGGCCAATGCAGCCAAGATGTGCTCATCCGTTATGGTAATTCCTACATCTGTATGGCATCTTGTAATAAATTCTCGAAATTCTCAGCCCAGAAAATACTCATGTAACCATGTATGCAGGTGCCCTGTAGAGTACCACCCATATCCTGTTTACAGTAATGATTTAGAAGATATAGTTTGACTATGACAAGCTAGCTTGCACAAATCTTATTATGGATATTTTATTCTGTGTTCGAATATAATATTTTTTCTACCATATTAGTTAGCTGTTGCATGAAACAAATCATATGAATTATCCTCATGTTGAGACTGCAAAGAGGTTAAGCTTAGGTACCCTGGGCTTAGCACATACTCCATTCTTATTTTTTACATGCCATTTGATTACTGCAGGTAGGTGTACAATCAACATTTTTTTGTTATCTCGGTTATTTTCTATTCCCACTTAATACTTTGACTGCTTCTGTATTTGGTTACTTAACCTTTTTTAGCCTTTTGGGGTATACAGAGGATCTGTAGCTGCATAGATGCCAGGTTTTACTCCCTGTTATCTAAACTGTCTCCTCCATATTCAAATGAATTTCTTGCAAATATGTGATTGCTGGAAAATATTCATTTCTAATTTGTTCTTGCTTCAGTTTATGACCATGAAAAGGTTCACTACTGTGATACTCTGTCGGAAGGATTACCCTTAGGCTTTTCCAGATTGGTATTTTAGTAGATTTTTCTCAAATAAGTTTTTATGTATATGAAGTGGTTATAGCAGCCTTGAAGGGAACATAATGAAAATAATAATAAAATCTTATGAAAAAATGATGTTAGAAAGAATATATACAATGTACTACAATATGACAATGGGTTTAAGGAGTTATTTGCATTGCTTCTCTATGTAAACTTAATAAATGTTACTGACTTGATTGCATTGCTTCTGTCAGAATCTCATTACGATGCTTATTGTTTATTCAACTTCTGTTGGTTCCCCCCAGGATACTATAACAACCTCCAACGACTTGAGGTAAGAACTTTGCATCTATTTCTACCAGTGGGAAATCTTATACCTGGGATGATTTCTAATCATGCTTTAGTACTTTGATGTGTATCAAGCACAAATTTTAGCATTATTTTTTCAATCTATTTTATACATACACTAGAAGCATGTAAGTGCTGATTCGGAAATTCTGCTAATTCGCCAAAGTCTATGGATACCACGCCGTGTTGGCGGCCATCGGTTTATTAACTCCTGCAGTGCTATTAGTTTATGGGCGCAGAAGATGCAAATCTGGGACCAGCGACTTTGATCGACCAGTGTTGCTCCACCCTTGCAAGATAGATTCACCAGACAACCTTTGATTACTTACTGTCCGCGTGAAGCTAATTTGTAACTCACAATGGTGTGTGCCTTCGGTTCTTTCTCTCTTCCATCTAGCCTTTCATCCTCTGCCCCTTCCCCTTGGGCGGCCATGGCTCTTGCAGCGTGGTGTTACAGTGGTTTTCAGGAGCCTTACTTCTTTCTGCGGACACTCAGGTAGCTTACTTGATGTTACTGTTTAAGGAATTGTCGAATTGCTCTATTCGTACTGGATTTGGCATGATGGCTTGAAGGTGTAGCGGCCACTCGATTCCCCTTCTACGTTTCTCGCCTTGATATGTCTTCCCAATCTGATAGGTTTCGTTCATTTTTTCCTCCTTATTCTCTTGGTAGGTAGGCTGTAGCGGCAGGATCAGGGGATGTGTGTGGAGTTGTGGACACCTCTAGCTTTGGCGCTCCAGCGTTCATGCCTCCAGGGGAAACTGATGCAGGTCAAACGCCAGATCCAGTTCATCGCCTCGCCATGATTAGGGTAAAGCAACAACCACACATCTATTCTTAGTTGCGAATTTCGAGTTTTTGGGGTTTCAATCCATTGGTTCCTGTTGGGGTTTGGCAGGAGAAGGTGCCTGCAGACATGAGGCCATTGTTGGGGCACACATGAGAAATGTTCTAGCTTTGACGGGACGGCATACAGATTACGCTGTAGACCATGTTGATCTGGCTTGAAAAGTAGTGTTGCAGCTCTCTTTCTTGAGTCTGTAGTTCTACAGGAGTTTATCTGGCATATAGCTAGAAGTTTATTTTGCAGTACATAGCAAATTGAAGCTGTTGGGTTGCTATTGTATAACAGTAGCTGATGTTTGATTGATGGGTTGTGCTGCTTGGAGTAGTTTACCATGTTACATAAATGGTACATTGATTGAGCCATCTGGGCAGTCTTTTACATTTGCTTATCTTAAAACAACATAGAGTGGAGCTTCATGCTGGGCAATAATGTAGGAGATAGAATAAACCTGTCAGCTGAGTCCATATACTATTTTCTTTTACACTCAAAAATGATCTCAGGACCGGATAAAAATAATGGTGTTCAATCTTTCATCTGACGTTTTTCTTTGGCTTCAGCCTTCAGGTTGTCCCATAATATGTGATTTAACTGGAGTTAGAAGTAAATTTGTATATACTAAAGACGTGGCTTATTTTCCTTGAAATTGATACTTTGGTGAGAACAAAATACTGGAGGCCATCATCATATCAATATGGGTAAGCATACATATTCGCTTTTTACTGACTTTTGTTCTTTGTTTTAAAATTTTGTTTTCTGAAATCTAGCTGCCTACAAACATGATTCATTATTGAACAGTGATTCTAAACAGCACAAAAGAAGCTGTGTGTAGCATCGATCGTTGTGATCCTTTGAACTGACATATGTAAATTCTTTGCATTATTAGATTTTTCTACAGGATCTGTGCCACTCATATATTATCCATATTTTTTCAGTGTTTGAACTAACCAGTTATTCTCGTGTACCTTCTATTATCCATTTCTCGAGATGGACGGGCGCAGCAACGCGCGCTTCCATGGTCTAGTGTACTTTAGATCGAGTCCTTTCCACTACAAGCTCCAATTGTTATATAGGTATGGCTCTGAAGTTGATGGCAGACCTAAATGCTTCTATCAAAGAGCTTCCCGCTTTATTTTCGACTCAGTCCTCAGCCGAAAGAATTTGATCTGTACTATTTGGACAGAAAAGCACCAAACTATTGAAAAAGATAAAATTTAGTGCTAAAAATAATGCTTTTCACATGATAAAGTTTCTCCTTTTTACATAGACCACAAAAAATATTGTTTTTTCGTGAAACTTGACGAATGCACATACATAATGAAGATGTACATGTAGAATTTTTTATCCAAATTTTTCGACATTTCAAAATATACTTTTTTGGTAGAGGGAGCATACGCACCCGGGAGCCGAATTGAATTTCCGCAAACTATTCATTTTATTAGCACTCTGGCCAAACCAGGCTATACGAAGGAAGGATGGAATTCAATCTATGTGCATTCCTCACCCTAAAATAATATGATGTGTATTATTCGGACTAAAAAACACCAAACTCTTCATTTTATTAGGCAGTTCTTCAGCAATAAAAGTGGGAAATCCATGATGCTCTTGGACTGACACCAATGCCACGATCAACCCAACCACCATCATAACCCTATAATGTCGGTATTGGAATTCAAAAGGGCTAATCAAAAGTGGGTGATATATATGTCAACAATCTCCATTTCCAATGATATAGTTGTTACACTTGCTCGGGGAGCTTAACTTTGTTATCCCTATATCTTGTACAACATCAAAGTTTCAGATATGAATGTAAACTGAGTTAGAGTACATTTCTAGTACTTCTGAATATGTTAGGATTAATTACCCGATGCTCACCAGTAAACTCATGTTGATCAACACAAAACCTACAGAATTAGCCATACAGGTGGAGTATCCTCTAAACTATGACCCATTCAAACATTATATTACAATCTTTTTTCTGTTTATGAGTTTACTCTCAGAGTTCTCATAAAGGTTTTAATGAGGTAATATCAACACACGAGTATATGTCATACCTCCTTACTAATGAGTTTTATCCTTTTGATGTTTTCTCATATAAGTTATGAAAGATACAATGATCATCATATGTTGCATCATTTTCTCCTTACTTTTTTGATGGGGTTTTTGTAAGAGTACTTTTCCCCTAAGTGTGTTTTTAGTAATTGGTGACAATCTTATGGGCTAATGTTTTCATCGAGTTTATATGTAGGAATACTCCATAGGTATTTCTTATAGTCCATGTGTTGGATTCAAATGTGGATGCCGTGAAGATAAACATATACCACAGGGTATTGGCATCAAGATCATCGATTTCAAAAGAAGAATATTATATGATCAAAATCTTGAGTGTTTGAGTGCAAGAGAAGAATTCAAGATATGACCCTAAGCCGGTGTCATGATAGTCTCATGAGTTGAGATATGGTTGACTTAGGCTTAGAGCATGCAATCAAATGAAGAGTTCTTTATGTGCCTCAAGATATTATGATAGAGCATGAGGAGATACAAGTTGTCCAACACTAAGAGTGAAGATTGAATTCAAGTTCGTAAACACATGAAGCATAGAGATTATACCACTTTTAATCATGTGATCTTGTGGTAGGGTAAGCTTTATCAGTTATGCTTTGTGAACTAACCCATCATATATGTGTGTTTGTGATGTCTATATGGGTTATGTATCTCAAGAAATTATGCTTGAAGCTTGTCGTACATTTGGTGATAATGAACTTATGAAGATGTGCTTCAAGGTAGCTTTCCCATAGTGGTGTATGGGGGAGCAATCATGAGTCTTCACGAAGCAACAATGATCAAGTGAGGCATTCTGTCTTGAATGGAGCTTGAAGCGTTGTAATCAAGATCAAACAGGATGCGCAATGAAAAGATATGGTCTTGCTAGGTTTTCCTTTTAGCGGTCTCAGGGTGGTTGTTGGGAGACCGGATTATAGGGGATAGATAAAACACTATTAAGAGGGGCTTTTGGTTGGGTAACTTGATCGGATTTTTTTAGGGAGCTCAATCCTTTGCATTCTTTGCATCCCTTTATCCTTGTTGCTTTCTTGGTGTTTCTCTATGTGAGGTTCTTGAGCTTGTTGCTAGCTTTTTAACAAGCCTAAATTCATCAAAAATGAAATTCGTATGCATCTTCTATTGCGTTTTTGAGTTTGGACGTCTATACTGTTTCATGACGTTGTGAGAATTCTTCTCAAAAATTATATAAAAATATTATATGAGGAGTCCTAAAATTTTCAACAAAATCGGCTGCATCTTAATCAGAGCTTGGGAATTTTGTCAAAGTTTAGTTCTTTCGAGAAAACTGCGTTTGAGGGTTTTCTGGCGAAACCGGCAGCCAAACCGGCTGGGCCGGTCCCTACGCCGCTCTGAACGGCTAGGCTCCGGGCACCACGCCGGTGAACGTTAGAATAGCTTATTGTAAGCCTTTTCGGCTGTAGACCGGCAGCTGCCGGCTGGTCCGGCCCAGGCGCATGTTTTTGGCTGGCACGCCGGTTCCCTCGGCCCAGGCTCCGGCCTTGCCGGCCGTATGGCGCCGATTTGGTTTGGCACTGGCTCTGGCTCTGGCCCATTGGCCTTGCCGCTAGCTGGTCCGGCATGTGGCCTAGTGCTGCCGATTTTGCAGTTGGTTTGCCTCGCAGGGAACCCTCCAAACGGCTAGTTTTCCCCCTTGGACTATAAATAGCTACTCTTCCTCCTTGAGGAGGTAAGGTCTCTCTCTCTCTCTCTCTCTCTCTCTCTCTCCTGCTCCATTGTTGAACCTCAAAAGGTTGCTTTCTCTCCATTCCCCCCATGATTCTTGCATATTTTTGAGGGATTTGAAAGAGGAGATCTAGATCTACAATCTCCACTAATCATTTTCTCCGATCCTCTAAGTGAGGGAAACTGTCGGGACCTAGATCTTTGAGTCATTTGTTGATTTCCTCTATTTTTCTTACTATCTAGTTTCTCCATAATTTATTGCTTTGGTGGGATTTGATTGTGAAGGTTTTGAGCACCCTCGGTGCTCTTTCTTTTGCATCCTTGCGTAAGTGTTGAGCTCTCCATTACGTTTAGTTTGACTGAGAGACCGTGAGCTTGTTACTCTTGGAGGGGTTACCTCCTACACTACTAGGAAATGGCCAACCGCCGGCGTCCTGAAATGGCCTACCGCCGGCGTTTTTGCATTCGCCGGCGATCACCTCGCCGGTGGTAACGCCTCATCGCCGGCGCCTACCAATTCGCCGGGGGTAAGTGCCGTTACCGCCGGTGTTTTACCAATTCGCCGGGGGTAAGTCTTGTCAATTCGCCGGGGGTTACTCTTACCGCCGGCGTCTTACCATTTCGCCAGGGGAATCATGTCGTAGTGCTGGCGATTGCAAAACGCCAGGGATACATGTACATTTCGCCTGCGTTAACATTAACAGGAGTAAAAAAATAAAACTCGAATTTCACAGTATATACACCAGAATTCATAGCATATACACAGAATATACATGCAATTACCAGAATGACAGCAAAATAGACATCATTAGCAAGATACACATCATTGGCAATGATACACATTAGAAAGTCCCGAAATGTCCATAACATGCATGCATATGTATCAATAACACAAGTGTCGACCATAGTTCAACCATCACGACTCGAAGTAGCACATGATACACAAATACATATAAGTCCAGTCGACGACCTAGCTAAACAACAATGACATAATAAACTAGAGAGGCGGTGGCGGCAAGCAGCATCACGATGAAAGGGGTCCTCCACATCTCCCTCCTCTGTCCCGCTCGAAAGTTGGCGTATCGAGTTTCCGCATCCTCCAAAGTGGTGTACCCCTTGTAGTTGTTGCCGCTGAAACGGTGGACCTGCCTCCTACAGCCTTCCCGAGTCCTCGTAGACTCCAGGAACCCCGCCGTGGTAGACGACATAGTACGTCATCTATGCAAACACACAACAAAGAAATGTAAGTTGTTAGTACATCCATAGAGAGAGATATAACACATAGGTGTGCAAAATAAGAAACATAAAAAATACTTATGTAATTTATGACTAACATTTGCGGGACACAAAAGTTTTTGACTCAAGTCGACTTCGGCGGGAAGGGACGGATGCCCTCGAGCGTGTTGAATGTTCTCTCGTCACATCCATCTTCTAATCGGCCTTCTATCTCGAAATTAGAAAGTGCGGGGCCATATTTGAACAAGCCACCATTCATGAAGACATCCCTCCATAGTATTGTGCAAATGGTCCGCTGGATCGCACGGAACTCGGCTCTCACGTTTTCATCGGTGGTGTCCGACATGTTGACGAAATTCCCTTGCAGACCAGATGGCAACAAGAGATCGTTCTGAGACCTTACAACCGCCCTCATCTGTAGGATGGAAAACCATGCCTCCATCCCATTGTCATCCGTCGATTGCTTGAGGCAGGGGAACTTGGTTATGTGGTTGCA
Organism: Lolium rigidum; assembly: GCF_022539505.1. Taxonomy (NCBI): domain Eukaryota; kingdom Viridiplantae; phylum Streptophyta; class Magnoliopsida; order Poales; family Poaceae; genus Lolium; species Lolium rigidum. Next base: position 4,032,843 of record NC_061511.1, on the reverse strand, counting down.
CACATGGCAACCTTTAACTTTCTTCTCATGCCTGAGTTTGTCGACGCCAATCTCAGCTATGAAGCCGCTGAGGGCTTTATCAAGTGTAGACTTAACGTCGGTGAAGTCTTTCTCCTTATCAAGCCCGAAGTCGAGATAAGTGACATGGGAATGATATGGGTGAAAGAGGAGGAGGGTGCAGTACTTGAGTCTGCGCAAAATGGAAATAAACCATCATACTCAGCTATTAAGGAAATTCATGAAAGAATGTAATATAGGGTACTTTAGTAACCAAATACTTACTCGCGAAAATATGGTACGACAAAGCATTTCTTATCCTTGTTTAACACCAAGAAATCCTTGATATACTTCGCGAGAAACGCTTGTTTGTTCTGGGTGGTAGCTGGAGTCATGTAGAAGGGGTCCATGATAGCGATGTGCGCTGTGTTCTCCATGGCGATATCGTGTGCCATGCTGAGCGATACGAGGCGGACCAAGTTTCGGTCTAGCTGTTGCATGTGCAAGAGCCTGAAGATGTCTTCGTACCGAATGAACATCAAGTCCGCGAGGTATGTGTTGACAAAGCCAAAGCCAGTGGGCACCTTGGCTATCAAAATCGGGTACGAGGGATTTCTTTCTTTAAGAAGTAGCTTCTCCTTCATTAGAATAGTTTCATGCACGTTCCTCATATCCGGCGTCAACTTGTCTACAACGTGTGCCGACAGCATCAGCTGGCCTATGTGATGCAACTTCCTCCACGGGGTCGGCAACTTGTCATTAACCACTATCTTGCTTTTGGCAACATCTCCCGACTTCTTCCGCTTCCTGCGCTTCTTCTTACTGCAATTGGGAGTGGCGTTTTGTTTCATACCCTCCGTGGTCGCACCAAGAAGTGTCCTCGGGGTTAGCCCAACACTTGGCGGAGCGGTGAAGGCGGTAGTGTCCTCCTGCTCGGGCGTTTCTTGTGAAAGGAACAACTTCTTCTTTAGGATATGACCGGCGGGTGGTGGCTTATAAGGAGAAACCGCGTCGGCGTCGAGCTCGGCGATGAACGTATCAATGGGATCTTGATCGATGTCCAACGCCTTGTCATGCTGACTCTCGTGCTAACTATCGGGCTGACTATCGGGCTCAAAAGGATCATCAGCCGGTGGAGGACTGGCCCTGCCTTCGCCTTCCGTCAAAGCACTCGTTGGAGCTGGGACCTTGGCTTGGCTAGGGGCATCCGTTGCAGCCTCAGGAGTGACCATGCCATAGGTTGCCTCTGAACCTGAGGCGGTGTTCAGCCGAATTAGGGCTTTCGGCCATAGAAGGATGTGATTTTTGAGGTCCCCGACGGTCGCCGGGGTGCAGATTTCCGGGGGTTGGTAAGGAGGATCGAGGTGTTGGCATCCCGGTAACGACCGATTCACGCGAACCCGGCTGACGCTATCATCCATCCTGACGAAGTGGGAAATCCGCTGTGTTGGCAGGATGACACTGCCGGTCGCTACAACCTTCAACTTGTTGTACACATTCAGTAGCAAGGTGCAAGGAGTCGCGTTCTCCTGTGAAAACATGTGTAGGTCAGAGAGGGGCGACGACAAAGTAACTAATTTGTAGAGCTTGAGAGATGATACGTCGCAAACGTATCTATAATTTCTTATGTTCCATGCTACTTTTATTACAATACTTGAGTGTTTTACACATACTTTACAGCGTTATTTTACATTTTCTGGCACTAACCTATTAACAAGATGCCGAAGTGCCAGTTTGTCGTTTTTCTCGCTGTTTTTGGTTTCAGAAATCCTAGTAAGGAAATATTCTCGGAATTGGACGAAATCAACGCCCGGGGTCCTATTTTTGCACGAAGCTTCCAGAAGACCGAAGAGGAGACGAAGTGGGGCCACGAGGCGGCCAGACACCAGGGCGGCGCGGCCTGGGCCTGGGCCACGCCCCCCTATGGTGTCGGCGCCTCGTGCCGCCCTTTGACCTACCCTTCCGCCTACTTAAAGCCTCCGTCGCGAAACCCCCTGTACCGAGAGCCACGATACGAAAACATTACTGAGAGGCCGCCGCCGCCAATCCCATCTCGGGGGATTCAGGAGATCGCCTCCGGCACCCTGCCGGAGAGGGGAATCATCACCGGAGGGGCTCTACATCATCATGCCCGCCTCCGGATTGATGCGTGAGTAGTTCATCCTTGGACTATGGGTCCATAGCAGTAGCTAGATGGTTGTCTTCTCCGCTTGTGCTTTCATTGTTATAGATCTTGTGAGCTGCCTAACATGATCAAGATCATCTATTTGTAATGCTACATGTTGTGTTTGGTGAGATCCGATGAATATAGAATATTATGTTAAGTTGATTATCAATCTATCATATATGTGTTGTTTATGTTCTTGCATGCTCTCCGTTGCTAGTAGAGGCTCGGCCAAGTTGATACTTGTAACTCCAAGAGGGAGTAATTATGCTCGATAGTGGGTTCATGCCTCCATTAAATCTGGGACGATGTGACGTAAAGTTCTAAGGTTGTGGATGTGCTCGTTGCTACTAGGGATAAAACATCGATGCTTTGTCTAAGGATATTTGTGTTGATTACATTACGCACCATACTTAATGCAATTATCTCGTTGTTTACAACTTAATACCGGAAGGGGTTCGGATGATAACCCGAAGGTGGATTATTTAGGCATAGATGCATGTTGGATAGCGGTCTATGTACTTTGTCGTAATGCCCCGATTAAATCACATAGTAATCATCGTTGATATGTATTGAATCTTTATTTGTCAATTGCTCGCCTCGTAATTTGTTCACCCGAGCATGTTAGTTATCTTATTGGAGAGACACCACTAGTGAACTGTGGACCCCGGTCCATTCTTTTACATCTGAATACATTCTATCGCTTTTACTCGTTCTTTGCAAACAAACACCATCTTCCACTCGATACGCTTAATCCTTTGTTTTCAGCAAGCCGGTGAGATTGACAACCTCACTCGTTACGTTGGGGCAAAGTACTTTGATTGTGTTGTGCAGGTTCCACGTTGGCGCCGGTTTCACTGGTGTTGCGCCGCACTACATTCCTCCACCAACAACCTTCACGTGCTTCTTGGCTCCTACTGGTTCGATAACCTTGGTTTCTTACTGAGGGAAAACTTGCCGATGTGCGCATCATACCTTCCTCTTGGGGTTCCCAACGTACGTGTACATCTACGCGCATCAAGCAAACTTTTTCTGGCGCCGTTGCCGGGGAGATCAAGACACGCTGCAAGGGGAGTCTCCACTTCCAATCTCTTTACTTTGTTTTTGTCTTGCTTTATTTTATTTACTACTTTGTTTGCTGCACTTAAACAAAACACAAAAAAATTAGTTGCTAGCTTTACTTTATTTACTGTCTTGTTTTCTATATCAAAAACACAAAAAAATTAGTTACTTGTCTTTACTTTATTTGCTTAGTTTATTTTACTACTGTTATAATGGGTACTCCTGAAAATACTAAGTTGTGTGATTTCACTAGCACAAATAATAATGATTTTATATGTACTCCTATTGCTCCACCTGCTACTACAGCGGAATTCTATGAAATTAAACCTGCTTTACTGAATCTTGTTATGAGAGAGCAATTTTCTGGTGTTAGTACTGATGATGCCGCTGCCCATCTTAATAATTTTGTTGAACTTTGTGAAATGCAAAAGTATAAGGATATACATGGTGATATTATAAAACTGAAATTGTTTCCTTTCTCATTAAGAGGAAGAGCTAAAGATTGGTTGCTATCTTTGCCTAAAAATAGTATTTATTCATGGACTAAGTGTAAAGATGCTTTTATTAGTAAATATTATCCTCCTGCTAAGATTATATCTTTGAGAAGTAGCATAATAAATTTTAAACAATTTGATAATGAACATGTTGCTCAAGCATGGGAGAGAATGAAATCTTTGGTAAAGAATTGCCCAACCCATGGACTGACTACTTGGATGATCATCCAAACCTTTTATGCAAGATTGAATTTTTCCTCAAGGAACATATTGGATTCAGCTATTGGAGGTACTTTTATGTCCATCACCATGGGCGCTGCAACTAAATTACTTGATGATATGATGATCAATTACTCTGAATGACACACTAAAGAACTCCTCAAGGTAATAAGGTAAATTATGTTGAAGAAACCTCTTCTTTGTGTGATAAGATTGATGCTATTATGTCTATGCTTGCAAATGGTAGATCTACTATTGATCCTAATAATGTTCCTTTAGCTTCATTGGTTTCTCAAGAAGAAAATGTTGATGTGAATTTCATTAAAAGTAATAATTTCAACAACAATGCTTATAGGAATAATTATGGTAACAACAACTTTAGGCCATATCCTTCTAATAATGGTAATGGTTATGGTAATTCTTATGGTAATTCTTACAACAATAATAAGAGTGTACCCTCTGGTCTTGAAGTGATGCTTAAAGAATTTATTAGTACACAAACTGCTTTCAATAAAACTGTTGAAGAAAAGCTTGATAAAATTGATATTCTTGCTTCTAAGGTTGATAGTATTGCTCTTGATGTTGATCTTTTAAAATTGAAAGTTATGCCTGAGAAAGTTGAAGATGCTAGGTTTGCTAAAACAAATGCCATCCAAGTTAGAATTAATGATAATATTAGATTGTTGGCTGAATTGCATGCTAGGTGGGATAGAGAAGAAAAAGAAAAACTTGCTAAAGAAAATAATGTAGCTAAAGTATGGACTATTACCACCACTAGTAATGTTAATTCTTCACATGTTGCTGCACCTCCTACTATTAATGGTAAAATAATTGGTGTTGGCAATGTTTCTACTCCTAGTGCAAAGCGCACAAAACTGCCTGAAACTGCTGAAACTGCTGTTTGTGATAAAACTGCTGAAATTTTTCAAAATATTGGTGAAAATGATTCCATTGCTGTAGAACATAATGGTTTAGATTTTGATGATTGTCATATTACTGAAGTTATAAAGTTCTTACAAAAATTTGCTAGAAGTCCCAATGCTAGTGCTATAAATTTAGCCTTTACAAAACATATTACAAATGCTCTCATTAAAGCTCGGGAAGAGAAATTAAGACTTGAAGCTTCTATTCCTAGGAAGTTAGAAGATGGTTGGGAGCCCATCATTAAAATGAAATTCAATGATTTTGAATGTAAAGCTTTATGTGATCTTGGTGCAAGTATTTCCGTTATGCCTAAGAAGATTTATGATATGCTTGACTTGCCACCATTGAAGAATTGTTATTTGGATGTTAATCTTGCCGATAATGTTAAAAAGAAACCTTTGGGGAGGATTGATAATGTGCGCATTACGGTTAACAATAACCTTGTCCCCGTTGATTTTGTTGTCTTGGATATCAAATGCAATGCATCTTGTCCTATTGTGTTGGGAAGACCTTTTCTTCGAACCGTCGGTGCTGTTATTGATATGAGGGAAGGTAATATTAAATATCAATTTCCTCTCAAGAAAGGTATGGAACACTTCCCTAGAAAGAGAATGAAGTTGTCTTTTGATTCTATTATTAGAACAAGCTATGATGTTGATGCTTCATCTCTTGATGTTACTTGATTTGCACTTTCTGCGCCTAGCTGAAAGGTGTTAAAGAAAGGGTTTTCTATTTTCGTGCCCTCAGGTCCTTAGTTGTACTCAGTTTTCCCCAGCTCCTTAGTTTTTCCTCAGTTTTCCCCAAGCCCTTGTTTGAAACCCGCAGAAGCAGCTCAGACGGCAGGATTCCCGTTTAGTTGACCGTTCTGTCACGTGTGGGGCCGCGTCTTGTGGGGCCGCGTCGTGTGGGGCCGCGTCGTGTGGGCCCGCGTCGCGTGGGGCTGGTAGAAAGGGACCGCGTGGGACAGGACGAGAAGCGTTTGGTTGCACGTGAGCAGGAGCTGGGTTCTGTCTCTCTCGGCCCCAAATTGGCATTATTAAGTGCACCTTTTTCCCCTCTCTCTCTCTGTCATTTTCACCAAATTAGTATAAAATCTAGAGAAGCTTGCATTTCTGACTTTCTTCAATTATTTGTGCCTTTTGGCCCTCGTTGTTTGCCCAATATGGCAGCAAATCTAGTACTCCCTCTGGTCCATATGTATGTAGTTAAATCTAGAAGCAAATCTCCGGGATAATGTACGATAAATTCACAGTCATAGTAAATCAAGAAAACTAAGTACGGCCAACAAAATATAGTAGACTAGGGATAGATAATCCCTAGATAATATGGATAGATAATAGGCTGCATACACGAGCAGCCAACATAGTAACAAGGTTCTTCACGAGCACCATCATACTAACATAACAACAAGAGATCCCTAGCTAACAACAAAGGGATCCCAACAACAAACTAGGAGGCAGCAGCAGCAGCACACGTCCAGGACTCCGCCTACCCCATCTGGCTCTGCCTCCACTTGTTGCTCTTGCTCCCCTTGGGAGCCTTGGGCTTGAGCGGAGGCATGCGCCCGGCGGAGATCTCCACCCGCCGCAAGCTGCGGAGGTGCATGCCGAGCGCCCTGTGCTTGGCGCGGAAGGAGTGGACGTTCACCGTCGTGCCGACTTTGGGGAAGGTGTTGCTGATGTTCTCAGCATGCGTGACGAGGCAGTTAAAGTCCGTGGCGCCGAGTCTCCTGGTGCAGAAGGGGCACCTGTACACCTCCTTGGCGAAGTAGGAGATGTACTGGCCGACCTGCAGCCTCCGCAGGACCTGGCGAGTCTTGACGTCCTCCTCCTCTTCGTCGCTGCCGACGTCGCTGCCAGACATCTGATCCATATCAAACAGAAACTAGTGAATGAGTTGCAACGATGACTAACGTACATGATAACAAAGTTAAGAAAAACGGAGTCAGCCTCAGTTAGAGTGGACATGATTATATATCTACAGGGAAGGTGTTAGCGAACTAAAGCTCATGCACAACAGATTTGTACACAGCAATGGTTCGCTGAACCCTCCCTGTAAAAATTTGTGCCTAACCATTCATCATAGGCAAAGAAACAGATTCTAGATCCGAACTAGATCTAAACTTGAACACATTCGAGATTATTTGCAAAATTAAACGGTTGATATCTTTTGATTAGTGCATAAAATAACTGATTGAGATCCCATGATTACTTGCATAAATTAACTGATTGAGATCCAATATTACTTGCATAAATTAACCGAACAGCCGAACCCCAAATCTTAAACGAAATCAAGAAGTGATCAAAACAAAATGGAATAAAATCGGCACAAATATTAGCCCAATACTCATCCATCTACAGATTCATCTACACCAGCAAAAATAGGGTTCAAAAAGGAATGGGGAACAAAAAGGAAGCAAACCGTAGTTACCTCGTTCCATGGGTCCTCCAGGGAGGTGTCGTAGGGGTTCGGGGGCGGGACGTACGGCACGGGGTCGTAGGGGTCCCATCCCGCCGGGATCTGACTGCCACCGGCGGCAGCAGCCTCCGATGCACCGGCGACGGCGGCGGCGGCGGCGTCGTCGTCGTCCGTAGAGGGGACGGCGCCGAAGATGGAGGCGTCGCGCTTTGAGCCAACCTCGACGATGGGATTGGCATTCTCCTTGTCCATCTCTCCGGCGGAGGAAGGGGAAGAGGGAGAGGGAGAGGGTTTTTTGCTTTGGAGAAGATGATGGGACGTGAGAGAGTTGGCGATGCGTGAGCGAGTGAGAGTGACAGAGAGAGTGCGAGGAGGCGTCTATAAAGGCGAGGGGTGGTTAATGCGACTCGCGTCCTATGCGTGCACAGGTGCACGTCTGCACGTCTTGGACTTCTGCAATGCGACACGCGTCCACGATTGCACGTCTCGACTTCTCCACCGCGACCCGCGTCTACGCGTCAACAATTGCACGTGTCCTCGAGTCTAACCCTGGAAATTTAGATATACTCAGGTATACCCTCGAGTCTTATACTAGCATTTTTTGTGTGCTCAATTTTCCCCTCGAGTGCTAATACTGGCTAGTGCAATATACTCAGTTTTACCCTCAAGTGGCTGGTCAACGAGAGAGTCAACAAATGAGATTAACTAGTTAAATGAGTCATTTAATGTGCAAAAAAATCCTAAAAAGAGTGGCACTTACTCATGGAGTCTTTACCACAAATTGCCACTTCTCAAATCATAGATAAATCAAGTTTTACCACAAATTGCCACTTCTCAAATCACCTAGTAGCTATGAAGGTGCATGGTTTTCCACAATAAGCCCTTCCCAAAACAGCTTCCCCCAAATCATACTTTGTCTAAATGAGGCCACAATTCTCACACTGATGTATATTGGTATTGCAAATAGTTTGAGGTAGGCCAAGATGGGTTTCATTGTACAAAACACGAATTTTCCATTTTTTAAATCTCATATTTGAATCCCTTAGTCTATTTACTACTCAGGTGCCCTTGGTTTCTTTATAGTACTCAGTTTTGCCCTCTCTCTTCACAAATTCTCGCAGACGTGCATCATCGCCCTGATTGGTCTAGCCCATGTCACGCGGATCGTGCCCGCCGACCGTTGATCGTATGATATAGGGAACGGGCAGGATAACCCCTCTCTGTCTCTCTGTTGGCGTTATTTTTCACGCAAAAAATGATAAACCATCACCGATTTGTTGTTACCATTACTTTTCACGCAAAAAAAAAATGATAAACCATCACCGATTTGTTGTTGCCATTACTTTTCACGCAAAAAAATGATAAACCATCAACAATTTGTTGTAGCCATTACTTTTCACGCAAAAAATGATAAACCATCAACAATTTGTTGTAGCCATTACTTTTGACGCAAAAAAAATGATAAACCATCACCGATTTGTTGTTGCCATTACTTTTCACGCAAAAAATGATAAACCATCACCGATTTGTTGTTGCCATTACTTTTCACGCAAAAAATGATAAACCATCAACAATTTGTTGTAGCCATTACTTTTCACGCAAAAAATGATAAACCATCAACAATTTGTTGTTGCCATTACTTTTCACGCAAAAAATATGATAAACCATGCATCACCGATTTGTTGTTGCCATTACTTTTCACGCAAAAAAATGATAAACCATCAACAATTTGTTGTAGCCATTACTTTTCACGCAAAAAATGATAAACCATCAACAATTTGTTGTAGCCATTACTTTTCACGCAAAAAATGATAAACCATCTATCTTTGTATAGAATGATAAACCTATCACGTATGATTTTTGAGGTCATTTAGAGAAGGCAGAAAAAACCTAATTTGTTACAAAAGCTGGTTTCGAGTGAGACCTAACCAAGTTTGGCATACATGATGGCATACCTATAACAACAAGGAATATCTAAAAGGGAAAGTTTCAGAAAATTTGAAATTTAGGGTGAAAATGATGCCATACATGATGCTGTTTTTCGAGGTTTTGACCTGAAAATCAATTTGGGTATTATAAAGGGAAATAAAATGTTCGAAAAATGTAAAAACGAAACAATCTATCTATCTATGTATAGAAGATCAGCTGTATGAAATTTGAGGTTATTTAGAGAAGGTAGAAAAAATCACCTTGTTAGAAAAGCTGGTTTCATCGAGACGAAACGGCATGCGCTTAAGCAAAGTGATTTTTTCGAACATCTCCAAATGACCCCAAATTTTCCATACATGATGCCATACGTGTAACAACAAGGAACCCTATCTAAAAAGTGTCAAAAAAGTTTGCCCAACCGTATAGCTCTATCAAAAAGAACCTCACCATGGCGCTAGTATAATTTTGGGATAGTTACAAACTTTCGTTACCTAACCTTCAACATGAAACTTGTTTCAAATTCATTTTGGCCTACAAGAAACAAATCCCAACTTGATTCGAGCACCACAGCCTCCAAACGATGCCGATGCCGATATCGGCATGGTCAGAACGGCTATGCTCGCCGCCACTGCTAGGTCAACGTCGGGATGCACCCTCAATCCCGTCCCCTCATTCGATCACTGACACACCAGCGATACCGTCGAGGCCAATGCCAAACGTACATGCTGATGCCAATGCCGAACATGCATGCACGCCGCTGTGGGCACGGCCACGCCGACCCGCTATGCTGGACGCCACAGACCGCCGCGAGGTCTTTCCCTTCGCCACCACACTCTCCTAGCACCCACCTATACACGCCGGAAAGGAGAGACACTAGTTTTCTCTACATTGCTCGCGTTCGTGTCCGACACGGTCGGTCAAAGTTTTGAGGTGGTCGTCGATGTCGTCGACCATTTCTTCTCTTCTTTGCATGGTTAAACGCGTCTAGTTCATATCTATCTAATGCGTCCGGTCTCGCCTCATGCAGTTCTTTGTGGACGTCGATCTCATCTCGGCACCCCGCATGCCACCTCCTCCGTGCCATCGCTGTAGAGCTCCGTTTAAAAATCTAATCCTACCCGTGTATTGCCCCTTGTATCGGCGTCATGGCCCCACTTGTCATTTGATATACCGAAGCCCCACTCGTTCGCGTTTTGGTCGGGGATACAGCGATGCTTACGGTCAAACAAAGATGGATGGTCCGACGTGTCTTTGCGGGCTCTACATGGCCCCACTAGTCGGAAGATAACGGTCAACCGTCGGGCAACCGGCCGTTACATCACGTGTGATGGTTTCAGACAAACGTTTGGGTAAAACTGAGGAAAAACTAAGAAGCTGGGGAAAACTGAGCACAACTAAGGACCCGAGGGCACGAAAATAGAAATCCCTTAAAGAAAAGCACTTCTTGGGAGATAACCCATGTGTTTATTTTACTACAGAAATTTTTGTTTTGTTGAGTCTTGGAAGTTGTTTACTACTGTAGCAACCTCTCCTTATCATGTTTTTGTGCCAAGTAAAGTTTCTATGCTAAAGTTGATGTTATATTTGGGATCGCTGCGTAGAAACAGCATTGCTATCTGTCACGAATTCTGGCATAAGTCTCTGTAAAAAATTCTAAAAAATCTGCAAATTTACGAGCGTGATCCTCAGATATGTACGCAGCTTTCATTAGTTTTGAGTTTTTCCATTTGAGCAAGTTAAGTGCCCAGTCCAGATGCATCTTTACGGACTGTTCTGTTTTTGACAGATTCTGTCTTTTATTTCGCATTGCCGCTTTTGCTATGTTGAATGAGTTTCTTTCTTCCATTAACTTTCAGAAGCTTTGTGCAATATCCAGAAGTGTTAAGAATGATTGTGTCACCTCTAAATATATGAATTTGTGGTTATGCACTAACCCTCTCATGAGTTTGCTTGAAGTTTGTGCGAAGAAAGTTTTCAAGGGTCAAGAGAAGAGGATGATATACTATGATCAAGAAGAGTGAAAGGTCTAAGCTTGGGGATGCCCCGGTGGTTCATCCCTGCATATTTTAAGAAGACTCAAGCATCTAAGCTTGGGGATGCCCAAGGCATCCCCTTCTTCATCGACAACATTATCAGGTCACTTCTAGTGAAACTATATTTTTATTCCGTCACATTCTTATGTTCTTTACTTGGAGCGTCGGTTTGTTTTTATTTTTGTTTTGTTTTGAATAAAGTTGGATCTCTCCATTCTTATATTGGAGATATTATGCTCCGCTTTTTCTTATGGAACACTTGTGTTCTTAATTGTGCTTTAATGTTCATGGCGAAAGCTTATTGCTTCGTTAAATTGTTATTTGGTTGGAATTGGAAAGTGCTGCATATGGTTTGGCAATTGTTTGAGCTCTCATAGATCATGTTTAAGCTCTTGCATCATGTAGTTTAATCTATTAATGAAGAACTACTGTAGAGCTTGTTTAATTTGGTTTGCATGATTGTTCTCTCTAAGTCTAGATATTTTCGGGTAAAATGTTTGAACAACGAGGAAGACAGTGTAGAGCCTTATAATGCTTGCAATATGTTCTTGTGTGAGTTTTGTTGTACCTGTTCATACTTGTGTTTGCTTCAAACAACCTTGCTAGCCCAAACCTTGTACTGAGAGGAAATGCTTCTCGTGCATCCAAACACCTTGAGCCAAAATCCATGCCATTTGTGTCCACCATATCTACCTATTATGTGGTATTTTTCTTCCATTCCAAAGTAAATTACTTGAGTGCTACCTTTAAATTTCATTCCTCTACCTTTACAATATATAGCTCATGGGACAAATAGCTTAAAAAGTATTGTGGTAATGAATATGTAGTTATGTGTCTTAATTCTTATAAGTTGCTTGTTGAGCGGTAACCATGTTTTCTGGGGACGCCATCAACTTTACCTTTGTTGGATATCATGTGATATGCTATGCATGTTCGTCTTGTCTGAAGAAAATGGATTTCATGATCAAATGGTTTGAGTATGCATATGTTAGAGAAGAACATTGGGCCGCTAACTAAAGCCATGTATCATGGTGGAAGTTTCAGTTTGGACATACAACCTCAATCTCTTATGAGAATATTAGCTATTGTTGAATGCTTAAGCATTAAAAAGAGGAGTCCATTATCTGTTGTCTATGTTGTCCCGGTATGGATGTCTAAGTTGAGAATAATCAAAAGCGAGAAATCCAATGCGTGCTTTCTCCTTAGACACTTGTACAGGCGGCATAGAGGTACCCCTTTGTGACACTTGGTTGAAGCATATGTCATGTGATGATAATCCGTGTTTTCCGAGATAGTAGGACAAGGTGCGAGCACTATTGGTAATCTATGCATGAGACATGCAACTTGTAGGAAGTATTATGCATAGCACATATGAATTATTACTACCGTTGACAAAATTGTTTCTATGTTTTCAAAACAAAAGCTCTAGCACAAAAATAGTAATCAATGCTTCCCTCTGCGAAGGGCCAATCTTTTACTTTATTGTTGAGTCAGTTTACCCATTCCCTTCTATCTTAGAAGCAAACACTTGTGTTAACTGTGTGCATTGATTCTTACATGTTTACTTATTGCACCTGTTATATTACTCTATGTTGACAAATATCCATGAGATATACATGTTACAAGTTGAAAGCATTCGCTGAAACTTAATCATCCTTTGTGTTGCTTCAATGCATTCTACTTAGAATTTATTGCTTATGAGTTAGCTCTTATGAAAGTCTTATTGATACTTGTCTTGAAAGTATTATTCATGAAAAGTTTTGCTATATGATTCATTTGTTTAGTCATTATCTTTGTTAGCAATCTTTTGTTCAGATCACTCCATTCATCTCATATGCTTTACAATAATGTTGATCAAGTTTATGTTGGTAGCATGTCACTTCAGAAATTATTTGTGTTATCGTTTACCTACTCGAGGACGAGTAGGAACTAAGCTTGGGGATGCTTGATACGTCGCAAACGTATCTATAAGTTCTTATGTTCCATGCTACTTTTATTACAATACTTGAGTGTTTTACACATACTTTACAGCGTTATTTTACATTTTCCGGCACTGACCTATTAACAAGATGTCGAAGTGCCGATTCTGTCGTTTTTCTGCTGTTTTTGGTTTCAGAAATCCTAGTAAGGAAATATTCTCGGAATTGGACGAAATCAACGCCCATGGTCCTATTTTTGCACGAAGCTTCCAGAAGACCGAAGAGGAGACGAAGTGGGGCCACGAGGCGGCCAGACACCAGGACGGCGCGGCCTGGGCCTGGGCTGCGCCCCCCTGTGGTGTCAGCGCCTCGTGCCGCCCTTTGACCTACCCTTCCGCCTACTTAAAGCCTCCGTCGCGAAACTGAAAGAACATCTCATGATCTCTGAGGTTTTGTGTGTTTGTTAACAACACCAGTGACAGTTTAACTATGTGCTAAGTGGTTTACAGGTATAGAAAAGATTCTACGGGTAAATCTCCACCCACTCAAAAAGGAAGAAAAGAAGAACAAGATGGTGCCTGTCCATGGCCGGCACTGCCGGTGAGTGCTCCCCGGCACTGCCGGCGTTTCTGGCCCGACACTGCCGGCCTGTCCGTCGTCCTGCTGAAAAAGAAAAGGGGCCGGCACTGCCGGTGTTTCTGGCCCGGCACTGCCGGCCTGTCTGTCGACGTGCTGAATCAGAAATCTGGCCGGCACTACCGGCGTCTCAAGGCCGGCACTGCCGGTGATTCTCTTCCAACGGGCAGAAAAGCTGGTGGGGTATAAATACCCCCTCCACCTACCTTGGAATGGGGCTCAAACCCTAAGATCTTCATCCACCATTGCTGAGCCACCAAGAACACCAAAATAGCCAGATCTCCTCCCTCAACCACCCAAATCCCTTGTGCTTTGGAGAATCGAAGGAGAAGACCCCGATCTACATCCTCACCAAAGCGTTTTTCATTTCCCCCTCTTATGCTTGAGGGCCCCCTTGCTAGTGTTCCTATTTGGATCCCTAGTTGTTGTTGTTGATGTATGCTTGTTGATTTGTTGTGTTGTTATAGATTTGGGAGCCTCCAATTCAGTTGTGGATGTGTGCCCCAAGAACCTTGTAAAGGCCCGGTTTCCGCCTCGAGGAGATCCCTTAGTGGAAGTGGGCTAGGCCTTCGTGGCGTTGCTCACAGGAGATCTGAGTGAAGCCTTCGTGGCTGTTGGTTTGGCTTGCGTAGCAACCACACTCCTCCAAACGTAGACGTACCTTCTTGCAAAGGAAGGGAACTACGGGAATCATCTCCGTGTCAACGCGTGCTACACTCTCGGTTACCTCTATCCCACTCTATCTCCTATATATTGCGTAGCTATATCTTGATTAGTTGGTAACCTTGCGATGACCCACAAGTATAGGGGGTGTATCGTAGTATCTTCGATAAGTAAGAATGTCGATCCCAACGAGGAGCAGAAGGTGTTGGCAGCAGTTTCGATGAGGGATTCACTGTAAATGCTCACAAACAAGTATTCAAGGGGTTTTGATGTAACAGATGAATAAAGTACGAGTAAGTAAAATGCGAGAGAAATAATTGCAGCGAGTGGCCCAATCCTTTTTAGCACAAAGGACAAGCCTATTTGTTTACTTATAATGACCAAACATTCTTGAGGACACACGGGGATTTTAGTCTATTACTTTCGCTTCATGTGGCTAAATAATCTTCATTGTTTTGATAAGTGTTGTGTGGGTGAACCTATGCTAATGCACCGCCCTTCCTAGGACTAATACATACTTGTGATTATACCCCTTGCAAGCATCCGCAACTACAAGAAAGTAATTAAGATAAATCTAACCACAGCCTTAAACTCTGAGATCCTGCGATCCCTCTTGCATCGATATACTAACGGGGGCTTAGGTTTCTGTCACTCCGGCAACCCCGCAATTAGCAACCGAATACAAGATGCACTCCCCTAGGCCCATAATTCGTGAAGTGTCGTGTAGTCAACGTTCACACGACACCATTAGAAGAATGACACCACAACTTAAATATCATAACATTGAATATTACTCAACCATAATTCACTACTAGCATTTAGACTTCACCCATGTCCTCAAGAACTAAACGAACTACTCACGAGACATCATATGGAATACAATCAGAGGTTATATGATGATGAATAACAATCTGAACATAAACCTTGGTTCAATGGTTTCACTCAATAGCATCAATAACAAGTAGAGAATAATGCCGGGAGAGTTTCCCCTATCAAACAATCAAGATTCAACCCAAATTGTTACAGCGGTGACGAGG
>NC_061511.1:3869703-4017248 GCF_022539505.1 Lolium rigidum | reverse complement strand
CGTTTATCATTTATGCTTATGTTGAACCTTAGTATGTGTTTCATGTGTTTATAACTCTGTTCTATGTGTGGTGGTAAGACCATTTAGTGAGTAACCTAGTGCTATGGTTTTCGGTATCCACTTTGGTTGAGATTATTGTCATGAAATGATATGATCATCTTATATATCTCAACTTATCATTGGAGTTTCTCTCTTGTCAAAAGCAATGCTATTCGTGCTCTATTCTTTGCAAAATCCCGGTATTGTCATCAAACACCAAAAAGGGGGAGATTGAAAGAACATCTCATGATCTCTGAGGTTTTGTGTGTTTGTTAACAACACCGGTGACAGTTTAACTATGTGCTAAGTGGTTTACAGGTATAGAAAAGATTCTACGGGTAAATCTCCACCCACTCAAAAAGGAAGAAAAGAAGAACAAGATGGTGCCTGTCCATGGCCGGCACTGCCGGTGGTTCCTGGCCGGCACTGCCGGTGAGTGCTCCCCGGCACTGCCGGCGTTTCTGGCCCGGCACTGCCGGCCTGTCCGTCGTCCTGCTGAAAAAGAAAAGGGGCCGGCACTGCCGGTGTTTCTGGCCCGCACGCGCCGGCCTGTCTCGTCGACGTGCTGAATCGAAATATGGCCGGCACCGCCGGCGTCTCAAGGCCGGCATCGCCGGTAATTCTCTTCCAACGGGCGAGAAAAGCTGGTGGGGTATAAATACCCCCTCCACCTACCTTGGAATGGGGCTCAAACCCTAAGATCTTCATCCACCATTGCTGAGCCACCAAGAACACCAAAATAGCCAGATCTCCTCCCTCAACCACCCAAATCCCTTGTGCTTTGGAGAATCGAAGGAGAAGACCCCGATCTACATCCTCACCGAAGCGTTTTTCATTTCCCCCTCTTATGCTTGAGGGGCCCCTTGCTAGTGTTCCTATTTGGATCCCTAGTTGTTGTTGTTGATGTATGCTTGTTGATTTGTTGTGTTGTTACAGATTTGGGAGCCTCCAATTCAGTTGTGGATGTGTGCCCCAAGAACCTTGTAAAGGCCCGGTTTCCGCCTCGAGGAGATCCCTTAGTGGAAGTGGGCTAGGCCTTCGTGGCGTTGCTCATAGGAGATCTGAGTGAAGCCTTCGTGGCTGTTGGTTTGGCTTGCGTAGCAACCACACTCCTCCAAACGTAGACGTACCTTCTTGCAAAGGAAGGGAACTACGGGAATCATATCCGTGTCAACGCGTGCTACACTCTCGGTTACCTCTATCCCACTCTATCTCCTATATATTGCGTAGCTATATCTTGCTTAGTTGGTAACCTTGTCATATAGGTAAATTCACTTAGTTGCATATCTAGAGAATTTACCTTTGTGTCAAACCTAAATTGAAAAAGAACTAAAAATTGGTTAGCACCTATTCACCCCCCTCTAGGTGCGGCATACGATCCTTTCAGAAACCCCCTGTACCGAGAGCCACGATACGGAAAATATTACTGAGAGGCCGCCACCGCCAATCCCATCTCGGGGTATTCAGGAGATCGCCTCCGGCACCCTGCCGGAGAGGGGAATCATCACCGGAGGGGCTCTACATCATCATGCCCGCCTCCGGATTGATGCGTGAGTAGTTCATCCTTGGACTATGGGTCCATAGCAAGTAGCTAGATGGTTGTCTTCTCCGCTTGTGCTTTCATTGTTATAGATCTTGTGAGCTGCCTAACATGATCAAGATCATCTATTTGTAATGCTACATGTTGTGTTTGGTGAGATCCGATGAATATAGAATATTATGTTAAGTTGATTATCAATCTATCATATATGTGTTGTTTATGTTCTTGCATGCTCTCCGTTGCTAGTAGAGGCTCGGCCAAGTTGATACTTGTAACTCCAAGAGGGAGTAATTATGCTCGATAGTGGGTTCATGCCTCCATTAAATGCGGGACGATGACGAGAAAGTTCTAAGGTTGTGGATGTCTTGTTGCTACTAGGGATAAAACATCGATGCTTTGTCTAAGGATATTTGTGTTGATTACATTACGCGCCATACTTAATGCAATTATCTGTTGTTTACAACTTAATGCCTGGAAGGGGTTCGGATGATAACCCGAAGGTGGATTATTTAGGCATAGATGCATGCTTGGATAGCGGTCTATGTACTTTGTCGTAATGCCCTGATTAAATCACATAGTAATCATCGTTGATATGTATTGAATCTTTATTTGTCAATTGCTCGCCTCGTAATTTGTTCACCCAGCATGTTAGTTATCTTATTGTAGAGACACCACTAGTGAACTGTGGACCCCGGTCCATTCTTTTACATCTGAATACATTCTCATCGCTTTTACTGTTCTTTGCAAACAAACACCATCTTCCACTCGATACGCTTAATCCTTTGTTTTCAGCAAGCCGGTGAGATTAACAACCTCACTGCTACGTTGGGGCAAAGTACTTTGATTGTGTTGTGCAGGTTCCACGTTGGCGCCGGTTTCACTGGTGTTGCGCCGCACTACATTCCTCCACCAACAACCTTCACGTGCTTCTTGGCTCCTACTGGTTCGATAACCTTGGTTTCTTACTGAGGGAAAACTTGCCGCTGTGCGCATCATACCTTCCTCTTGGGGTTCCCAACGGACGTGTACATCTACGCGCATCAAGCAAGAGACTAAATTAATTACCGTGAGGGCGTCGAGCTCGGCTCGCGTTGAACGACCGAGGCCAGGCGTGCAGGTGACTGAGGGGCTTGTACTGGCACCCCCCAGGTCCAGCGAATCCTCTCTAGCGCCGACATTGCCGGCGGGTGGAGTCACCAAGTTGGGTGTGCATTGAGCGTGTCTAGTTGGAGGCCGGTTGTCCGAGTTGCTGGCGCCTAGGCTGATAACCGGCATCGGTCCCTTTTGGCCGCCGGCGAAGTAATTCTTCATCGACAGTACAAGATCAGGGATGATTTCATTGACCCTGTTGGCCAGCGCGTCATCGACCTTTCTAGCAACCTCGACACTGACGCGTTGCTGAACCTCGGCACTGACGCGTTGCTCCATGGTTGTTTCCAAGTCGGCCACCTTTTTCAGAAGAGCCTCGTGCTCCCGGTCCTTCTGCGCCTGCCGCGACTCCTTAGTGCTTGCGGGCACGTCCAAGCCATAGTCGGCAAGCTTGCGACCTCCTCCGGCGCCGGGGACACGGTGGGGCTTGTCCAAAAGCGGCCGCGCCTTCACGGTGTTCAGACCCCTGATAAAAGGCGTGTCCCACGGGACTTTGCCCGTCAACGTCCGGGACGAGGAGCCAGCTGATTCGGCGGCTGCTTGTTCCGTCAACTACCAGAAGTAACATGAACAATTTTAGAATGTAATGAACTTGGTGAGCAGTATCAAATTAATAAGCTGGTAAATTGCTTACCACTGCTTTCTCAAGTGCCATCACCTTCGCGTCGGCGACCAACTCAACTCCCACCACCACATCAGGTTTCGTGACACGTTTCCCAGCCAATTCTCTACGGTATCGGGACCTGGGATATGCCCTGAAGAGTGGGTCTTTGTACTTGGCAAAAGGGGGCTCGAGGCCAGCCTTTATGTAGGCCTGGTCCTCCTTGTCCCATACCGGCTGCTTGCCTTCGAAGCCACGGCAACCGAGATTGTGGTGACCGATGTTCTTATCCACCAGCTCCTTCCCCCAGGTCGATTGTTGTTTGGTGTACTCGAGCTCCTCGTTTTCCAAGAATTTATTATACTGCTCCAGCGTCATCCGCGGGAAGTGGCGCTGGATCTCTTCCCAAGTCTCATTGTCACCAAGCATCCCCCTCGGCATGGTTTTATAACCGCCGAGGTTCTTAGAGAACTTAGAGAGGGCTCGTCCGTTCACGATGTTATCCTTGGGATCCTCGTTCCCGTATTCCACGGGGAACTCATACCGTGCGTGCAGCCGCGCAAGGAGTTGGGCCTGCAGATGCTGCTTCTTCTTGGTTCGGAGTTTCGTCTCGTTGATGTCGACGACGTCCCGAAGGATTGCTCCCAGTTGGAGGCCGTACCCCTTCTCCAGGTGCTTGGGCTCAGTAGGAAGACCGGTCCTGGCGTCCACCGCGGTGATTATCTCGCGAGTGGTGCCGACCCTGTTTGGGCGCCGCTGCTTCCGTTTCCTCTTGGCCTCGGTAGTAGTATCCGAGCTACCCCCGGCAACGCCACTGTCGGTGGTCTCGTCGGCAGCGGCCCTCTCATCCTCGCCATCATGGGCATCATCGTTGTCCATCTCATCATCCCCCTCCTCCGAGGACTCGTCATCGCTGCCTGGAAGTTCCTCCAGCTGATCCGAGACCATGAGCCTGTAGTGCTCATCCAACTTCCGCTGAGAACACCCGTCAACGTCTACGTTGGGGTCTGCAGAAGACGACATCGCTAGCTACGTGCTTCTGCCATGTATTTGGAACCACTATTAGTCAAAGAAGAAGGAAATCAGGGTTTCAGGACAAAGCCAGGTGATTTATTGTATGTCCTACCAATGCTAGGTGATTTATTTTTCGAAAATAAATTGCACTCTAGAATGACAAAGCCAGGTGATTTATTGTATGAAGTTAATGTGCTACCATATGTATCAAGTTAACAAAAACACAAGCATATGTATCAAGTTAATGTGCTACCATGTTCTGAATAAAACTGTGCTACCATGATGGCATCAAACTTCATCGGTTAATCCATGAAATGTTATCAAGTTAATGTACACATAAATAATTGGTTATTATATATGGTGCTATAACCAGCAAGCATCACAGTGTGAAGTACAAGTGTACAACAGATATGTATAGGAATAGGATTATCAAAGCATGTGCTTAACTCTTCTAGCAGCAATATAATCTTTGTAGGAAGCAAGAATCTGAATGTGAGAAAAAGGTAGTTCACCTACTACCCTAGTAGCCATAAAATACACAGCAGTTGAAAATTTCAAAAACTGCACTATCTAACATGCTTTGTCAAATACTGTTAAAAATTGCCAAGTATATTCTGTTAACACTACTTGGTGGAAATCCACGGCGAAAATTTGGCATGACCTTTGCTAAAAATGGTCATGCCGGAGTGCCAGAAATTCGCCGGAACGGAAGTTAATCGACATTCCGGCAAAACATTGGCACTCAATGTGTACCTGCAGAGACATTTCACACAACTTTTACTTCCAGACACATCAATATAGCAATGACCTGAGCCTCCAGTATATGCTCAGGTCTAGCACCACCACATCAGGTCCAGCATATGCTCAGGTTCTGGCACCACCACATCAGGTCCAGCATATGCTCAGGTCTAGCACCACCACATCAGGTCCAGCATATGCTCACCACATTCATCCCCATTCTAATTACCTTGAGCTTCTGGAGGAGTGAGCGGTGAAGACGAGGTCGGAGAGGCGGGCAGCTTGTTCCTGCGGCGGTGCCTGCGGCGGTTGGCACCTGGTCGGCGGGCTGGAGAGGCGGGCGTGAGCTGCTGCGACGGGAGGAGCTGCACATAGCAAAGAAGGCTATTCATCAGTCCAGAATTGCAAAATAAATATTGCAGTCTACTCTCTAAGCAAATATGTACTGCTCTTCAACGCTAGGCATGAATAAACCGTACAATTCCTAACCTAAAGGCCATCCATGATTGCTACAGTTTTGGATAATTGGATTGGACAGCCTACGCAGTTAAAATCCACTATATATGCAGTTCTGCAGCTATCAGTATGCCGTGCTGTTATTTTGGGGTGAACTTAGCATTATTGAGTAATGACTATATCTGTGCCCGCTAGCACTGACATCATTTCCACATATTTCATATACTAGAGTTTTTGTGCAATCCACACCAAACATTCATGCTCAAATACATCACAGAGACACTTCATACGGCAATAAATAGTAAGGATGTTTACAAAGCAAATAATCCACTAATGACTTGCTACACAGTGAGCATTGTTCAGTAATGATCCACTAATGATAAGAAACATATCAACAGTCTTTAACAGAGAATAAATAAGGACCAAGATAGATACTACCAAGAACAATCCTACTGTTTACATTCATGTATAAGGGAATATAATCCATCAGCCACTAGCGCATCTCGCACACACCAGCTCACCACCTGCTCTGTTCTATAGCTCTATTAAGTAGAAAATATCATGTACATTGATCAAAATGTTCATGCCGGGAGAACTGAAGATATTCTAATCATAGTGTTAATTACAGTTTTGTAGGCAACTACAATGTAGATCAATTTTATTAGCATGGCATGCAATTTGTAGTAAAAAAATTCAGAAATTTACAAATCAGAGGAGGCACGGGTTACATCCTATCTCAGGGGAGGGGAGGGGAGGGAGGGATCAATGCAGCACACACCTGAAGCCAGTGGTGGTGTTGACGGCGAGGAGGGAGATCTCGTCGACCTTGGGGCGGAAGACGGCGAGCTGGGTGGAGCCGGAGAAGAAGGCGCTGCTGCTACGGAGGGCGACGGGGCGAGGTGGTGCGACGAGGGCGACGGGGCGAGCTACTGCGATGGAGGGCGACGACGCGAGGTGAGGAACGACGGCGGATCGAGGAACGGGGCAAGGGAGAGAGGGAGGCAGGGGAGGGGCGCACCTGCGGTGGAGGGCGACGGCAGCGACGGCGGCTCGACAACGACATCGACGGTGGATCGACGGCGGCAGGGACGGCGGATCGACGGCGGCAGGGGAGAGGTCGACGACGGCGACAGGGGAGAGATTATTTGGAGCTCGCGATTTTTGGCCGTGTGGGGAACGGCAGCCACACACGACTAAGTCGTGGAATGCCTACCCCCGGCATTTTGGCGTAAACGCCAGCGGTAACTTTCAGCCACTAACAGGTGGGACCATGTGTGGTTTCCACCGGCGGAAACGTCCAATTCGTCGGGGTATATTTTTGTTCCTTCCTAGCTGGCGATACAACATTAGTTGCGTAAACCATGCACTTTAATCAAAACCAATTCATTAGCCCAGTGGTGCCACTATTGTGCACAGCCGAGGCACCTAGGGTTCGAATCCCTGTGGGTGCAAAAAAAAGCCACCTTTTTCCTCTTTTCTAAGACTTTTTTATTGTTTCTATTTATTTGCATAAATTGTAAAGTCCTTTTTTATTGTTTCTATTTAATCCTTTTTAATTGCAAAAAAATCAATGAAGGATACATTGCGAGACATAAATTTAGGATTTAAATTTTTGAATGACTTCAAAGTCCCTTCGGCGACATCCGATAAAAAACCAAGACATAAATTTAGGATACACTTGAGAAGGACAAATGGTTGTTTGAGAGATAATTATTAGAAATATACAAATACAATTCTTCACACTCGAAGCATTTTCTCCTTGCCCTTCCGCTTGGTCCTTGTGACCCCACCGGTATCGTCGCGACTCCTTGTATACGGAGGAAGACTTGACCTAGATAGCGTCGTCCTTCTTCTTCTTAGTGTGTAGGTTCTATCGTCTTTATCGGGTTCTTCCATCATTGGGTCTCCAATGAGGCCGTCGAAGTCTTGCTCGTCGGCAACTCCATCCATTCCGACGAGGGCCCTTTTTCCTCTCCTTACGACAACACGGTTGGGCCTTGACGGGTCAGTTATGAAGAAGCATTGCTCGACGTGCTTAGCCAATACCCAAGGCTCATTTTGTGCGGTGGGGTTCTTGGTCTTGGATTTGGGGGGTAGTCGCATGGTGGTGACGTACGCATCTTCTTTTGTGACGTCCGTATCCCATCTGACACGAAACATCGGTATCTTCTCCCCGACGTAGTCGAGCTCCCAGATTTCCTCGATCCTTTCGTAGTACCTTTTCTTCTCTTCACCCGTGTATGATTCCATCGTCACACCCGAGTTCTGATAGTCGCTTTTTTTGTCTCTCTCCTCTGTGGAGAATGTGTAACCGTTGATGTCGTATTTCTGATAAGTCATGAGGTTGGGGGCGAGCCCATAAGACAAGGCTAATATCATTTTGTCTACGTCGCTTGCCATTGGTGGGGGATTGGCATCAATCTGGTCTTTGAACCATCTCGCAAAAGAGGAGTTGTGCGCTCGAAATACCTCTTCTTCCGTCGATCATCGGCTTGTCTGCCCTGCTCTTGATCATGTTTATGTGCTGATCCACCCAAGGCTCGACCTCGTTCATGTGCTGTAGTGCTACTAAGTGGGCCCTGTTAAAGTCTGTTCTCCTATCATCTTGATCGGCGTCGAGTTCCCTCCTGCCAGCGTTGTGGCCTACTCCCTCGAATCTGCCGAGGTGCTTGTTGGCGGGCAATCCAACCGGACGTGGGTCGTCCTCGTTTAAATAATTCTTGCAGAAAGAGATGCAGTCCTCGGTGAGAAAGCCCTGGATGATGCTTCCATCCGGATGTGCCCTGTTGAACATATCCTTTGATGAAGTCGTTCATTCTTTCTAACGCCATCATGTTGTGAAGGAACGCGGGCCCGAGATCCTCGATATCGTCCACTATATGCACCAGCAGATGGACCATGATGTCAAAGAATGCGGGCGAGAAGTACATCTCCATCTCGCATAGGATGGTGACGATCTCTTCCTGCAGCCTCCCGAGTTTCTTGATGGTTATCGACTTTCGAGTGATGACGTCGAAGACGTTACACAGGTCAGTCAGCGTCGCACGAACGTGCGGTTCCATTATCCCTCGGATAGCAACCGGAAGTATTTGCGTCATCATGACATGACAGTCATGAGACTTCATCCCGCTAAAGATTTTTTTCGTCGGGTCCAACCATCTGCGTATCAGCCCCGCGTAGCCTAGGGGAAATTTGACTTCTACTCCCTCAGTTCTTTTTTAATTGACTCAGATTTAGTACAACTTTGTACTAAATTTGAGTCAATTAAAAAGGAAACGGAGGGAGTAGTAGGCACTCTAAGAATTGTTCGAGCTCATCGGGATTTAGAGTGAAGCAGGAGGGGCGAGGAGTTTCGCGCTGCCTGGCCACCCTTTTGCGTTTGCGACCATCCGTCTCCTCCTCCTAAGTTTCCTGGTCAACTGATGTCTACGGGTGCTTCTATTCTTGTAGACAGTGTTGGGCCTCCAAGAGCAGAGGTTTGTAGAACAGCAGCAAGTTTCCCTTAAGTGGATTACCCAAGGTTTATCGAACTCAGGGAGGAAGAGGTCAAAGATATCCCTCTCATGCAACCCTGCAACCACAAAGCAAGAAGTCTCTTGTGTCCCCAACACACCTAATAGGTGCACTAGTTCGGCGAAGAGATAGTGAAATACAAGTGGTATGAATGAATATGAGCAGTAGTACGGCGCCAGAAAATAGCTTACTCGGCGTGCGGTTGATGGTAGTAATATTGTAGGAAGTAAACAAGCGTAGTAACGCAGCAGTAGTAACGCAATAGAAACAGTAACAAGCAGCGATAGCAGTATTTAGGAACAAGGCCTAGGGATTAGACTTTCACTAGTGGACACTCTCAACATTGATCACATAACAGAATAGATAAATGCATACTCTACACTCTTTTGTTGGATGATGAACACATTGCGTAGGATTACACGAACCCTCAATGCCGGAGTTAACAAGCTCCACAATTAAATGTTCATATTTAAGTAACCTTAGAGTGTAAGATAGATCAATACGACTAAACCAAGTACTAACGTAGCATGCACACTCGTCACCATCATGCTTATGTAGGAGGAATAATACACATCAATACTATCATAGCAATAGTTAACTTCGCAATCTACAAGAGATCATGATCATAGCATAAACCAAGTACTAACACGGATGCACACACTGTCACCATTACATCGTGTAGGAGGAATAAAACTACTTTAATAACTTCACTAGAGTAGCACATAGATAAATTGTGATACAAAACACATTGCAATCATAAAGAGATATAAATAAGCACTTCATTATGCCATTCATAACAGTGAATAAGTATTCTGTGAAATATAGCCTAAGAGACCCACACGGTGCACACACTGTCACCTTTACACACGTGGGACAAGGAGTCTCCGGAGATCACATAAGTAAAAATTCACTTGACTAGCACAATGACATCTAGATTACAAGTATCATCATATGAATCTCAATCATGTAAGGCAGCTCATGAGATTATTGTATTGAAGCACATAGGAGAGAGATGAACCACATAGCTACCGGTACAGCCCCGAGCCTCGATGGAGAACTACTCCCTCTTCATGGGAGCAGCAGCGGTGATGAAGATGGCGGTGGAGATGGCAGCGGTGTCGATGGAGAAGCCTTCCGGGGCAGTTCCCCGTCCGGCGAGGGTGCCGGAACGAGACTCTCGTCCCCCGGATCTTG
The DNA here is from genome assembly GCF_022539505.1 of Lolium rigidum. NCBI lineage: Eukaryota > Viridiplantae > Streptophyta > Magnoliopsida > Poales > Poaceae > Lolium > Lolium rigidum. The sequence goes on along the minus strand of NC_061511.1, from coordinate 4,007,004 downwards.
GCTTCGCGATGGCGGCGGCTCTGGAAGGTTTTGCGTACCGTGGCTTCCTTCGTAAGGGTTTTCGATGCAGGGGCTTTATATAGGCGAAAGGGCAGCGTCAGAAGGTCGAAGGGGCGACGACACCATAGGGCCGCGCGGCCAGGGGGTGGGCCGCGCCGGCCTATCATCTGGGGCCTGTGTGGCCCCCCTATGGCGGCTCTTGGGTGTTCTGGATGCTTCCGGGCAAAATAGGAACCTGGGCGTTGATTTCGTCCAATTCCGAGAATATTTCGTTACTAGGATTTCGAAACCAAAAACAGCAGTAAAACAGAGAACCGACACTTCGGCATCTTGTTAATAGGTTAGTTCCGGAAAATGCACGAATATGACATAAAGTGTGCATAAAACATGTAGATATCATCAATAATGTGGCATGGAACATAAGAAATTATCGATACGTTGGAGACGTATCGGCATCCCCAAGCTTAGTTCTGCTCGTCCCGAGCAGGTAAAACGATAACAAAGATAATTTCTGAAGTGACATGCCATCATAATCTTGATCATACTATTTGTAAACATATGTAATGAATGCAGCGATCAAAACAATGGTAATGACATGAGTAAACAACTGAATCATAAAGCAAAGACTTTTCATGAATAGCACTTTCAAGATAGGCATCAATAAGTCTTGCATAAGAGTTAACTCATAAAGCAATAATTTAAAGTAAAGGCATTGAAGCAACATAATGGAAGATTAAGTTTCAGCGGTTGCTTTCAACTTGTAACATGTATATCTCATGGATAGTTGTCAATGCAAAGCCATATAACAAGTGCAATATGCAAGTATGTAGGAATCAATGCACAGTTCACAAGTGTTTGCTTCTTGAGGTGGAGAGAGATAGGTGAACTGACTCAACAATAAAAGTAAAAGAAAGTTCCTTCAAAGAGGAAAGCATCGATTGCTATATTTGTGCTAGAGCTTTTATTTTGAAAACATCAAGAGAGCATAAAAGTAAAGTTTTGAGAGGTGTTTGTTGTTGTCAACGAATGGTAGCGGGTACTCTAACCCCCTTGCCAGACAAACCTTCAAAGAGCGGCTCCCATTTTATTTTATTTTTGTGTGGCACTCCTTCCAACCTTTCTTTCACAAACCATGGCTAACCGAATCCTCGGGTGCCTGCCAACAATCTCATACCATGAAGGAGTGCCTTTTTATTTTAGTTTTATTTAGATGACACTCCTCCCCACCTTTGCTTTCTCAAGCCATGGCTAACCGAATCCTTCGGGTGCCGTCCAACAATCACATACCATGGAGGAGTGTCTATTTTTGTTAATTAATTTGGGACTAGGAATCCCATTGCCAGCTCTTTTTGCAAAGTTATTGGATAAGCGGATGAAGCCACAAGTCCATTGGTGAAAGTTGCCCAACAAGATTGAAAAATAAACACCACATACTTCTTCATGAGCTATAAAACATTGACACAAATCAGAGGTGATAACTTTTGAAATGTTTAAAGGTAGCACTCAAGCAATTTACTTTGGAATGGCGGAGAAATACCATGTAGTAGGTAGGTATGGTGGACACAAATGGCATAGTGGTTGGCTCAAGGATTTGGATGCATGAGAAGTATTCCCTCTTGATACAAGGTTTAGGCTAGCAAGGTTTATTTGAAACAAACACAAGGATGAACCGGTGCAGCAAAACTCACATAAAAGACATATTGTAAACATTATAAGACTCTACACCGTCTTCCTTGTTGTTCAAAACTCAATACTAGATATTATCTAGACCTTAGAGAGACAAAATATGCAAATCAGATTTTAGCAAGCTCTATGTATTTCTTCATTAATGGGTGCAAAGTATATGATGCAAGAGCTTAAACATGAACACAACAATTGCCAAGTATCACATTATCCAAGACATTTTAGAATTACTACATGTAGCATTTTCCAATTCCAACCATATAACAATTTAACGAAGAAGAAACTTCGCCTTGAACATTATGAGTAAAGCCTAAGGACATATTTGTCCATATGCAACAGCGAAGCGTGTCTCTCTCCCACAAAGTGAATGCTAGGATCCATTTTATTCAAACAAAAACAAAAACAAAAACAAACCGACGCTCCAAGTAAAGAACACAAGATGTGATTGAATAAAAATATAGTTTCGGGGAGGAACTCGATACTTTGTCGATGAAGAAGGGGATGCCTTGGGCATCCCCAAGCTTAGACGCTTGAGTCTTCTTAGAATATGCAGGGATGAACCACGGGGGCATCCCCAAGCTTATAGCTTTCACTCCTCTTGATCATAGCATATCATACTCCTCTCTTGACCCTTGAAAACTTCCTTCACACCAAACTTCAAGCAAACTCATTAGAGGGTTAGTGCACAATTAATAATTTTCATATTCAGAGGTGACACAATCATTCTTTACACTTCTGGACATTGCATAAAGCTACTGGACATTAATGGATCAAAGAAATTCATCCAACATAGCAAAAGAGGCAATGCGAAATAAAAGGCAGAATCTGTCAAAAACAGAACAGTCCGTAAAGACGAATTTTAATATGGCACCAGACTTGCTCAAATGGAAAAACTCAAAACTAATGAAAGTTGCGTACATATCTAAGGATCACGCTCGTAAATTGGCAGATTTTTTCGAATTTTCTACAGAGACTTGTGCCAGAATTCGTGACAGACAGCAATGCTGTTTCTGCGCAGCGATCCCAAATATAACATCAACTTTAACATAGAAACTTTACTTGGCACAAAAACATGATAAGGAGAGGTTGCTACAGTAGTAAACAACTTCCAAGACACAAATATAAAACAAAGTACTGTAGTAAAAAAAACACATGGGTTATCTCCCAAGAAGTTCTTTCTTTATAGCCATTAAGATGGGCTCAGCAGTTTTAATGATGCACTCGCAAGAAATAGAAGTTGAAGCAAAAAGAGAGCATCAAGAGGCAAATTCAAAACACATTTAAGTCTAACATGCTTCCTATGCATAGGAATCTTGTAAATAAACAAGTTCATGAAGAGCAAAGTAACAAGCATAGGAAGATAAAACAAGTGTAGCTTCAAAAATTTCAGCACATAGAGAGGTGTTTTAGTAACATGAAAATTTTTACAATCATATTTTCCTCTCTCATAATAACTTTCAGTAGCATCATGAGCAAACTCAACAATATAACTATCACTTAAAGCATTCTTATCATGAGTCTCATGCATAAAATAATTACTACTCCCAACATAGGCATAGTCATTCTTATTAATTGTAGTGGGAGCAAATTCAACAAAGTAGCTATCAAATATAGGAGGTATATTGTAATCATAATCAAATTTATCCTCCATAACAGGTGGTAACAAAAGACTACTATCATTATAATCATCATAAATGGGAGGCAAAGTATCATCAAAGTAAATTTTCTCCTCAATGCTTGGGGGACTAAAAATATCATGCTCATCAAAGCCAGACTTCCCCAAGCTTAGAATTTTCCATAGCATTAGCAACAATAGTGTTCAAAGCATTCATATTAATATGTTCCATGGGTTTTTTAATTTTCGCATCAAACCATCCATGTCTTAAATCAGGAAATAGAATAAGAAGCTCTTTGTTATCCATTATGCCTAACTAGTGTAAACAAGAAACCAAATGTCGCAATTGCAGAGTCTAAAGGAAATAGCTTCGAGCACACACACAATGGCGCCAGAAAAGTACTGTTACCTGGAACCGGAGTATGAGTGCCTTTTACCTTTCCTCCCGGCAACGGCGCCGGAAAAGTGCTTGATGTCTACGGGTGCTTCTATTCTTGTAGACAGTGTTGGGCCTCCAAGAGCGAGAGGTTTGTAGAACAGCAGCAAGTTTCCCTTAAGTGGATTACCCAAGGTTTATCGAACTCGGGGAGGAAGAGGTCAAAGATATCCCTCTCATGCAACCCTGCAACCACAAAGCAAGAAGTCTCTTGTGTCCCCAACACACCTAATAGGTGCACTAGTTCGGCGAAGAGATAGTGAAATACAAGTGGTATGAATGAATATGAGCAGTGAGTACGGCGCCGTAAAAATAGCTTATCGGCGTGAAGTTGATGGTAGTAATATTGTAGGAAGTAAACAAGCAGTAGTAACGCAGCAGTAGTAACGCAGTAAAATAGTAACAAGCAGCGATAGCAGTATTTAGGAACAAGGCCTAGGGATTAGACTTTCACTAGTGGACACTCTCAACATTGATCACATAACAGAATAGATAAATGCATACTCTACACTCTCTTGTTGGATGATGAACACATTGCGTAGGATTACACGAACCCTCAATGCCGGAGTTAACAAGCTCCACAATTAAATGTTCATATTTAAGTAACCTTAGAGTGTAAGATAGATCAATACAACTAAACCAAGTACTAACGTAGCATGCACACTGTCACCATCATGCTTATGTAGGAGGAATAATACACATCAATACTATCATAGCAATAGTTAACTTCGCAATCTACAAGAGATCATGATCATAGCATAAACCAAGTACTAACACGGATGCACACACTGTCACCATTACATCGTGTAGGAGGAATAAAACTACTTTAATAACTTCACTAGAGTAGCACATAGATAAATTGTGATACAAAACACATTGCAATCATAAAGAGATATAAATAAGCACTTCATTATGCCATTCATAACAGTGAATAAGTATTCTGTGAAATATAGCCTAAGAGACCCACACGGTGCACACACTGTCACCTTTACACACGTGGGACAAGGAGTCTCCGGAGATCACATAAGTAAAACTCACTTGAATAGCACAATGACATCTAGATTACAAGCATCATCATATGAATCTCAATCATGTAAGGCAGCTCATGAGATTATTGTATTGAAGCACATAGGAGAGAGATGAACCACATAGCTACCGGTACAGCCCCGAGCCTCGATGGAGAACTACTCTCTCTTCATGGGAGCAGCAGCGGTGATGAAGATGGCGGTGGAGATGGCAGCGGTGTCGATGGAGAAGCCTTCCGGGGGCACTTCCCCGTTCGGCAGGGTGCCGGAACAGAGACTCCTGTCCCCCAGATCTTGGCTTCGCGATGGTGGCGGCTCTGGAAGGTTTTGCGTACCGTGGCTTCCTTCGTAAGGGTTTTCGATGCAGGGGCTTTATATAGGCGAAAGGGCAGCGTCAGAAGGTCGAAGGGGCGACGACACCATAGGGCCGCGCGGCCGGGGGTGGGCCGCGCCGGCCTATCATCCGGGGCCTGTGTGGCCCCCCTCCGGCGGCTCTCGGGTGTTCCGGATGCTTCCGGGCAAAATAGGAACCCGGGCGTTGATTTCGTCCAATTCCGAGAATATTTCGTTACTAGGATTTCGAAACCAAAAACAGCAGAAAACGAGAACCGGCACTTCGGCATCTTGTTAATAGGTTAGTTCCAGAAAATGCACGAATATGACATAAAGTGTGCATAAAACATGTAGATATCATCAATAATGTGGCATGGAACATAAGAAATTATCGATACGTTGGAGACGTATCATCAACCTGCGCAAAATGAAGCTCTTTTCTGATATCAAGGGCCATCGGGTCGTGTCTTGCTTTCGATCCATCTTTGGTCCTCTCCGGCATGTTGAGCACAGTGCCAAGCAAGCTCTCGCACACGTTCTTCGTGATATGCATGACATCAATGCTATGAGGCGTACCGAGGATCTTCCAGTACGGCAAGTCCCAAAACACGGACCTCCTTTTCCATACCCCCAAGAGCAGCCCGGGTTCCTTTTTCTTTCTCTTGTATCCTTTCTTCCGCTTCTGGATCTTTATCTTACCCGCCGGAGGGCAGTCTTTCCAGTTTTTCAACAGAGTATCATCTCTTCGCCGCTTCGCCTAGGTGGAGGTCCCTCGACCTCATCCTTCCCATTGAACAGGTCTCCACGCTTCCTCCACGGGTCATTCTTGGGAAGCCACATTCGATGCCTCATGTAGACGGTTTTTGAAGACCCGGGATCCTTACCCAGTGATGCGCGTAGATGTACACGTCCGTTGGGAACCCCAAGAGGAAGGTATGATGCGCACAGTGGCAAGTTTTCCCTCAGAAAGAAACCAAGGTTTAATCGAACCAGGAGGAGCCAAGAAGCACGTTGAAGGTTGATGGTGGCGAAATGTGATGCGGTGCAACACCAGGGATTCCGGCGCCAACGTGGAACCTGCACAACACAACCAAAGTACTTTGCCCCAACGAAACAGTGAGGTTGTCAATCTCATCGGCTTGCTGTAACAAAGGATTAACCGTATTGTGTGGAAGATGATTGTTTGCAAAGAAAACAGTAAAGAACAATTGCAGTAGATTGTATGCGATGTAAAGAATAGGACCGGGGTCCACAGTTCACTAGAGGTGTCTCTCCCATAAGATTAAAGCATGTTGGGTGAACAAATTACAGTCGGGCAATTGACAAATAGAAAGGGCATAACAATGCACATACATGATATGATAAATATAGTGAGATTTAATCAGGGCATTACGACAAAGTACATAGACCGCTATCCAGCATGCATCTATGCCTAAAAAGTCCACCTTCAGGTTATCATCTGAACCCCTTCCAGTATTAAGTTGCAAGCAACAGACAATTGCATTAAGTATGGTGCGTAATGTAATCAACAACTACATCCTTAGACATAGCATCAATGTTTTATCCCTAGTGGCAACAGCACATCCACAACCTTAGAACTTTTCGTCACATCGTCCCGCATTTAATGGAGGCATGAACCCACTATCGAGCATAAATACTCCCTCTTGGAGTTAAGAGCAAAAACTTGGCCGAGCCTCTACTAATAACGGAGAGCATGCAAGATCATAAACAACACATAGGTAATAGATTGATAATCACCATAACATAGTATTCTCTATCCATCGGATCCCGACAAACACAACATATAGTATTACAGATAGATGATCTTGATCATGTTAGGCAGCTCACAAGATCCAACAATGAAGCACAATTAGGAGAAGAAGACCATCTAGCTACTGCTATAGACCCATAGTCCAGGGGTGAACTATTCACTCATCACTCCGGAGGCGATCATGGCGATGAAGAGTCCTCCGGGAGATGATTCCCCTCTCCGGCAGGGTGCCGGAGGCGATCTCCTGAATCCCCCGAGATGGGATTGGCGGCGGCGGCGTCTCTGGAAGGTTTTCCGTATCGTGGCTCTCGGTACAGAGGGTTTCGCGACGAAGACTTTAATTAGGCGGAAGGGCAACGCGGGGGGCCACACGAGGGCCCCACACGCTTGGGCCGCGCGGCCAAGGCCTGGGCCGCGCCACCCTAGTGTGGCGGCGCCTCGTGGCCCCACTTCCTTTCCCCCTCGGTCTTCTGGAAGCTTCGTGCAAAAATAGGACCCTGGGCGTTGATTTCGTCCAATTCCGAGAATATTTCCTTACTAGGATTTCTGAAACCAAAAACAGCAGAAAACAACAACTGGCTCTTCAGCATCTTGTTAATAGGTTAGTGCCGGAAAATGCGTAAATACGACATATAATGTGTATAAAACATGTACATATCATCAATAATGTAGCATGGAACATAAGAAATTATCGATACGTTGGAGACGTATCACCCAGCTGTAAAAACGGCATCTTTTCCATGCACCTCACACATGCCTTGTGTCCGTGGCACACCTGGCACGCGATATATCTGTATCCAAGATAATCCTGCACCGTCGTCAACAGTGCGGCTTTCATACGGAAAGTTTCTTGTCCGTAGGCGTCCCAAGTTTCTATCCCTTCCTCCCACAGAGTGACTAGCTCCTCCCTCAATAGCTCCAGATACAGGTTGATATCCCTCCCTGGCTGCGTCGGCCCTTGGATTAGCATACTCATGTGTATGTACTTCTTCTTCAGGCATAGCCATGGAGGGAGGTTGTACATCCATACAAACACGGGCCAGGTGTCTGTGCTTGCTGCTTTGGTTCCCAAACGGATTGAGTCCGTCGGTGCTCGCACCCAACCTGATATTCCTTGGTTCTTTCCCGAATTCTTCGTAATACTCATCGTCTAATGTTTTCCACTGGCTTGCATCCGAAGGGTGTGTTAGCACTGGGTTTTCAACCCGTTCTACATCACGCATCACCGCCTCCTTTCTTTCCGCGTGCCAGCGCATGAGCTTTGCTTCCTTGGGGTCCACAAAGTACCGCTGCAGACGGGGCGTGAGCGGGAAGTACCACACAACTTTTCGAGGAGATTTTCTTGTCCCTCTCTTGTATCGAGATTCGCCACATTGTGGCATGTATCGAGATTGGCATGCTCGTTCCGATATATTACGCAGTCACTGATGCATGCGTGGTATTTCTGGTGCGGTAAATCGAGAGGGCACACGATTTTCTTGGCCTCCTGTAGGCTACCGGCACACGTGTTATCTTTAGGAAAGTGGATCTTCAAGTATCCAAAGAGTTTGTCCACGCTTGTGTCCGTCCATTTGTGCTTTGCCTTCATCTCCATAATATCGAGAGCATATCTCAGACGGCTCTCCTCCGTCCCACGAGCTGCATCGTACAACGGAGTTCTCGAGTCTACCTCGAGTTGATCCAGCTTAGCCTTCCGTCTACCAGCGATTTTGGGGTCGGTCGATGTGTTGCTGAGAAGAAGTTCTTGAACATGACGGTCCTGCACGGCCACGGTTAGCGGGGTATTTCTACTCATGTCCTCGTCGGCCGCATGTTCTTCCCGGCCTTCTTGATCACCATCAACGTGTGCGCCATCCTCTTCAACCTCGTCTCCATTGTCGTGTGGGGCATCCTCTCCATCACCTTCGTTATCATCATCTCCACCATCATCATCTCCATCAATATCATCATCTCCATCATCACTCATCCACTGAGTATGCCCCTCCATGAAACTATACCTGAGCAGGTGTTGATTCACTATGCCTGACAAGGGGTCAAACAACGATCCTAGCTTGCATCTTCGACAAGGACACATTATATCCTTTCGCTTTTTTCGATACATGTCGGCCGTCGGGCGTTCCACGTATCTATCCACGACGCTTTCCCTCATCTCGATGACCATCGCCGCCTACAAGACAAGATAATTGATTACACCGCCGTCTCGGTTTTCACGGAAAAATTCGGCATGACCTTTGCTAAATATTGTCATGCTGGAGTTCCAAAATTCGCCGGAACGGAAGTTAATCAACATTCCGGCAAAACATTGGCAACTCAATGTTCCTGCATGCGTAAACAAATGCAAAACAATGCATTTACATATATGGAACCGCGCCTTTTGCAATTCTACTAGTGACATAACCGCGAATTTTCACCAACTCATGAACATTCCACTCATTAGTTATATACCTATTAGTTGACACGACATCGAAAAGCACCGGAGAGAGGCCACACGTCAACTTTATGCTCGAGAGATCTACAAATAGAGAGATCTAGCTAGATCTAGTGGAAAAGGTGGTGGGAGGAGATAGATCTAGATCTAGATCATGCAAATCATGCTAGAGGGGCTAGGTAGTGCATGATTTGCTCAAATACATCATATTTTGTTGGTTGAAATAGCTAAAATGGGTGGGGGAATGAGATAACAAGTGCTTGGGTTGATTTGCCATCACATATGAGTGTGTGAGGGTGGTGGTAGGTGGCTGGTCGAGTTATGGCATATCCCAGGTTACCGCTGGCGCCTACATGTGCGTTTGCCAGCGGTAGGGCCCATTACCGCCGGCACCTACGGCCCACAAACACCGGCGGTAAGTGCAGGATGGGTGGCCCACCCAGCCACTCGTTACCCCCGGCATTTCCATTTTCGGGTTCGCCGGCGGTACAGCCCGCTACCCCCGGCGGTTTGGGCACAAAACGCCGGCGGTAAGTGCAGGCTGGGTGGCCCGCCCAGCCCCTCGTTACCCCCGACATTTTCCTTTTCGATTTCGCCGGCGGTAAAGCCCGCACCCCCGGCGCCTTGCATTCAACTCGCCGGCGGTAGGGTTAGGCCACCCTGGAAGGTTTTACCGCCGGCATTTTCAAACCGTACTCGCCGGCGGTAAGGAGTGCTGCTATAAGCCTTTCCCTAGTAGTGCTAGTTGGCTTGGCGGTTGTGCTCCAGTGACCTCTTTGTCGAATATTGTGAAGAGGCCCGGACTTCTCCTTCGTGGTGGTTTGTGAAGGAAAAGGACTATGCCCTTCGTGGAATTGGCTTGGAGAAGGTGATCCTTCATGGCGTTCGGAAGACCTTCGTGGTAGCCCACATCTCTCCAATGTGACGTACCTCACATCGTGTGTGAAAACACATGAATACATCTTCATCTCTAGTGTCTCGGTTATCACTTGTGTTCATACCCGGATTAACTTTCCTTCTAATAGCTATCGTGCTTGAAGTACTTATATCGTGCTATCACTTGTGTTCATATATCTTGTTCCTATCTTGCTTAGCTTAAGTTGTTGTTGCTGCACTTAGTTGAGCCTAGCATATTTAGGTTTTGTGCTTGTAAAATAAACGTTAGTTTAATTCTTAATTCCTTATTCTTACTATCCAAATCCGTAAATAGTTTTTAAAACGCCTATTCAACTCCCTCTAGGCGACATCTTGTCCTTTTAGTTTTTAAAAAGAGTTTTAACAACATATCAAAGCATATTCTCCTAACATTTTTTTCCACAGGGTTTTTGGAGGAGCTACTCAAGATAATATATGATTGTGATCAAGTTCAATATTCTCAAGATTATACAAGAAATACAAGTCATGCTAGAAGCCGCTTTGTACAAGGGGGAGGGTGTTGAAATTTGAACGATGTGCAACCACCAAATCATCATCGAGGCACCCTTTGATGCCAAACCGACATTAGTTTAGCACATGTTTAGAGTGTCCAAAGCCTCCTTGTATGCCAAGAGGCACTTTTCCTTTGTAACGGGCGCAACTCTCCACACGCGTCCCAAACTCTTGTATAAATAGAGCTTTGTCCACAAGCAGTAGATCACAAGTTTCACTCTCAATCTTGAGTTCTAACAAGAACAAGAGTATCTCCATACAAGAACTACTTGCCTCCACTTGTTTTTGTTCTTTGTTAAGTAATATTTTTATGTCGATAAAGACGTCTAAATATCTAAAAGGAAGAGAACCTACTTAAAAACTGAATAATTATTTATACTGGCTCTCTTTCTCCTTTGCCTATCAAAATTAAAAAACAAAATCTTGTTTTTATGAGAATTTATCTCTAGGCTGGACAATTGTCCAAATATGCACATGATTATTTTCATGTGAATTACTTTCTCTAATCACCATTCATAACATGAAAATAATCATATCATACACTTACTAAAGGATGTGCACTCCACCATCAACTAGATGTGGAAGGATACCACCCACGTGGCCATCTTCCTTAGGGCATGTACAATGGTAGAGAAGCCATGCCTTCCCTTACCCTGCCACATCAGCGAGAGAAGACATTAGATATAAGTCATACAACGCATTATCTCTTACTGCCATCTTTAGCAATTAATATTACTCCCTCCGTTCCTTTCTATAGTGCCTATTGTTTTTTGGCACGGAAATTAGCGCGAGCCGTTTTTTTGACGCAAAACCCCCTAGCGATATCACAGACAAAACAGGAAACTGAAAATAGATCTCAGAAATACATGACCAGATCATTTTCCAGATTTTCTGGATTTGACCTGATCGGTGGAAGGGGTTCATTGCAAAAAAACATAGCTTTACTCTTATATTCTGAAACAAATGCGAAAAAACAATAGGCATTATAAAAAGGAACGGAGGGAGTAATAATTAAATTTTGGTAGGAAATTTGTTGCTAAGGGAAGACACATGTGATACAATGGAGAAAATAGTCTTCCCTTATTTCGTAAGAGATGATCCCTTAGCTAAGGGAAGATAACCTTTTCTCTTTTCATTCTCTCTCCTCCAACTAAGCAAAAATCTGACGTGGCATCTCTAAGGGAAGGCTGACATCACCCCATTGTACGTGCCCTTAGCCCTAGCGATGAGCAATGTCATCATATCAACCACAATGTTTAAAAGAAACTATTGTTGTGGAAATCCTTTCAGGCATAAAGTTTGTTGCAAGAGAAGATCACCTTACCTTATCATAAATATTTTTGTGGCATAAACGTTGTTGGGTAGGTCGAGTCACCTAATCTATAATCCCAATGACACGATCGGCAATTAGTACCCACTTTTGTGAAGATTTTGAAGCTTACATTTTAGTAGACCGGCCACATTGTAGGTTTTATATCCACTCTCCTATTGGTAACCAAGATTTCCCCAAAGTTTAGTTGGATCATAGTCAAATATTATGCTTGTAACTGACCAAACATAGATATTAAGTCATTTATCATGATAGTCTAATTTTTTTGTAGCTTTAGCCCTTGAGCTTTATTATGTTCCATTTGAAAATTGCCTCGGACACCTCATTTTCTGTGAAATTGGCAATAAAAATTATCATTCTCACCTGGAGACAAATGGATAAGCCGTTCTTTCAAAGAGGAAAAAAGGAACATCGAATGATCGTCCAATTGCTTAAAGGCCATTGTTGCCACACGCACCCACAAAAAGCTGTATTCTATCACCTGGTTCTGCATGGTTCACCCATCCGTACTTGAGTGTGGTTCCCATTCTCCCACCGCACGTATCCACACACCTACATTTTAGGACCGAGCGGACCAAAGGCAGATCAGTGACGCAAAAATGTGAAACCATCATGAGTTGGGACATTCACGGGTAGATCTCCAACACGTAAGGCGAATTCCATCATGCACTGTCAAATTTGTTGTAATGTAACATCACATACTCACCTAACATCATATAAGACTTCAGTTCAATTTACAGATCTCCTATCACTTACAAATGAAACAAATTAGTTTTTTGGCAGATGACATAATAATCATTTGCCCACAAATATAAGATGGTAAAATATGTTACTTGCATACGTGATATTTTGTTTATCATAACATTTGCGATAGTTGAAACACAGTTTTGTCTCTTATCACATAACAAGAGATAATGTGTTATCGATCCACAAAACGATGTGTTATTTATAGAACATTATCAACCCACCAAAAGATGATGCCCTCGCATTGACGAGGGCCATCGTGCTAGTTATCCAAATATGCACATGATTAGTTTCATGTTACGACTTTCTCTAAATCATGTTCGATGGAAATAATCTTATAGTATGCTTACTGAACGATGGGTACTCGACCATCAACTAGATGTGGAATGAGACCGCCCACTTGAACCATAGTGTTGAATAGAATTGGTAATATCTATCTTTCCAAGTTTGGAAGTATTGACACACATCATCATTACACTTAATACCCTCCCCCTTCAACAAACTCTGCAATCCCATTGCATTATTGTTCTGGAAATCCCTTTATGCATAAATTGTGTTGCAAGAGAAGACTGCCTTACTTTATCATAAACTTTTTTAAAGTCAATCCTTAAAATGTCTCCGTTTATCTTTTTAGTATAAACTAGCAAGGTGGTCCTGGCAAATGTGAGGGCATCATTGTAGTGCTTGTGTGAAAAATATGTCTATGTTATGTTTATCATCTTTAATGTGTAACAATTTTTCGAAATGAAGCAAAATAGTTTGTTCATGGTGCAATTAATAGAAAAAAACTTTTTTTTGATAGTTAGGAAAACTAAATAATGAGTTTATTGCTCTGTATGAAATTTTATTCGTCTCATTTGCTATACCCGTTTAAAATACATGACACTCTTCTAAACTATAGTATATTCTAAATATGAACACGTACACAAACTCCCCATTGGTGCACTGTTTTTTATATGAATATTATCTTAAATTAAAATTAATAAACACAAATAGCATTAAAAATAACATGAGCTCAATATATACATATATTTATTGATAATCAGTTTATATAGCATGGTTAAGTATTAGAAAATTTGAAAACCTCTCCAAGGAAGAACTCTTCATTGGCAAATCAGAATGTTTTGGTCCGAGTTGAGACCTACCTACAAAAATTGATCCATTAATTTCATTTAGGTACAGTGGCAGGAAGTCTCCAACACTTTGACACGTTGAATGTGTAACCTTCAGCAAAATATCTTAAAAAATATTTTTTCGGGACATCGGCATTCCGTTGCATGTTTTGCCCTAAAATGAAAATTGTGTTTTCTCACAACTATATTTTATATAATCAACCTTGAAAACATATAGGTATACATGTGTGATCAATATACTCAATTTTTTAACCCTCCCACCCCACCTCCCACCCTCTAGCCGGCGATCTCCATCCCTAGCCGGAGATCATGGATCTTTCTCCGTCTGATCTAATCCCCGAGCACTTTCTCCCTTTTGGATCCATTTTTTTTTTTTTGATAACGCTTTTGGATCCATATGCCATCATGGATTCAATGATTACTTGGGATTTCTCTCACGGGTATAAGGTGGCAAATCAGCAAGCTACACAGGAGGATATTAATCGTGCACCTGGGACAGTTATTCTTCCTAGTAGGGGACAGGTCAATTACCAGGCAATACTTAGAGCTCAAGGTGTCCACTTCTCTGATGGAGTTGAACCAACTCTTAATAGGTTGGTTGACAGTCCAATGTCTGCTTGGAATGATATGTTGTCAGATAATAGTTCAAGTTCAACTGAGACTGTGCAGATAATAACTGGTGATGAGGATGTTGCTGAATCTTCAGCTCAGGGTGCTGCTAGGGCCCTGGCTCGGTCTGGTCAGCAGGATTCAGAGGAGGAGGTACCTCCAACATTCTTGATTGCAAGAGCAGTTCTTATAGATATGCAGCAGCCAAATATTTTCATTACTGCCAAGTCCCTATGGGGAGCTGTTTTGCCACCTATCAGTACTATCAAGACATTCTTGTCTGACAAGGAAATCATGTATGAACAGTATGAGCAGTATGAACATGAGGTTAATGTAATGGGCCGGAGAGTTGCTAGGAAGTTTTGTTTTGATGCATCCCCTGCTGATAATGTCTTAGTTCCTTATGAAGCACCTGCCCTGGATGAAACAAGCTATGAGTCGTTGGTGATCAACACTACTCCGATGGCTAAGCGCACTCGATCTGTCAAGAAGATGGCGAAAGTTACTACTTCTTTCCGTCGTAGCCCAAGAAACAATATTTACAAAGGGTTTAAAGTTGACATGCCCACAGATACAAAGAAGAAACAGTCTAAAGTGAAGGATCGTGTTATACCTGATGCTTCTGACAAAGCTTGGACTGACTCGGACAGTGTTGAAACTCCAGCTAAACAGCTACCAGGATCTGATGGTGAGTCTCCTCCTTCTCCAATTCCTCCACCAACGCCTGTACCAGTGCTGCAAAAAATTGGCGTGACTATATGTGGCATCCCATCTGAAGAATTGGAGAAGGACAAGCTGGAAAAATCGGACTCTGATGATGAAGTCTAAATGCTGCAGCCGCATCTGCTTAATAAAGTCGTTCATGATATTTGTTATAAGACTTTATATTTATTTTCATTCGGAAGTATCTAGGATTTTATTACAGGTTCTTCTGCCTCTCTATTTTCCTTTCAAGAGACTCTATTTTATTCCAATCGTATGAACTCAAATCTTAGGCAATGGAATATTTTATGTTGGAATATTAGGGGCATAAACTCGGATGGTAAGCACAATGCTCTGCATACTCACATTGAATCCTCTGGATGTGCGATAGTTTGTCTGCAAGAAACGAAAGAGATAACTTTGATCATTCTTATATTATGAAATTCTTTCTGAAAAGGTTAGACAAATTTATATACTTTCCTTCTGATGGTAATTCTGGAGGTCTCATTGTCATTTGGAATAGTGCTATATTTAAAGGGGAATTGATACAAAATCTAGCCTAGGCTACAACTATTAAATTTATATCAACCCAGTCAAGTAGCTCTTGGTTTTTGTCTAATATATATGGTCCATGTACTGGTGAGGACAGAAATAGCTTTGTTCAGTGGTTATATGATCTGCATATTGACGATTCAGAAAATTGGATTCTCATGGGAGACTATAATTTTATAGATCACATAATGATAGAAACAGAGGGGGAGGTAATGTAGATGATATGTTGCTGTTTAATGACATTATCAGAGCTCAAAGTTTGATCGACTTGCCATTAAATGGGGCTACCTTTACATGGTCTAATTGCAAACTGAACCTCTTATGGAAAGGTTGGATTGGTTTCTCACTTCTAATAATTGGACATCAACATTTCCTAATACTTCTGTACAGGCTTTAGCAAGACCAGTTTCAGATCATACTCCTTGTCTGATATCTATTCAATCATCTATACCAAGAAGTAAGGTGTTCCGATTCGAAAATTTTTGGGTGCAACATCCGGGGTTTAAGGAACCAGTTCAGGCAGCTTGGCAGATAAATGTGAGGAAATCTAATGCGGCAGCTACTATTAATGCTAAATTGAAGAATGTGAGAAGAGCTCTTAAAAAATGGAGTAAGTCTATTTCAAAGTTATCTCTTCTTATTGAAAACTGTGAGAAAGTTCTTCAACAGGTTGATGATTTGGAACAAAGGAGATACCTTACTTTACCAGAAAGAAATTTCGGAAGAATCTTGAAAGCTCACATCATTAGATTGTTATCATATAAACATCAATATTGGGAAAAAAAAAGATGTACGGAAAGATGGATTAAATTTGGAGACGAGAATTTGAAGTTTTTTCATAGAATTGCAACAGAAAGGCACAGGAAAAATGCAATTGCAGCTATAACTACAGCAGATGGTCAGATCATAACTGAACATGAAGGGAAAGCCCATGCACTATTTCAGGCATATAAACTCAGACTGGGAATCTCTGAAGTTCACAATATGAGGTTTAATTTACATGAATTATTCACTCCATTGGAGGGGTTGAATGTGATCTCGGCTCCTTTTTCTAAAGAAGAAATTGATAAAGTCATTCAACATATTCCTTTGGATAAAGCTCCAGGACCGGATGGATTTAATGGTTGTTTCATAAAAAATTGTTGGAACATTGTGGCACCAGAATTTTATAACTGTGTCAAGAGTTTGCTGAAGGAGAAGCTTTTTTGGATAGTATTAATAATTCTCTCATAACTTTGATACCCAAGAAACAATCTCCATCTACAGTAAATGATTATAGACCGATTTCCCTACTGAATTCTTGCCTCAAGTTACTCACTAAATTACTTGCCGATAGGCTGCAACAATGGATTTTGAAACTAGTCAGTAAAAATCAATATGGTTTTATAAGGGGAAGAACAATTCAAGATTGTTTGGCTTGGGCTTTCGAATTTCTGCACCAATGTCAAGCTTCTAAGAGAGAGATTATTGTTCTGAAACTTGACTTTGAAAAGGCTTTCGATATGATTGAGCATGATACTATCCTGAATATTTTGCACCATATGGGCTTTGATGAGATGTGGCTGAAATGGATTAAATGTCTTCTCTCCTCTGGTCATTCTTCCATCCTTCTAAATGGAGTACCTGGAAAATCTTTTCATTGCAAGAGAGGAGTGAGACAAGGTGACCCTCTGTCACCACTCCTCTTTGTAGCAGCTGCTGAATATTACAAGTGATTATCAATAGAGAAATGCTTCAAGGGAGACTATCTTTACCCATTCATTGTGGAGACTACTTCCCTGCTCAGAGATACTATATTGGTTATGCAAGCAAATGATCATGAGCTGGCTCATTTAAAGAATATTCTTCTTGACTATGCTACATCTACAGGGTTAAAAATCAACTTTCAAAAGTCCAGCCTTCTGCCAATCAATATCCCTGCTCAGAGAGCACAAGATTTAACAACTATTTTTGGTTGTACTGTAGCTGCTATGCCAATCACTTACTTAGGGCTACCAATGGGAACCACCAAACCCACAATGACTGATATGTTACCATTGGTGGACAGAATTGAAAGAAGGGTCTCCACTACAACTCTACTTATGTCACATGCAGGAAAACTGACATATGTAAACGCAATTCTAACCTCTATTTCCACATATGCAATGTGCA
Organism: Lolium rigidum; assembly: GCF_022539505.1. Classification (NCBI taxonomy): domain Eukaryota; kingdom Viridiplantae; phylum Streptophyta; class Magnoliopsida; order Poales; family Poaceae; genus Lolium; species Lolium rigidum. Next base: position 3,989,064 of record NC_061511.1, on the reverse strand, counting down.
CTATTGAGATCAATCCCAAAATCATGGGGCACATAGAAAAAATAAGAAGAAGGGTTGTTTGGAGCAAAAGGACAGATGATGGAGAGAAATGTGTTCACTTGATGCTTGGGACATGGTATGTAAGCCTAAAGGAAAAGGTGGTCTGGGTGTCCTCAATATGAAATCTCAGAATCAATCCCTTCTTTTGAAATTTCTGGATAAATTTTACAACAAGAAAGATATTCAATGGGTCAATTTGATATGGACTACTTATTATCAGAATACTGTCCCGCATGCCACCAACATTTGTGGTTCATTTTGGTGGAAATCAGTAATGAAGCTTTCTCCTATTTTCAGAGGTATAGCAAATTGCAAAATTGGGCAAGGTGATACAGCTTTATTCTGGAAAGATGATTGGAATCATCAAATATTGTAAGACAAATATCCCTGCCTTTACTCTTACGTCCAAGATGAAGACATTTCTGTGAAGCAGTATGGTTCTCTGGATAATATTGCTGATATATTTCATTTGCCTTTATCTCCGGAAGCTTTTGAACAATATCAACAAATGCAGCAAGATGCTCAATTAATACAAATTGCTCAGCCTAACAATGATGTTTGGTCTTACAAATGGGGAGATAAATATTCATCAAGAAAATACTATAAATTTGTACACCGACTGATAGCTCCACCAATTCCTTTCTCATGGATTTGGAAGTCAAAACTTTGGCCAAATCTGAAGGTTTTTGCTTGGTTCCTTTTGGCCGATCGTCTCAATACTAAGAACATGCTGAAAAGAAGGCACTTTAATATTGGTACCAGCTTTGTATGTCCTTTATGCACCACAGGTGATGAAGAAACACTGGAGCATCTCTTCTTCTCCTGCCCATTCAGCGTCACATGTTGGGCAAAATTAAATATCACATGGAATATAAGTGCCGGCAGATTTGATATGATTACTCAAGCAAGATCAAATTTTCGGGAGGGGCTTTTCTTTGAATTATTTATTATAGCCTCTTGGGGCATTTGGAAGGAAAGAAATGATCTAATTTTTAAAGGCAAAGCACCCTCAAGGGATTCCTGGAAAGCTAGAGTTATAGCTGATCTATCTCTTCTTAGGTTCAGGGTTAGCCAAAACCTGGAAAACACTATTTCTCTTTTCATAGACAGACTTTGATCCCTTTTTGTACCATGGGTGTATGCACCTAAAAATGATGTAAATACTGTGGCTGATTAATATAGTACCACAATAGGAGCCTCTCCTACTGTTTTTGGTCAAAAAAAATATACTCAATTTTACATAGATATATTCATTCATTAATTTATACTTGAAACATTACCATATATTTTCCATCACGATTCGAGCTAGCTAGCTAGCGTTTTTTATGGGCGAGGCTAGCATACGGAATTGTTTTTATACGGATGCAGATCGCGTGAACCGAAAAATAAGTGCTACATCTTTCAAATTTTATTTCAATGATATGCAAAACCTAAGTAACCAAATTATTGTACATGCAGCTGGGTACGATCTCTACGTTACACGGGAAGTTTCCTCTTATTACATATAGCTGATTATGCCCGTCTCGTAGGTGACGTAAGAACCAGTTCGGTTGTTTTATGAAAATTGGCAAGAAACCGATCCGCCACTCTTAGTCTAAAAAAATGTATGTACCATCGCTTACGTGCTAGAATTTTATTTTTTAATCTCAGACGTTCAGATTGATATCACTGGTTTATATTTTCAGCATATATCCAGAGCATTGAAAAGCATTCCTATATTTTTTTATTATATAATCCTCACTCATAATAATAAACTAATTATCAGAATATAGTCGTGTTTGTAAACTCGCCGATCACAAAAGCTGTTGTGAATGCATTAAAGTTGTTGTTTCTTGAAAATATATAGTATTTTTTAAAAGGTGTCACTTCCCAATTTTATTAATAAAATCACGGTAGAAGTTCAAAACATGAAAGGAAATCAAGAAGAAATATTAAATTGTCCTGGGATTAATTTTGTATTCTCATGCGCACTCATGAAATATATATACTAAAACTGCCATATGTAAGTCCACGTTCCAGCCAACTTGGTACCTTCTTTTTGGTAAAAACCAAGATAGCATGCTTTGGAGGTGTAGCTTGGCAGGTTGCCAAAAACAAAACATGTATTATGAGGAGACCAACAATGACACGATTAGCATTGCCTTAATTAGCGTCAATGGTACGGTCAGGTAACTAAGCCGGCCTTCGGCGCTGATTCTATCGTGTGTAAAAGGGACAACTCGTTTTGGTAGAGAAAACTATTGTCTCATAATTGATCGTGTCAACTGGACTGCTCTACAGTTACGTAACTATTAGTAGTATTTGTTAAATCCTAGCCAAAGATTTTAGATCCAACTAATAAAATAATTTAAGTGATGTGGATCAACCTGATGTCTTTATTTTAGTTTCGTATTTTACTTTTAGTATATAATAGATGGTTTTGCGCAAAATGATAACTCCCTCAAGATCTGATGTTCTGGCATAATTGTTGTTGGGTAGGTAGAGTCACCTATTAATGGGCAGTCCCAATGACGCAATGAGCAATCAGCAACCACTATTGTGAAGATTTTGAAGCTTACTTTTACCAAGCAAATAGGAACGCATTTTTGGGTTTGGTTGCATTCTCCTTATTTGGTAACCGGGTAATTACCCCAAATTTCAGTTGGATCAGAGCCAAATATTCTCTTTGTAACTGACTATCCATAAGACATTAAGTCATCTATTATGACAGTCTGGAACCTTTTTTTAGCTCAGGTCCTAGAGTTCTATTATCCTCCATTTAAGAAATTTCCTCGTACACCTCCTTTTCAGTGAAATTCGCAGCAACAATATCATTCTCCTCCAGAAACAAATGGGTAAACCATTCTTTCAAAAAGGAACAAGAAACATCGAATGATCGTCCGATTGCTTAAAGGCCATTGTTGCCACAAAGACGGACAAAAGGCTAGCCAGTATGCTATCGCCTAGCTGTGCATGGTTCACCCATAACACTTGAGTGTGGTATCCATTCTCCCACGCGCGTCCGCGGACCTACATTTTGCATCAACAACGTCCCTTGGTGAAAACGATAAGGAATATGGTTAGAACAGCCTAGAGAGGTCTGCTCTGCCACCATTAAGAGCATTTCCTATTATATCAGAGTATATCTAGTATTTAGTGGGGAATTCCATGGTTCTAGCACTAAGGGGAAACTTTCTTCTGATTATACCACCAACGGAACTTTTCCCCCAATTTAATCACAAATGTCGGATGGAGTCAACCTTCCTGCCGACGTAAATATTTTGAAGAAAAACAAAAGGAACATAACTGAAAAATGGAATTTCTAGCATAATAAGCGAGATCCGATCATTGTAGAAAGTAGATGGAGACGATATTTAGTAACGTAGTTTAGCGGTAAACGCATACATTTACGGGGCATGCTTTACAGGCCCTCCTCCCCAACTACTAGTACTGTTGATGACAGACTCGTCATGGTATACAACCACATCAGATCTACAAACGCCACGCCGGTTCAACGCTCCTGCCATGGGCACCGAACCGTTCTAAAAATTAATTTTATGTCTAACCTAGCTTTCGTCTCGTCTTCCTCTAGTCTATTTTAGCTATCCCGGATGCCTTTATATATTAGAGTTCGACTACAACACGTAAACTATCCGCACAGTCTAAATCTAATTGTAGCCTACATATTCGATACAAGTTGAACAGAAATAATTTCACTACGTAGAGGAAATGGTTCACAGGGGAACCGCAATACTACCTAGCTCCAACAAGGTCAATGTGGACAGTGCCTTCTAGTACAATAGATCAAGGCGAACTGTCAACTGATCGAGCTGAAGCGTACGCATGTGGTAGCTAGTGGCGAGCAGGGACAAATCAAAGCCATTGTACTGGTCCTTGAGGTGAGTCATTAGGTGGTTGGTTACGTAGCTATATTCCCTCAAACAGTTAATACGTATACGACACATATTTGTCTAGTGGATGCGCTGACAGTACCTTGCATTCTTTTGCAGGTTCCACCACAACACCTACTGCAAAGCCGCACTAAAAACGAGCAAAGATATGGTTCCAGGAAAGAAAAAATCTACCCTGGCGATTGGGCACATATATGCTTTATGTTTGCGAATATCCCGTGTAGCCCAAACCGTAGTGAGCTCACGTGCCAAAGACAAAGCAGGTTCCTGAGGGAGGCCTAGGGCCTACTTGGATGCACTAGTCTAGAACTTGTGCTTAGAGAATATATCATTTTTTTAATTACAAAATTACGACGCGATGCTCCAAAATTGGTATTGCTCTCTCCCTTCAAAAACAGTTTAAGTTTTAGGTTTCTCCTAATTAAAACTTCTCTAAATTTAAGTAAATTTATGGAAAATGTGTTTGATATCTACGCCATCAAATCTATAAATACAAAAGCATGTTGTATGGTGAATCTAATCATACTAAATCAGTGTTGTAGATGTTGATATTTTCCTACAAATTTGGTAGTTTGACTTGTGACAAATCTAAACATTGATAAACAAATTGTAGATACTTCAAGATGCCACGTGAGGATAAAAAACATATTTATTATGTATTGTAGATAGTGGTGTTTTTCTATAAATTTAGCCAAGCATAAACAAGTTTGACTTAAGACTAAATTTATAGGCATTATAAACACAAATGCAGGGAGTAACTAGCTCAAGACTTGTTTGCAAGGTTGGGATAAAACTCCATACAAGAAAAGACTAATTTTCTCTCTCCCAAAACTCAATATCATTAGTCTGCAAAAAAAAAATTGCAGTTTGTTTACAAAACATAAGGTGGAGACGATAAATAACTAAAATCACCTTGCAAGACAAAAAAAAAAAAGCATCAGTAGTAACAGAGCCCCGCCTCCTAGCATCAACAAGGTCAATGCAGACGGAGCCTACAATGATTAAGAGGAAGCGTATGCATGTCACAATGGGAACAGCTTGCGAGTGGCTAGCAGGGACATATCAAACTACCAAAGACAATTTCTCAGAAGTAAGACTTCGAGAGCTTGCTCTCACCCTCTTGTTTTCCAAATCCTGAGGCGACCCCAATAACATAGCAGGAGTAATTTCCCTTTTTTTTCAATTTGGTACATTCTTTTCCAATATATGCTAATGCAGCATCCCGTCTAGTGGCCAGACCTGCAAAGGTATAGCCAAGTACTTCTTGTTTATTGTGATGACCTCCGTGGGGTATATAGAGAGATTTTCTCAACATTTGAAGTATAAGACAATGCGGAATCCTACTTTATCCTAACTCGTATACATACTCTAACGGAGGCTTGCTCCAGTACAACCCCCTCCCCCAAACTCAGTTTGAGCTATTGGATAATTAACAAAAATAATTAACTAATTAACCGTCAGCCCTCCAAAGCCCACATCCAAAGCCGGTATACTCATGTGGATATACCGTATAGATGGAGCATACACGATCTCCATCAAAAGCTCCACGAGTCCACGATATGAACGTCCTCAACTAGCTATGCTATCGTTGCCGATCACGTCCACCACCACCGCTAGCGATCACGTCCAGCGATCACGTCCACCGCTGCTAATGATCATGTCTGCCGCCGCCAGACAAACCACCGGACATGTCCGACACTACACTCCTTCTTCTCTAACTTGCCGGACTGGCCAGCTGAAACGTGGCCGGACTGTCCGTCCGAACGCTGCGCCGTCAACTTGGCTTCACGTCGCCGCCACCAGAGAATCCCTATCGAGGTTCGTGCTGGCCAGCGCCACTCGCAGTGCCTCGTGGACGGCATGCCGCTGCCTTGCCGTGCCTCCCGCCTGCCGGCCTCGACCGCCACCGCCCGACAAAGTCTGCGCCGATGAGTCGACAACGACGAACGTATACCCAATCGTACCTATATGTATGCTACATATTTGTACAAATAAATTGGGTCATGCAGGTTTTGTACAGGGCTACGTATATCCATTTAGTTATCTAAAGACCATCGTGGCATGCCCAAATCTCGGACTAGTGCTTAGGCAATATATCATTATTTTGATTTAAAAACGGCACTCCAATTTCTTTTTAAAAAAATGTCAATCGACCAAGAAAAATTGTCCTTACAGTTTTCTAACCCGCCTTATGACATTGAAAAAAATATAGATATTCCAAGAGGCCAAGTCTGGACGAAAACAAGATTTGTTCTGTATTGTAGATAGTGATACTTTTTTTAATATGATATCTATAAATATCATTGCTCTTGATCGTTTTTTTCCTATAAGTTTGGTTAGGTTTTACTTAGCTTGACTTTTCAGAAAAAATATAGATCTTAGTCATTAGAACGGAGGAAGTACAGAAGGCGGACACGATAGATAACTAAAACCACCTTGCAGAACAAAAACTAAAACCAGTCTTTAGCAACACAATGTGGAGGAAATGCCCTCATAATGGAATTAAACTTGGTAAAACCTTTTCAAACACGTTTCTTAGGCTAGCCATAGTGCTAGTATCATAGTTAGTATCATGCACACTGGTCCCACAAAAATGTTGATGTGGCAGCTAATTAAGTAGGAGAGAGGAGATTAGAGTAACATAGGTAGATACTGTATCATAGCGCAAATAACGAGAAAAGTTAATGCTAAACAAATCTTGTACACAAATTTGCATTGAGATTCGAAAAAATAATAAATATAGCATGACTATGATAATACTCCATGATACTACGCACTATACAAATAGTATCATGTAGTAGTATCATATGCAGGATACTACTACATGATACTTACCACTATGACCAGCCTTAACATGACTCATGGTCAGGTGACCCCTTGTATTTTGCGATAGAGCAACCAAAACGGCACTAGACTGCCCGCATGTTGCTTAAAATGGTAGACATCACAGCATCAGACAAACTGCGGTTATTCATCTGCAAGAATGGTGGTCATCGCAGCATCAGTTCTTCTACAAGAACAAAGCAATTGTTCTTTTATCAGATATATTCAAGCATCAGATCTAACGAACCTTAGTGTCTCCTCCGGTAACACGGTCCTTATTACTGCATCAAGAATCAAAACGAAACTGTAAAATATAATTGGTGGCTTCATGACTTGTAAATATATTCGAACTAGAGCACTACCTAATTTAAAATGTCTGCATGTCTTGAGCAACAGATCAAAGATTGCTTAGAATACAAGACACAAGAATAAAAACACAATACATGCTACAATCTTCAGAAAGAAAAGGCCAACTTTTGCTGTTTGGTGCAGTATTTTCATTCATGAAATGTGGTTACATGTTCATACGTTCTCAAAAAACCAAGTGCATGATGTAAAGTTATGGATTGATAGTCTTCCCTTGGTTAGTTTTCTTTCTTTTCTGTACATACGTAACTCTTTGTAGTGGTTTTCAATAAAGTTTCAGGCTGCATTTGCCTCACAGTAAAAGGTATAAAAAAAACAAGACATGCCGGTCGGTAATCGGACTCCAGTAAATACTTTCCTCCCATTTTGATGAAAATAAATGCAATGCTCTTGCATGTTCTTGAAAAAAGAATAAAATGAAAAACAAGAAGCTAGGAAACATCCATCCTTCCTGCAAAAAAGAAAAAGAAACAGACACCAGTTCACATGAAACTGATGCTCGCCCTCTACGAGTTCTTATCTGCATGACACTCGTCTTTTGTTGGAATCAGATGCTTAGCGTCGAAGGTTTTATACGTAGCATGGAAACTTTAGCACATATTCAGGATTACTGGTATTCTACAGCATATTCTATCATTAGTGACAATAACAACTGGTCGCAATACGATGTGAGAAATAACAGACAGCTTACGATCATGGGAACCAACACAGCCCAGTTCTATACGGGCAGCACGAAAACTTTCACTGCAGAATGCTCGTGTACAAACAATCACACACATAAATAACAAAAAGAAAATGTTAATCAATAGGTTATCATAATAACATTTATTCAAGATTGTCAAATTAGTTAAGAGGTTATTGATGTTGTGAAGTGTATAATTGGATTGCACTAGCTCTTTCGATCAGTTCGGACCTTTGGTTAGGTTAGCTACTGCATGAAGTTTGACATGGTCTCAAAGCCCAGGGTATCTCTTTAGTCATGCGTGTTTGTTCTTTTGTTCACGTGTTGACCGTCACACGTGAGAGGGGGTGTTGTCACCTTTATAAGTGGATTACACTACCTAGTCCTTTCGACCAATTAATACTTTTGGTTGCGTTGGCTAGTGTATAAGGCTTGACAATTTACAGCAACAGTATATACTTGACAATTGTTGGTACCCCCCGTACCCCCCGCGGGTCGCTCTGCGAGCGACTCCGGGGCCGATCTCGCCCCGCCACCGCCAACTCCCCCACCGAGCCCTCCTCTCGCCGCCGCTGCCACCGGCCCTCGACGCGGTGGCGGCGGACCCTAGGGCCGAAGGTGGTTGGGGGTGGAGGTCATCGAGGATCCTCGCCATGGCCGCTAGGGCGGGTCTCGTCGGGTCATCGCCGTGCAACGTCTAGGGCGGCGCCCCTGGTCAGGGTGGAGGCGGAGATCTCTTCCCGGCGGCGTCATAGATGGAGTAAAGATGTTGGGCCGGCGGGTGGCGGTAGTGGTTATCCTAGATCTCGATCTGGATGTCTCCCAGGTTGCCCCCAAACCCCATCTCGATCTTCGTTGCGCGTTGGGCCAGTTCCGGTGGAGGATCGACCCTGCAATATCGTCTCCTTTCCCTGCTGGCCTTGCCTCTGGGTCGCTGGTAGGGTTTGGAGCGGCGGCTTGCAGGTTTCCGGCGGGTCGCGTGGGGGCTGCTCGATCGACATGAATAAAGGTGGTGGTCCTCGGATCTCTCTCGCGCCAAGATGAAGATCTTCCTTATGCATGTCCGTCTGGATTTGGCTAGATGTTAAGTTCCGGAAGGCTCCGCTGGCAAATGTAACAGTGCTCGTGCGTGGAGTTTGCTGGTTTCCGAGGTATTCGATCGTGCGCACTCATGCTTTTATTCCCACCGTTTGGTTCTGGAGGGAGCGACGCGAAGCTCTGTTCTATGTTGCCAGCAGATGACATTCTGGTCCATGGTGTATCAGAGATGGAGAATTTCTTGAAGGCCGGATTGGAGGACTAGTACCGGAGGATCGAGTCGTGGTGTTGTTGAGGGATTTTCTTGGTATTCTCGGTCTCGTAACAGCAGCATGCAAGTGGGGGCACCAGCGCAGGTGAAGTTCAGAGTCCTACCTTTCAGGATGAAAATTCAAGGTCTGACCTTAATTTGTTATGCCTGACAATGGTCTTGTTGAAGGCATTATTTTGAGAGCGGGGACTATCTTCCGGGTGAAAAACCTAAGATCTTTTGATCGGAAGACAACGGCACTTGTGCATTGTTCCCTTCTTGGAGGCGTCGCTGGTGGAGAGATTTCAGGTGTTGTCTTGGTAGTGGTTGTACTGTTGTTGCTAGGACTGAAGTACCCTAGCAGGACTTCTTTTCTTAGTTTCCTTTTTTCTTTTTTGGTGTGTGCATCCGTACTATCATTAGGGTACTACGTTGTTGCAGAGGCTTGGTGTAATTTGTATCTATTGATATTAATATATTCCCTTTATCGACAAATATCTAATAAATAACAATCTTTACAAGAAAAATGCAGTTCTTCGTTACAAATGGTAAGCAATAGCATCAGTCTATATTGCAATAACAGACATGTTCTATGCTCAGATAATGATGCATAATGCATCAGATGTATGTCTGCTTCTTTACATTAAATGTAGAAAACATGAACAATGGACGTCGTTATGTAATTTTCACCATCTTCGTTTCATGTGTAGCAACATTTAAATCTAATAAGACACTTTCTCCTCTAAAATAAACAAATAAGACACTTTCATGCTACTCAATACCTTCACAGTCAAGCAAATCCAACAGTTGGACACCATATCTCGCTATCTTATAGGGAGAATAGGTGCTACAACATACCAGGTTACCAACAACACGGATGGATGGACCAGAATCAAACGTGAGAGCTTTTGAGATTCTTGTAGATAAGAATTAATGAAATCGATGCTTGGAAACATCATGAAAGACCTTGTCATCCTAATTTGACGTTTACAGTCTTGCAGAAAACTGTGCCATGTTACATATGAGCAAGAGAGCAAAGTGGGCCTCCTTATATTCCACACTAGTGGTTTGAGCAATATCTTCTATTTCCCCACTTGAAACAACCATCGTGCATTATAAATAGCCTGCTCGTCGTTGTAACTACAACCTGGGCAAGTCCATTTTCTGCAGCAAGACAACCTTCAGCCCAAAACAATGTTTGATCTACATGTAACAACGGGGATTGTAGGTAATTTTCGATTCACTGCCTACTTCACTTAATCTGCTTCCTCTTTTAACGTCATCATGTTCTTTTCTTGCAGCAAGCGTGGTTTGCTTTCTTCTCTATGCAGTACCAATGTATATGACTACATCATAAGCTCCTATGATCAGCTTAGAGTATATGATTCACTGCTTAACCCTTTCTACTTTACTTTGTTTCCCAGATTGACATTCAAAAGAGTGATAAGGAAGGGCAGTGTAGAAGAATTCTCATGCATACCGTATATCTTAACTTTGTTTAGTAACCTCACCTATACTTGGTATGGCCTTCCGGTAGTGAGCTCTGGGTGGGAGAACTGGACTCTCTCCGGCATCAGCTCAATAGGAGTGCTCTTTTCAAGCACATTTATTATTATATACACATGGTTTGCACCTCGAGGAAAAAAGGTAAGTTATTTCTGAAGATCAATGAGTTGTTCCTTTAGGATGTTAGTAACTTCCAGACTACATAATAATTGGCTGCCCGCTGGCATCTTATATGTATAAACACTATGACAAATATAAGCATGTGCTCAGGCCTAGGGCGGTAACACAGTATTGGTTACACATGACATTGTGTACTTGCATACATATTTAATTAGCCAGTTTAAGTAATATAGTGATGGTTTCGCTCGTTAGGCACCAAATGCATCAATGTAAATATAATCAGGAGCAAAACAGTTATTGTTTTCGGAAATCAAGCAACGTTGCTAGTCAGTAGAGAATCTCAGAACACAAATTTATCCATGTAAGAATGGTTAAGGACAAGAAGAGTTGACATATTCTATTCATAAAATGTAACTTACTCTTCATGAATCATGTAAGACAGAACAAACACCAGCCTTCTGATGCAACATAAAAGAATGATGTTTTTTCATAGATAGACCTAGGTAGTTATAGATAAAATGGTGAATAATTTGATGTTTACATGTATATAAGTTGTAATAAGAATTATTATCTGTTACTAATCCAAGCCCTGTATCTCATAACGTTTTGCAGAAGCTTATCATGATGATAGTATCTCCGATTCTAATAATCGTTGGTTCGGCTGTACTTTTGTCAAGCTTCGCAATGCACACCCACCAAATGCGTAAAGCATTTGTCGGTAGCATTAATCTGGTGGCTTCCGTATTAATGTATGGCTCTCCGTTGGTAGCTGTGGTGAGTATTGTTGTTACTTATTGTCGCTCCAGGATTATGAATCACAGATGAAAAGAAGAATAGGTTCCATCCTAATAACTCAACAATGGTCTATGTCTAACAAAATGATTCAGTAAAACAAACCCAAGTGATGGTAGTAAAACTATCATATGTTCCACAGTATTTGATAATGATTCAATGCAATAATTTTCATATTTGAAAGAAAGGATGAAAAAACCATTCAATTAGACAAAGACATCTTCACATGGCGACAAACTTAAATCTTTTTCCAACCTTGCAGAAACAAGTTATCAAGACAAAAAGTGTGGAGTTCATGCCATTCTACTTGTCATTGTTTACCTTCTTGACAAGTTTACTTTGGATGTTATATGGGATACTAGGAAGGGATCCTTTTCTCACGGTTAGTACAGAACAAATTTAGCACATAATAATATATATATATTATACTGACATACTTGTTTTCTTATGAAGGCACCAAGCGCCATCGGCTGTTTAATGGGTATCATTCAGTTGATTGTGTACTGCATTTACAGCAAATGCAAGGAAGCACCCAAAACGAATCCTGATATTGAGCGAGCAGATGTAATAAAAGTTTCAGCTAGTCAAGAGGACACAAAAGGACAAAAGCCATAATCCGGAATCCAAACTACTTATTTTTCTGCGGCAGTTACATTTTGTTTTCTTCCCCGAAGAAGTGTCCCTTGTACCCGTATAATGTGAGAAGAAATAATGCTCGAATATGTTTCTAGTCCAATATTGGAAAGATAAATTATTTGTTAATGAGGTGGCTACACTGTCCAATGGTTACACATGCTAAACGAATAGCACCACAGGTCTTAAGTAACCTAACATTTTCCCTCTTGGTGCAAACCATAGGCCAGCAGCCAAGAGTAAGTTTATGTCTGAAAATTCTAAGTGGTCTATCTCAATCACCAAAAAAATGGTGACAAGGCAAATAGGTGTTCGTAAAAGACAAAAATAATAACAGGCATATTAAACAGGGAAAAATTTATTTTTTACTTTACATGTAACCTGTTACCAGGTACATGAACACATTAGGTCATGCAAAAGCCCAGGACATTAAGCTAGCAACCATTAGATGTTATAATAAAAATGTAACGAAACAGCTAACTTAAGTGTTATACTATGGAGTTCCGGATGAACTGTGCAATTGCTTTAACAGCTTCTACTTCAACATCATGTTGATTTACTCCAGCAGTATTTTGGTGTTTTTGGCTGATCTTGAAAGAGTGGTCACCACCATCAACAACATGCAGTTCATTCTGGCAGGTCATCTTTTTGCGAGTGAACTCAAGCTTGTCCAAGGGGCATAAGCCATCTTTATTGCCCTGTGAACACATGCACTCCAAGTCATGTTTTAAATACTACTCCCTCCAATCCATATTAAATACTATTCGTACTAAATCAGCGACACTTCATATGGATCAGAGTATCTAGGATGCTGTTTGGGACCCCGGAATTTTCTTCATATTCTTATCAGAATTGAACTTTTTAAAGTTTCTACAGTATAAAATCTGTGTTGCAAAAACCCCTAGATTGTTTCACTACAGATGTTCAGAAACGAACAACGAAATCATTTTTTTCAGTACCTGCACAAACATTGTTGGAGTCGTCAGCTTTAACAATATCTCATCCCTCAGTGCCCCCTTCGCTCCCTATGTTGAAGAAAGCAAAGATGCAAAAAAAAAAAGGGATCAATTCAATTAGTCTGTCATATCCCTGCATAGTTATGACAGACTGAGAAACAAAAGCATGTTGATCTTAATATCACAACAATCAACAAGGACCATTATGGGCATACCTAATTGAGTTCCGTAACAATTATTATATCTAATCCATTTTCTGTGTGTATTATATCATATTATATTATTATGTCTTGAAGAAAACAGGCGCATAAAGGAGACAGGCCAGGAAGAAACTCAAATACCAAGCATACACTGTAGAGTGGGATACCTTCAATGGATAGCCCAAGCATATGACAGCAGAAACATTGATATCATCAGAGCTAGCCACCATGCAGCTGACCCTAAGAATGTTAACGCATCATGATAAAAAAGTACTCAGATCACGAAACAAACCAAATAGATGCACAAGAACCAAGTTAACACGTAGTGTCACCTCGAACCCATGGACTTTCCCATCAGAATAAGCGGGTGTCCCGGATGCTCTGCTACAGCATTCTTCACCACACCGAGATGATGATCAACAAGCTTGTCCGCCTTTGGGGGAGGCCTCCGCTTACCACCAGACATATCTGCAGCCACATTATTGTTGATCAACGATTAGGTGAGCACTGGACCTTCAGATAAGAAGGAAATGAGTGGTGGTAGACTTCAGCAAATTAACTCACATGGATAGTCAAATGTCACAACTTCGACGGCATCCAGAGCATCTTTCACCATCTCCTTCCAGCTAGAAGAATCAATTGCCAGCCGAACGTCACCATTCAGATAACAGGCACAGATTTATATCAATTGAAATCCCCAACTCGGATTTTTTTAATGGAGGTAGAGCGCAAATAAGAAACATTTTACCAAAGAGGAGAATACTGGCTACAGATCCATCAAGCGCGTGCAGATCACACAGAGAAAGAGGGCTCACTGGGTCATCCAATCGGACGAGGAGGGGGCCCCGGCTCCGTGTGCGAAGACGACCACCGGTCGGCGCTGAGACAGTTCAGTCCGAAGGGGCGGAGGTGGAGCTGGCGGCGGCGCGTGCTGGTCCGCGCGGCGGCGCTTGGGAGCCATGGAGGAGTTCAATTTAGCTGGGGAAAGGAAACGAGGGCCGGCTGTATGATGGCGGGAATTCTTCCCGCAATTTCTTTAGTCGCGCGGTTCGCGAACCGAAATTTTGTCCCGCGCAACTATATATGGTTGACACGTATCAGCCTGGTGTAATATGCCCGTCCGTGCGAGTACGAACAAGAGCAACTCTAATACTTATACGTCTACACGCGTACAGCGCGTATGTCTGGCTGTACACGTATGACTACACGCGTACAACCGCATACATTTAGTATAGATATAGAAGTACAATCATGTGCAGTCGCCCCAACGAGCAAGCATAGATGTCATGCACATAAGCAAAGACAGGTACAGAAGTACAATCACGCACATGAAAAAATATAGGTACAGAAGTACAAAAGTATACTCGCATACGGGTAATACTGATACAGAAGTACAGTTGCACACACAACCAAGTACAAGTACATAAGCACATGTAAAGTAGCGCACACGTGCAAGACTACAAGTACAGACTGAGTAAAGTGAAAAAACTGCATCAGATACACTGAAAACAGAAATACGAGTACAGTTAGATACACACCACGAGTACAACCATATTAGTGTTGGAAGTACGGAAAAAAAGTATCCCAAAACCTATCAACATAGGATCTACTTCTAAAGATTTCGACGCGGGGATCTCAAAACTAAAAACGGGTCATAATTTAAACTTACCGTTCTCAAGATATTTAATTTTGAAAAAAAAACTAACATAAACTAGCCCCTCTCTTCTCTCTCCTCCCTCGTTATCATCTTGCTTCCCGTGGCGAACAGAGATACCACTTCCCAACAATTTTTTGCCTCATCAGCGCGTCAATTGTCACGTGGGGAGCGAGTTGTCTTTCTTTCACGAAAACCAGTTTTTTTCTAACGATTTCGAATATTGGTGTATTATTATTTTTTTCTTCAAGAAAAAAGCTATTTATTTACACTAAGGCTTGACAGGTTGCTTGCATCCGGTCCAACCAACCCGTTGTGCAAAATTTCACGGGCCTATGGACGTTGTCTCTGGAACTGGGTGGAATTTTTCTCTTGACCGCTTCCTCATTTTTTTTATAGTTCTTTTCCTCAATTGGTTGTTCCTACAGCTGTTTATGGCATCTCCAACACTGCGATCCAAACGGACGCGCTGGGCTGTTCATTTTGGGCCATTTGGGTGGCCGAGCGGACGCGCGGATGGATCTCGCGTCTGCGCGTCCGTTTGGGTCGCGCGCTGCGCCCAACGCGGCAGATTTGGGTCGCGGCGTCGTATGGTAGCTTTGTGCTTGTAAATTAACTATAAAACGCCAAATAAATTATAGAAAATATATAAAATAGTTCAAATGCTCAAAATTTATTACACAGTACATTATACACGTAATCAATGATAAAGTATTATTCAAATAAAATGTAAAAAACGATACAAATGCTATAGGCTTCGAGATTTCCTTCATCATTGTTGTTTGCAGCATTGTTGCCTACATGCTGCCACATGTGCTCGACCAAATCAGCCTGCAGCTGGTTGTGTACAGCTAGATCTCGAATTTCATGGTGCGCATGAAGAATGTCCTGGAATGATGCCGGACCACGTTGAGGAGTGACCAACTCTCCCTGGCCATCCCACTCATTATCAAAGAGTGAATCATCCCGCTCTACCTCAACAATCATGTTATGCATGATTACACAAGCGGTCATCACCTACCACAGAGTTTGCACATCTCAGGCTCTAGCAGGGTGTCTGACGATAGCCCAACGAGCTTGGAGGATGCCAAACACCCGCTCGACATCTTTCCGGGCTGCCTCCTGCTCTTTGACAAACCTTGCCTCCTGCTCTGAGTTGGGTTTTCGGATTGTCTTCACGAGTGTAGCCCAAGGTGGATAGACACCATCAGCAAGGTAGTACCCCTTGGTGTAGTGGTGGCCATTGATCTCAAAATCCACATCAGGGGACTGACCGTACGCTAGGCTATCAAACACCGGAGAGCGCTGCAGCACATTGATGTCATTGTGCGAGCCAGCCATTCTGAAGAATGAGTGGCGAATCCATGTGTCATGTGAAGCAACAGCTTCAAGAATGACTGTGCACCCCTCAGAATGGCCGATGTATGCCCCCTGCCAACCAAAGGGACAGTTCTTTCACTCCCAGTGCATGCAGTCTATGCTGCCAAGCATCCCAAGAAACCACCTGGAAGCGTTGATTGACAACAGACGAGTTGTGTCATCTGCATTAGGTTGCTGGAGGTACTGTTCTCCGAACAAACCGATCACTGCTCCGCAGAACCTGTACATCGCTTCCAAGCCGGTAGACTCACTCATGCGCGTGTACTTGATACGTCTCAAACGTATCTATAATTTCTTATGTTCCATGCTACTTTTATTACAATACTTGAATGTTTTATACATACTTTACATCATTATTATACATTTTCCGGCACTAACCTATTAACAAGATG
Organism: Lolium rigidum; assembly: GCF_022539505.1. Taxonomy (NCBI): domain Eukaryota; kingdom Viridiplantae; phylum Streptophyta; class Magnoliopsida; order Poales; family Poaceae; genus Lolium; species Lolium rigidum. The sequence continues at coordinate 3,972,343 of NC_061511.1, read as the reverse complement.
CCGAAGTGCCAGTTGTTGTTTTCTGCTGTTTTTGGTTTCAGAAATCCTAGTAAGGAAATATTCTCGGAATTGGACGAAATCAACGCCCACGGACCTATTTTTACACGAAGCTTCCAGAAGACCGAAAGGGAGACGAAGTGGGGCCACGAGGTGGCCAGACACCAGGGCGGCCCTGTTGTCTGGGCCCCTCGCGTCGCCCCCTGACCTACCCTTCCGCCTACTTAAAGCCTCCGTCGCGAAACCCCCTGTACCGAGAGCCACGATACGGAAAACCTTCCAGAGACGCCGCCGTCGCGAATCCCATCTCGGGGGATTCAGGAGATCGCCTCCGGCACCCTGCCGGAGAGGGGAATCATCACCGGAGGGGCTCCACATCATCATGCCCACCTCCGGATTGATGCGTGAGTAGTTCATCCTTGGACTATGGGTCCATAGCAGTAGCTAGATGGTTGTCTTCTTCGCTTGTGCTATCATTGTTATAGATCTTGTGAGCTGCTTAACATGATCAAGATCATCTATTTGTAATGCTACATGTTGTGTTTGGCGGGATCCGATGAATATAGAATATTATGTTAAGTTGATTATCAATCTATCATATATGTGTTGTTTATGTTCTTGCATGCTCTCCGTTGCTAGTAGAGGCTCTGGCCAAGTTGATACTTGTAACTCCAAGAGGGAGTAATTATGCTCGATAGTGGGTTCATGCCTCCATTTAATCTGGGACAGTGACAGAAATTTCTAAGGTTGTGGATGTGCTGTTGCTACTAGGGATAAAACATTGATGCTTTGTCTAAGGATATTTGTGTTGATTACATTACGCACCATACTTAATGCAATTATCTGTTGTTTATAACTTAATACCGGAAGGGGTTCGGATGATAACCTGAAGGTGGATTATTTAGGCATAGATGCATGCTGGATAGCGGTCTATGTACTTTGTCGTAATGCCCTGATTAAATCACATAGTAATCATCGTTGATATGTATTGAATCTTTATTTGTCAATTGCCCGCCTGTAATTTGTTCACCCAGCATGTTAGTTATCTTATTGGAGAGACACCTCTATTGAACTGTGGACCCCGGTCCATTCTTTTACATCTGAATACATTCTACTGTTTTTACTGTTCTTTGCAAACAAACACCATCTTCCACTCGATACGCTTAATTCTTTGTTTTCAGCAAGCCGGTGAGATTGACAACCTCATCGTTACGTTGGGACAAAGTACTTTGATTGTGTTGTGCAGGTTCCACGTTGGCGCCGGTTTCACTGGTGTTGCGCCGCACTACACTCCTCCACCAACAACCTTCACGTGCTTCTTAGCTCCTACTGGTTCGATAACCTTGGTTTCATACTGAGGGAAACTTGATTCTATACGCATCATACCTTCCACTTGGGGTTCCCAACGGACGTGTGCATCTACGCGTATCAAGCTAAATTTCTGGCGCTGTTGCCGGGGAGATCAACACACGCTGCAAGGGGAGTCTCCACTTCCAATCTCTTTACTTTGTTTTTGTCTTGCTTTATTTTATTTACTACTTTGTTTGCTGCACTTAAACAAAACACAAAAAAATTATTTGCTAGCTTTACTTTATTTACTGTCTTGTTCTCTATATCAAAACACAAAAAAATTAGTTACTTGTTTTTACTTTACTTGTTTAATTTACTTTTTGTTTACTTCATCATGTTTCCTCCTAAGTACGCTCTAAAAGACATACCGGTAGGCCGACGGTCTATAATTGGAAGAGATAATATAGAAGATTTTTTCACTCATGTTAGTATAGCTGAAGATTTTGAAGATAGACACTTGGTAGAACTTGCCCCTACTTATGAAATTGCTGTTGCTTCTCTAGTACACATGTTGGAAATTAAATTTGTTAATCTTAATCCTATAATTCAGCATATGTTTCTTACACTCTCTGATGTGGCGGAAGGAGAAAAGAAAGATTTTGTCTTAGAAACTCTTCTAAAAGAATTTGGTGGTGTAGCAAGAGAGGCTAGAAAAGTCTTTACTAAATATAAAATACTTGGTTCCTACACCAACTTTGCTAGTACCCTTAAAAAGATGGATATGGATAGAATTAAGTATACTAATAATGTTAATGATGGTAGAGAAATTAAGGCGCTAATACCTAGTAAGCTCCTAGGGATGCATGAAGCTTTGGAAAATAACTATGCTTGGCTTGTTCCTGAAAATTTGTTTGATGAGAATAGCAAGCCTAAGAGTAATGAAAAGGGACCCTCTGAAACTTACATAGATAAGATAACATGCATTGTGGAAGAAACTTCCCACACCCCTGGAGATAATATTGATGCTCCATCTCTTGATGTTACTTGATTTGCACTTTCTGCGCCTAGCTGAAAGGCGTTAAAGAAAAGCACTTCTTGGGAGATAACCCATGTTTCATTTTATTTACTGTATTATTGAGTCTTGGAAGTTGTTTACTACTGTAGCAACCTCTCCTTATCAAGTTTTTGTGCCAAGTAAAATTTTTATGTTTAAGTTGATGCTATATTTGGGATCGCTGCGCAGAAACAGCATTGCTGTCTGTCACGAATTCTCGCAGAAGTCTCTGTAAAAAAATCGAAAAAATCTGCAAATTTACGAGAATGATCCTCAGATATGTACGCAACTTTCATTAGTTTTGAGTTTTTCCATTTGAGCAAGTTAAGTGCCCCTTCCAGATGCATCTTTACGGACTGTTCTGTTTTTGACAGATTCTGTCTTTTATTTCGCATTGCCGCTTTTGCTATGTTGAATGAGTTTCTTTCTTCCATTAACTTTCAGAAGCTTTGTGCAATGTCCAGAAGTGTTTAGAATGATTGTGTCACCTCTGAATATGTGATTTTTTGGTTATGCACTAACCCTCTAATGAGTTTGCTTGAAGTTTGTGTGAAGGAAGTTTTCAAGGGTCAAGAGAAGAGGATGATATACTATGATCAAGAAGAGTGAAAGGTCTAAGCTTGGGGATGCCCCGGTGGTTCATCCCTGCATATTTTAAGAAGACTTAAGCATCTAAGCTTGGGGATGCCCAAGGCATCCCCTTCTTCATCGACAACATTATCAGGTCACTTCTAGTGAAACTATATTTTTATTCCGTCACATTCTTATGTTCTTTACTTGGAGCGTCGGTTTGTTTTTATTTTTGTTTTGTTTTGAATAAAGTTGGATCCCGCCATTCTTATATTGGAGATATTACGCTCCGCTTTTTCTTATGGAACACTTGTGTTCTTATTTGTGTTTTAATGTTCATGGCGAAAGCTAATTGCTTTGTTAGATTGCTATTTGGTTGGAATTGGAAAATGCTGCATATGGTTTGGCAATTTGGCAATTGTTTGAGCTCTCATAGATCATGTTTAATCTCTTGCATCATGTAGTTTAATCTATTAATGAAGAACTACCGTAGAGCTTGTTTAATTTGGTTTGCATGATTGTTCTCTCTAAGTCTAGATATTTTCGGGTAAAGTGTTTGAACAACAAGGAAGACAGTGTAGAGCCTTATAATGCTTGCAATATGTTCTTGTGTGAGTTTTGTTGTACCTGTTCATACTTGTGTTTGCTTCAAACAACCTTGCTAGCCCAAACCTTGTACTGAGAGGAAATGCTTCTCGTGCATCCAAACACCTTGAGCCAAAACCCATGCCATTTGTGTCCACCATATCTACCTACTATGTGGTATTTTTCTGCCATTCCAAAGTAAATTACTTGAGTGCTACCTTTAAAATTTCATTCCTTTATCTTTGCAATATATAGCTCATGGGACAAATAGCTTAAAAACTATTGTGGTGATGAATATGTAGTTATGTATTCTTACAAGTTGCTTGTTGAGCGGTAACCATTTTTTCTGGGGACGCCATCAACTTTATCTTTGTTGGATATCATGTGATATGCTATGCATGTTCGTCTTGTCTGAAGTAAATGGACTTCATGATCAAATGGTTTGAGTATGCATATGTTAGAGAAGAACATTGGGCCGATAACTAAAGCCATGTATCATGGTGGAAGTTTCAGTTTGGACATACAACCTCAATCTTTTATGAGAATATTAACTATTGTTGAATGCTTAAGCATTAAAAGAGGAGTCCATTATCTGTTGTCTATGTTGTCCCTGTATGGATGTCTAAGTTGAGAATAATCAAAAGCGAGAAATCCAATGCGTGCTTTCTCCTTAGACACTTGTACATGCGGCATAGAGGTACCCCTTTGTGGCACTTGGTTGAAGCATATGTCATGTGATGATAATCCGTGTTTCCGAGCTAAGTAGGACAAGGTGCGAGCACTATTAGTACTCTATGCATGAGACATGCAACTTGTAGGAAGTATTATGCATAGCACATATGAATTATTACTACCGTTGACAAAATTGTTTCTATGTTTTCAAAATAAAAGCTCTAGCACAAAAATAGTAATCCATGCTTCCCTCTGCGAAGGGCCATTCTTTTACTTTATTGTTGAGTCAGTTTACCCACCTCTTTCTATCTTAGAAGCAAACACTTGTGTTAACTATGTGCATTGATTCTTACATATTTACTTATTGCACCTGTTATATTACTCTATGTTGACAAATATCCATGAGATATACATGTTACAAGTTGAAAGCAATTGCTGAAACTTAATCATCCTTTGTGTTGCTTCAATGCATTCTACTTAGAATTTATTGCTTATGAGTTAGCTCTTATGCAGCTCTTATTGATACTTGTCTTGAAAGTACTATTCATGAAAAGTTTTGCTATATGATTCATTTGTTTAGTCATTATCTTTGTTAGCAATCTTTTGTTCAGATCACTCCATTCATCTCATATGCTTTACAATAATGTTGATCAAGATTATGTTGGTAGCATGTCACTTCAGAAATTATTTGTGTTATCGTTTACCTACTCGAGGACGAGTAGGAACTAAGCTTGGGGATGCTTGATACGTCTCAAACGTATCTATAATTTCTTATGTTCCATGCTAGTTTTATTACAATACTTGAATGTTTTATACATACTTTACAACATTATTATACATTTTCCGGCACTAACCTATTAACAAGATGCCGAAGTGCCAGTTGCTGTTTTCTGCTGTTTTTGGTTTCAGAAATCCTAGTAAGGAAATATTCTCGGAATTGGACGAAATCAACGCCCAGGGGCCTATTTTTACACAAAGCTTCCAGAAGACCGAAAGGGAGACGAAGTGGGGTCACGAGGTGGCCAGACACCAGGGCGGCGCGGCCCTGTTGTCTGGGCCCCTCGCGTCGCCCCTGACCTACCCTTCCGCCTACTTAAAGCCTCCGTCGCGAAACCCCCTGTACCGAGAGCCACGATACGGAAAACCTTCCAGAGACGCCGCCGTCGCGAATCCCATCTCGGGGGATTCAGGAGATCGCCCTCCGGCACCCTGCCGGAGAGGGGAATCATCACCGGAGGGGCTCCACATCATCATGCCCGCCTCCGGATTGATGCGTGAGTAGTTCATCCTTGGACTATGGGTCCATAGCGGTAGCTAGATGGTTGTCTTCTCCGCTTGTGCTATCATTGTTATAGATCTTGTGAGCTGCCTAACATGATCAAGATCATCTATTTGTAATGCTACATGTTGTGTTTGGCGGGATCCGATGAATATAGAATATTATGTTAAGTTGATTATCAATCTATCATATATGTGTTGTTTATGTTCTTGCATGCTCTCCGTTGCTAGTAGAGGCTCGGCCAAGTTGATACTTGTAACTCCAAGAGGGAGTAATTATGCTCGATAGTGGGTTCATGCCTCCATTTAATGCGGGACGATGACAGAAATTTCTAAGGTTGTGGATGTGTTGTTGCTACTAGGGATAAAACATTGATGCTTTGTCTAAGGATATTTGTGTTGATTACATTACGCACCATACTTAATGCAATTATCTCGTTGTTTACAACTTAATACCGGAAGGGGTTCGGATGATAACCTGAAGGTGGATTATTTAGGCATAGATGCATGTTGGATAGCGGTCTATGTACTTTGTCGTAATGCCCTGATTAAATCACATAGTAATCATCGTTGATATGTATTGAATCTTTATTTGTCAATTGCCCGCCTGTAATTTGTTCACCCAGCATGTTAGTTATCTTATTGGAGAGACACCTCTAGTGAACTTGTGGACCCCGGTCCATTCTTTTATATCTGAATACATTCTACTGTTTTTACTGTTCTTTGCAAACAAACACCATCTTCCACTCGATACGCTTAATCCTTTGTTTTCAGCAAGCCGGTGAGATTGACAACCTCATCTGTTACGTTGGGGCAAAGTACTTTGATTGTGTTGTGCAGGTTCCACGTTGGCGCCGGTTTCACCGGTGTTGCGCCGCACTACACTCCTCCACCAACAACCTTCACGTGCTTCTTGGCTCCTACTGGTTCGATAACCTTGGTTTCATACTGAGGGAAACTTGCTTCTATACGCATCATACCTTCCACTTGGGGTTCCCAACGGACGTGTGCATCTACGCGTATCAGTACTCATCTACGAAATCACCGGCAATGCCATATGCGAGCATCCTAATCGCTGCCGTGCATTTCTAGTACGAAGAGATGCCTACCTTGCCAATTGCATCCACTTTCGCGCAGAAGTAGTCATCGTAGAGCTTGACGCCATCCATTATCTGGTGGAACAATTGTCTGGACATCCGAAACGACGGCGAAACAAGGCCGGCGGGAACAATGGCTTGGGTTGGAAGTAGTCGTTGAAGAGCTGGTCGTGGCCGCGTTCTCTTTTGCGGTCCAAGGCGGCCGCGCGCCCAAGCAAGGACCCCCGGTACTCGGGGATCTGCGAGACAATGTGCTCGTGGATGATCAGCGCAGCCTCCGTGAAAAATTCATCGTCGGACTCCTCATCTGACGATGTGTCGATGAAGTTCTTGAAGAAGTAGTCGTCGTCGTTGTCCACCATGATCTACAGATGATAAGGGACAAATTTTAGATCGCCCATTTCATCGAACACCTCGCAGGCGGAGGCCATCCAATGCGTCCGTAGGGACCTGCATGCCATGGCCGTCTCGGCCGACTTGCGGTCTAGAAACACGGTGCACGAGAGCTCACCTCCGGTGGCAACGGCGCAGCTACGAACGGCGGGAGGTCTCGTGACGGTGAGAGGACAACAGCGACGGCGACGGCGTCCTCTGACTCTGCTACGACACGGCGAAAGCAGAGCGGGGTCGCGACCTATGCTTCCGCCCCGCTTGCCAGCGTCTCGACAACGGTGGCCGGCATCAACGCCGCTCCCAAATCGCCGGTCCTTGGGTGGCGGCGGAGAGGCGGAAGATGTGTGCGAGGGGTTTGTGTTTTCGGAGACAGACAGGCGGGAAGGGGCGGACAAGGGGAGGATGCGAGCGACCAGCCTTCGGCGTCCGCAGCCACGCAAACTCGTTCTAGATTTGGGCCGGGTTCGGGTCGTCCCGGACGCCGCGGCCATCCGTTTTTGGGATGGGTCCGCGCGCTGGGCCGCGTTTTTGTCCGGTTGGACCCATCTGGACGCGCGGGATGGGTCGCTCGGTTGGAGATGCCCTTAGAAACGTGATGTGCGCCTGCTCCTTCACGGACCTCCGCGGGTCCTCCGCGTCTCCTCCTCCGCTCGCTAGTCGTGGCTTCTCCACGGGCTGGCTGGCGCCGCCGCTTCTCCTGCCGCGGCCAGAGCTCCCTCCGCCGCACCTCTCCTCCACTCGCCGGCCTCCGCAGCTCCTCCACCGGTTGGCCGCCACTGCACCTCCACAGGCTGGTCGGCGCCGCTGCTACACCTGCCGCAGCCAGAGCTCCCTCTGCCGCACCATGTGGCTCGACAATCCGGTCAGATCAAGGAGAACATGCATCCAGTAGATCTCCATCTTGACGCGAGAGAAGTCCTAGGACTGCCATCTTTATTCTTCGATGCGGACGAATACCCCCCACTCCCCATCTGCCGCCGAGCAATGATGATGGAGGTTCAGACAACCTCCCTTGCAGTAGGAAACGACAGGCGCACTGGCGACTTGTGAGCAACGCGGTGCCCACCGTCGCAGCATAGCCATCCATTACCCTTGTTGAAGTGTATAAATAGATTGCCTAGCCCTTTCCATCAGTTTGTACTTTTGGTTGTGTTGGCTATTGCATGAAGTTTAACATGGTATCAGAGCCTAGGGTCTCTAGTTCGAGTCCTGGCGTTCGCAATTTATCATAAAATTGTTGTTGCCCCCTCGGAGTCCACGTATAGGCACGTATAGGCCTGTTGAGCATGCCTCTGACTCTACATGTTTTGACTTGTCTTTCTGTCTTCCCGTCACACGTGAGGGGGGTGTTGAAGTATATAAGTAGATTGCCTAGCCATTTCCATTAGTTTGGACTTTGTTTGTATTGGCTAGTGCATGAAGCTTAACAACCCCTAGGGCCGACAAGGTACGTGCATCAGCCATAGCCCACGCCACGCTAATCGGGCCCTTGCGGCCCACATCGAGCGAGCCCGCTGCCTAGACTAGGCCCGCCTGGCCGAGCACCACGATCGCCGGGCCGCCGCGCGTCCGTGGTCCAGGCCACCGCATCCCACCGCCCTTGTCCTTCGCCGAGAGCGCCAGCACCGCGTACCCGTCGGAAATTCACCTCCGCGTGGAGAGGATCCACCTAATGCACCTCCTAGCCCTCTGTTTTTGGCGGATGGGCGCTGCCACCGCCGCTGCTGACGCTGGCGGTGGCAGCGGGCTAGGGAAGCCGCAGGAGGAGGTCTTTTACTGGGGTTGTTGTCCTCCAGAGCCGCAACTGCCACGCTCTCGGATTGCGGTTTGATAACATGATTACAAGTTGATGCAAATGCACTTTATTTGCTTATTTTTATATGGCTAATTCATGTAGCAATCTACACTACTTAAAAAGGAGGAACATATTCCTTATTCTGCCAAACCGCAATACGTCAAAACTTTCGTCGTCGCTCTCACCTCTGCACGTCGCGCCCTTTCCTCTGGCCCCACCCCAAACGGAAACAAGGTCTCCTCCCGCATCTCGCCTCTTCTCCTGCTGCCCCTCAACGATGCCCCACCCCCCGCATCTGCTGCCCCGCTCCCACCTCGCCTCCTCGCACCGGCCGCCGGATCCGGTCGTCACCGGCTCCACTGCACAATTCGGCCCTCCACCACATTGATCTGCAAGTCATCGCCTCCCATTCCATTCTCCCCGTACCCCACCGCACGTTTTGTACTCCCCAGATCACGAACATGGAGGCGTGGCTTGAGGCATGGACGCGCAGATCCGAATTCATCTCTTGATCTTCTGGGGGCGCTGCAGCGGCGGGACGCTTCCGCAACGTAGCTCTGGTTTTGCGACGCCCCTGCCGCTGAGGCTGCCGCGACGGCCTCTCTGGTGTCCGCGACCGGCGAGATCCCAAGCGGTCGCGCCTGCCGGGTCGCACTAGGCATCTTGGGGGCGGATGACGATGCGGAGGACGCGATGGTCGAACATTCTCTACAGGTAATATCCTCCATCCTCATCCTGATTGGCATCTAATTGTTCCGCGCGGGATTACGAATTGGAATCGTGCTTCTTAAATACACGACCTGTAGGCGTCACATCTCTAACATTGCAGGATAAAACCTTCTGCACATTCCTTAAAATTTTAAACAAATAGTGTTTTTTCATAGAGAGTGAATATTTGTCGATTCACATAGAAATGGTTGTGAGCCATACAACCATTCAATTAATATCTTTTCATCCCATTATACTTGCGCACATATTAATGGTCGGATCAAAGGGTTCTTATCGTCGACTTAGAAATAGTTACTTATTCGCTCTAAACACCCACAACTGCAATTGACGAAATGATACGGTGATACCGTGCGAGCTATAAAGCTTGTCTATGATTATCTTCCTTTTATATCTATAACAATACTTTTCCTTTTGTTATTTGTTTCCTGGCAAAAGGACATTCTCTGAATTGTTAGAGAAAATTAGAGAAAATATAATGGAAAGTAATATCAACTTCACTGCAGGTGAAGTAAATGGTTCATCAGCTTATTCAGATTATGAAATTATATCTCTCCTAGCAGAAAATGGCACTCCTAGCATGGAGGTACGTTGTATTTGAATTTTAAGTTTTATGACTTGTTCTCTTCTGTAGCTAATCACTCATAGCATGCAGGTACTCTGTATTGTTTTTTGCACTTATAATTTATATATTGGATTCTTGCACTGTTGTGAGTGTGCAGATATGTAGGGAGAAGGATAGTCATCCTCAGCTCTAGGAAGATGTTCATCATATTGATGGGTAAATAATTCATCATAAGCATCAAATATTATATTGTAGAAGCTTCAAATGCCCAATAATTCTATATTTGCATGTTGGTTTTCTTCTATCAACATGCTTGACCCCTGTTTTGCATCACTTGTCACATTTGGTAGGATGTTGTTGGATACCTGACGGCTTAGGATTTCCCTATTTATTTCTTGTGGATATATCTTTCGACGCACGATAGTTCTTGTTTATTTTACTTGATGTGTTGGTCCAATTATGTGTTTACGTCTCAACAAATGGACCAGATTTACCTGTTATATTTGTCTGTTAATAATGCTTGCTCAGGACTGTATAACATCTGGTTTGTTTTGCAATACACAGTTTAATTCTGATAATTGGCTTGGCTCTTCTGAACCAGGGTCAGTGCCTGCCAAGTTGCACGTGTCCGTGGTTGAAGTCTTGAGGTACTGCTAAGTGCAGACGCACGAGCAGGTTTGCCAGAAATCATGTTGCTGCCGTCAGCCAAAGTCATCAGCATCCCGTTCATCTTTCTCATCTGGCTGGTCCATGTGGGGCAGGAGTTTCTCTTCTCAGGCTGGGGCAAATTCTGGTGACAAAGATGATGATTTGGAAGATGGGTTTTCTGATTTGGAGGCCTCGCCTCTGCCCTCGCGACGACCCATCCTGCGTCGACCTCCTCCCGCCGTTCCCCACCCTTGAGAATGCTGCCTACCTCGTCCACGACGCGTCGCGACGTCGATGCCTTGAACACGGGCACGTCATCCTCCACGGGATCCGTGGACACCGATTTATCCTCTGTGGGTTCCCCGGCCACCACGCAGGTTTGAGTTCGCTATTCAAGCTCCTCCCTTCACCGCCCCTGGCTCCCGCCGGTCTGAGAGGAGGAATGAGGGAGGGAGGTGTGCCGTAACGTGGTTTCGCTGCTGCTTGAGGATTCCACGGAAAGAATCAACCAGGGAAGAATAAAGATAGAAGGGCAGTTGAGGAAAGAAAGGCATTTGTATCACAACGGAGATCTTCAAAATTTGTCAAGTTGGAACCAAATTGATGAGCTGCATGGGTAACTTCTATGTATTCTGTATAGCGTTGATAATTTTTAATATTAGTTAGACATTCTCATACAGTGTAATTGCATAACGCATCATTACAAACTTAGAATTGATGTTTCCTTTACACAGGAAGGAGAAAGCTGAATGTCCAAGTTGGATCAGTAGCAGCCCTAGAAAATGCACAATGCGCTTGAACCGTGCTTTGGTTGAAAAGCATCTACTAAACCACCCTTCCCCGACATTAAGGCTGATGTTGCTTATGTAGATATATAGCCTCAACTAATTGTAGTTAAATGTTTAAATTTTCTCACATTTAACTATTCAGATATTGTGATTTCAGGTTAACGCTGTGGTTTCTGAATCAGTTTTTGTATAGGTAATACTTGGATTAGCTTATAATTTAATACTACTTGTAAATTCTGATCATGTTTTTATCTTGTATATTTCAGCAAATATGAACTACCTATCCTGATGCATGTTGTGTAGCATCCACTGTGTATCTAATGTCATTTTGAGTGGGAGATTTTTGTGCTATTAATAAATTGGAGTCTGCTCTTTCTCTCATTCGGTGAACCTGATTACACTTGGTCTCTCTTTGTTTAAATCTATTTCGATTCTTCTTGGTACGTTTAAATCCATGTATAGTTGCTTAATTATGGCAGGTCAAGTAGGATTTGCTGTGCTGGTTGTTCATGTCATACTGGTGGTGGAAGTTGCATCATGTAACAAGATTTAAACATAGCATGTCAGACTGGTCGTGGTGGTTGGTGGTGGAGGTCGAATCATGTATTTATACGTAGCCACGTCCATCTGTTCGATGACAAATTCAGATATGTCTTCTTCATCGTCTTCTCCTTAGCTTGTGTTCTGTATGCTGATATGTTCCAGAAGGCGGAATTATTCATAGGTTTCCTCTTTGCTTGCCTTATGTGTTTTGATTTGTTCCAGGTCACCTCTTAGTGGTAGCTTCAGATGGGACTTTTTGGTTGACTTATTTATGTTGATTTGTTCAATAACTAAACATCAGAACATGTGAATGGCCGTGTGGTCCATGCTGAGCTCTAATCTGTTTTTACGAATTAAATGGGAAATCCAGGATCTTTTATGTTTTCTATCTTACAATTTTGCTAGATACAAAACAATAAAATAAATAATATATATATATATAATACAGATTTTGATGAAATTCCATTTTTTGTGGTAGTCAAGTCTCGCTCCGCTCTCTGTTTGTTATCCGATTTCTGACGAGTCAATCCTGACCATGCAAGAAAATATGGCTCAGATATGGGTGGAGTTATGTTCAGAAGCAAACCAGACACAGAAGAATTTTCAGTTTCGGTGTAACACCATCTTTGTAATGTTGTTCCTCAAAATCACATGCCCTGGTGTTATTAACAGATCATGGATGAATACAACTGTCTTCTTGCAAGCCACAAGACAGTCAGAGAGGTGCAGTGCTCTGTCTTTGTATTATTTTTGCACAGTCACTATCTACAAAAGTTACTCATCTTAAGTTCGAGGAGTGAGGTATTAAAGCGAGACGCTTGTAGAAGTTTGTTCAGATAGGTTGAGATCTTCTATAAAGTTATTAAAAAATATAGGAAAATGTGATGCCACTATTACTTCGAGTGTTTAAACATTGGTTTTCTTTGAGACCATCATGTTTTTTTTTGTAGTTTAAAATGTTTGGAATCGGTACGTATGGTTGGGCTGATGTGTTGTGCCAAGGCAGATCCACTGTGAATGGCGGCGACACGAAGGGTGAGTGGCCGGCGAAGTGAAGGAAGAGGTTGCAAAGCGGTAGTGCCCCATTTGCTTTTTCCATGCTCGAGATTGACCTCAAGGTGTTGTCAGGTGACTACACATATTTTGTGCTTTTCCTTCTCCTCGCTGATGTGGTGGAAAAACTTGTAGATCTGCTTCGTGGTGCTAAAACCATGGGGTTTCCATTTTCCGTTTAATTATTTGGTGGAAAGTGGAAACTCCTGCAATTTTTCAGATAATGCAAATTCTCAATGGTATCATGTAATGTTCATGTGTATTTTATATTATTTTTCTCATTTTATTTCAGATAGACTGATTAAGATTACGGGAATATGCACTTTTTTGCAACAGGCACATGTGTTCTTCTAGATGACTTGGTTATATTGTTCTCATTCAAGAATTGTTATATGACATTAAAAACTGCTATCATCAATCTTATCATATTTAGATAAAAAAATATCTGAAACACATGTCATCAACAACATAATTCTTTTGAGATGTATCTTTCTAGCATATGCATTTAGAAAAAACTCTGAGGTACCATGTACTTGATTGGCATAACAACTTTGTATCTTAAATATTTTAAATAGAACACAAGAGATATATACTTGCCATAGCATAGAGAGAATTTTTTGGAGTGGAGGGCATGACTATGAAGTACAATAGCAGCCTAATTGTGAAATAAGTGAAGCCAAGCGGTAGGTATGTACTAGAGAAGGGATGATGAAAAAGGAATCAATAAAAAGATTTGTAGTTTGAGTAAACTAAATTGCATGTTCTTATGTTGCTGTTAAAATTTACTCTCTCCGAGCCGAATTATAAGACCTTCTCGCTCGCCCGCTTTTTGGCATGGCGCACTTACTTGCCTCGCGACTAGGTTGTCAGTCTGCATAAAAAACAACTAGAATGTCTTATAAATTGGCATGGATATTGTTGAATATCAAAGTGTTGTTTAGGCTAATTAGAAAAGAAGTATTCCTTCAGTTATGCCTGTATTTGCAGCACGCACATTTTGTGAGACAATAATACATGCAAAAGGATAGGTTGTTGAGTTAACAGTTTTGATGGCCTAGAACACAGGTATGAAACTTACAACGGAAGAGTAACAAAAAGATCTATAACTTCGAACAACGCATATGCACAACACTACTATCTTGTTATTGCATGCGGTATTATCGTGCTGTAGTTTATTATGATATCCTTGATTTATTTTAAATTTTCATAGTGAGTTAGAAATTATATATGTGCGTTGAGAAATAAAATTGAAGTACCCGTGGCAACGCACGGGCATTTGTAATAGTATTATATAACATGTGGCAGTAATCTTTTGTAAACCAAACTTATTAAATAACAAAATAAAGTGGCTACATGCATCGATCAGGACGACAAGCCAAGGGCTTTCCATTTTCCCATAAAGGCATTAACTGATAGTAGGTTGTTTCCATTAGTAGATGTGATTTGTAGTGTTACAATTATACGGAGTATGTTCGGAGCTGTACCGAATTTCTACTGCCAACCTACTCCCTCCGTTCCAAAATGTAAGGCGTCTACTGATCAAAAATCAAACTTTACTAACTTTGATCAAATATTTAGAAAAATATATTTACATCTACAATATCGAATGGACATATTAAGAAAATATATTTTATGGTGAATCTATTCATGTTGATTCAGTACTGTAAATGTTTATATTTTTGTGTACAAACTTGGTCAAACTTAAAAAACGTTGAATTTTGATTAATCCTTAGACGCCTTACATTTTGGGATGGAGTGGGTACTAGACAGGACAATTTAATGGTCCATGTGATACATCACAACCTGAATGATCAGCTGTGCGACATTTTTTGTTCTAAGAGCATCTCCAGCCGCGTCCTCCAAACGACGCCGAATCGAGCGTTTTGAGGGACATTTTTTCTTCGTGCCGTGTTTAGGAGACGTCGCTCTCCAGCCGTTCCCCAAACGCGCCACCCAAACTTGTTTTTACATTTAAAAAAATGCATTTTCATTTCAATAAAGAGGAGGGACATTACACAAACTAATACATAATTCAAAACATGGTTCTCCACAAACTAAGATATAGTTTGGAACATGGTTTGCATAAATTAAAACATTGCAAAATGAGGAAACCTAACTATAGTTAGCCTCGTAGATTTCGTATGTTCGCAGCCAAGAAAGAACACTCTCAGGCACTCTCAGTCACCAAAACTGGAAAATCCAGCTGGTAATGATAGACATGTTGGTTCTTTACAGAAGAACATACAAAAACCTCTCTGGCCATTTTCGCTGCGAAGAAAGAACACTCGGCGTGTTCAATCGTCCTCTTGTTCGTCGTCGCCATGGTAGTGCCGGCGGCAGGACGTGTTGTCGAACATATCCACGCTCATCTCCTCGTTGCCTTGGTACGAGAATGTGAGCACGCAGCCGGCTTGGAGGTCGTGGTAGCGCGCGGACTTCTCCCAGCTAGTCAGCGGTACATCTTGTCGCACCCGTCGAAGAGCACGTCCACCGGCTTCCGGCAGAAGCCGCAGCCAGCATCCCGCAGATGCAGCGTGGTCAACTCGTTGCTCCCGACGAACTCGGCGAACGTGTCCGGCAGCCTCTGGATGTCGAGTGGCTCGCCATTGAGGACGACGACGAACTCTAAGTCCCACTCCCCCTCGGAAGACGGTGACGTCGCAGGCGATAGCGACCGTGCAGGCCTTCCAGCAAGGCCGCGGCCGCGTCCACGGCCACGGCCGCTGCCTCTACCAGCCATGAAAAGGCCCTCGACTCTTGAGATGGTGGCGGCTAGGGTTGGGGAAAGAGGCGCTAGGGTTTGTGTGTGAGGGGCGGTGCGAGAGCGCCCCTTTTTATAGGCCGGAGGGAGGCAGGGGAGCGCTGGCGCTCATTAACGCCGGTACGAAGAGCTAGGCGCGACGAGACGCATCGTTGCGCCTCTGCGGAAACTTCACCATCGCTGCGCCAATAACTTCCATTGCGAGGTAGGCGACGATTAGGTTAAACTTGAATGTGCCACTGACGCGTCAGGTCCGCCACTCCTCGCCTCGCTTTTCGTTGTGTCCGGCGTGCCCGGAGCGTCCCTTGTGGACTGGGGACGGGCTCGGGGCACCGAACACCGTATTGGGCCGCGCAGGACGGAAGGAGGTTTTGGGGCGCGCGGCCGGGAACGAAAAAATGTCTGGCATGCCCCAATAACCTTTGGGGACGCTTTGGGGGACGCGGATGGAGATGCTCTAAGAACGGGTTGTTGCTATTTTCTATCTTTTGCTTCCGTGATGTGTAGGCATCTCTCGGTCACTCCTGTGCGCCCCCTCCTCCCGCAGCCGGGCGCGCCAGGCAAAGCATGTGCGGCGCGGCGGTGGTGGAATTTCTCGGGCGCTGATCTAGAGAGCACTGGTGGCGCACACTCCAACGACTCTAGCAGTGGTGTTGTAGGGTGGCGGCGACCTGGGCATGGCGGGAGACTTCTATATACGACGCATCGGTTGCTGATGACTTTCGGCGGTGTTACATAGATGCACTCCTCGATGTGCGACCATTCCCGCGATACAAGGACTCCGCGACTGCGGCCCTGGACATGGCGGTGGTGACTTCCTTCTCGCTGGAGGTTGTCGGCCGATTGGTGGCTAGTTGTGGCGGATCTAGGTATCCCGCATCTAGTCCATTATGCGATCAAGCTTGGGAGGCATGGTTGCTGGTGAAAACCGTGTTGTGGCTCATGTCATGGCGGGCGATGGCGACATCTATGCGTTGTTAACTTGTTGAAGGCATCGTCTATGCAACCATGTCTTTCTCGGTTAATCTACATGGTTGACAAAAGGCGGCGTGGGGGCCTGCTTGTCTGCATCTGAGAATAAAGGTGGCATGACCATGCAGTTCTTCGAGCTCCAAGCCGTCGATCTACTGCTTGTCGGCCTCCTCGATATGACCTCCAACGAGTTCCGGTCTTCCTCTTGGAGATTCCTTAGTTTGGCGCAAAGCACTGCTGGATATCTAGAGCGGAATCGATGCGGTTGTTCGCGCCTACGGCCAGAGTGGCCTCTTTTGGGCGAGGGCGTGAAGCTTCGGCTTTTGTCGGTGACATGGGATAATATTGATTTCCATGAATCTGACAGAGGTGGAGAAATTAATGATGGATGTGATCGGAGGTTGGTAATGGTGGACAGGTTCTGGTTGCGATGGGGATAATGCGGTATAGGTTATGCCCGTGTGTCGGGTGTTTGGCGACTTGGAGCAACAACCTTGGCAAGCGGAGGCGGCAACACAGGTGGACCGTATTCTTGGTGGTGGTGCTCGAGTACCGAGCCATGATTTTCAGGGTGAAAACCCAATGTCTCGCCTTCATTAGTTGTACATGTCAATGTTATTTGTTGAAGGCATTATTTTGAAAACTCGGACTTTCTCCAGGGTGAAAGCCCAAGATCTATGATCAGGCGACGACAATGCTTGTGCATTGTTTCCTTCTTAGAGGCGTTGCTTTTGGAGAATCTCGTTTGTAGTTCAGGTGTTGTCTTCGGTGGTGGTTAGAGTAGTACTATTGCGAGTGGTTCATCACATCGACGGGATCTTTATTTATTTTTCTCTTTTTTTTATTTTTTCTTGGTTGTGTGCATTCGTCTTTGAACATCTGGTTGATGCAAATGATGGGTGTAATTGATGTCTTCTTGATATTACTCCCTCCGTTCCTTTCTATAGTGTTTATAGATTTTTGGCATTTGTTTCAGAATATAAGGTTGTAGCTTGGTTTTTTTTCAATTACCCCCTCCCCCGATCAGCTCCCACACAACATGCGTGAGAAAAAATCCATACAAAATTGGAAACAATTAATTGAGATTCCTAATGCATGGCCCAACGATTCCTTAATATTAGGCAGCAGTTTTTTACTTTCCTTAATTGAACTTGGCTGCATATATATGGAGAATCAATAAAAGAGATTTGTGAGATTTGTTATGGTAAGTTAGGAAGATATGTATTTCCCAAATTTTACATTGATCTCAAATCATTCAACTAGGAGGTCTTGTGTAAAAAATACTCTTCCGCTAATTTCCGTGCCAAAAAACTATAGGCACTATAGAATGAAACAGAGGGAGTAATATATTTCTTTTATCGAAAAATGATGTGTAGGCTTCAGAACTCCCTGTTTTCATTTAGGCATGAATGTGGTTCCCAACTCAATACTTCCCTTTGATATTTGTTAGCTTATAACTCACGAGATGGCAACAAAATATATAGCATTTCTTGTTCTATGTGAATTCCAGTATCTTCATTTTTTAGATAATGGGTGCTTTATTACTTAAGGAAGCAATTACACCCGACCTCTGCATAGTTAAGATGCACACAACCGTTCAAGAGTCTCAAAAATCTGTATTGATAAAAAAAGGTGAATTACATATCGAACAAGAGCAACTGTAAGACACCTAAGGTGAAGGCGGAGGCCCAATCCGTAGATTATGTTGCCCACGCATGTAGGAAAAAATATCTATCGCCGTATCCTGTCCTCCAACCGTGAACAGTCCGTAAAGAGATCATATATTGCTTGTAGTGTCATCCTGAACAGGTGATGCATCGAACTAGTACCATGTTTCTGTCAGAAATGGATAGAGGATTAAGCGCTTATTAGTAACAGGACAAGAAGGTGCCTTCCTAGGCTGGGCGCACTAAATCATAGCTCGACATAAACAAACGAGAAGATATCCCGCTGGGGAGAAAACAATGGTGAGATAATGTACGTGACTGACCCGCCTGTGAAAACCGCGCACCGCAGCACTTATCTTCAGTTGGAGCTCCACCACCTCACGTCACACGACAACGCCCTCCACATTCCGCGGCCAACATATATACCCTGCAGCCGGTTGCCACAAGGATTCACGCAGCCATCGCCCTTCGTCGGCCACAAGATGTTCCCACCGCGCCTGAGCACGCGCCCACAAATGGGGCGCGCCGCCGTCTGTCTGGCCGTCCTCCTACTCGCCATCGCCTTTCTTTATGTGTCCGCTGCCTCGGACTCGGAGTCGCTGAGAGCGGAGCAGAGAGTCGGTGCAGGCCGCAACCCGCCGGTGCACTGCTGCAAACAGGAGGAAGCTGTGGGCAGGCAAGCTCAGGCAACCGGTGATGTTGCGGACTTGGCATCCGCAGAGGAGCAAGGCCAGAAGCCCGAGTCTCTCAAGAGTAAAAAAGAAAAAATCAATGATGATGACGACAAGGACAACAACAACGACGATGATGATGATGATGACGATGATGATGATGACGATGATGACGACAGCGGCGATGACGACGACAATGGAGGAACTGACACTGACCTGATCGGTTCCGAGTTAAGCTCTGGCCATGGTTCCCACTCAGCCCACGACCCTAACAATCCCCACGATGACAACTCAAAGAGCGGGAAGAAGAAGCGGTCAGCTCCGGTGAGGAAGGGAGTCCAAGGAGGTGACAGGTAAGAAGGGTGACGAGCTGCATGAAGTGGCAATATCACTATATCAGTGTGACCTAGCTTCCTTCATCCTTTAAGCTATCATTAAGCACGAAGACCAGAACCCCGCGCGGCCGCGCCTATCTTTATACTACGTCGTACGGAAGTCCAAGTGTAAAACCATATATCAATGTATGCTGTATGTATATGAACTCAATAACAATTCCCATGAATGCGTCTTCCATTCCAGTGAATACTTTATTCACATCCCACCGCAGACTTGTGTCAAGCAACTCCATACGTACTTGCTTCTCCTCTTCAGGTCTCCATGCAAGAGTTACTAATACAGGCTAGCTGCAATGCTACATCTACCAGAATATTGTTACGGGATGCATCCTACGGGATTATGTGGAGGTTGGAGAGAAATTACAACCCCCCTGAATTCACCGGAGACAAGCAGATTTGTACCAACCGAATTCATCCACCTAATTCTGTAAGTATTTCCCGTAAGAAACCTTCCTTATCTCTAGGATTATTGGGCTAGCTGGAGCCCGGAGATTTCGAAAAGAAAAGTTTTATTCAGTCCGGTCAAATTTTGGCCAAGATTAACAATGTTTCTACAACTCCACCCAGTCTAAGTTAGTAGTTCTAAATTCCACTTAAATTTTCCAAGAGTTCACTATTTTTTAATATGGCCCCCATATGATATCAAGGTTGACTAGTTGTTTTATGAAAACATATCAAAAAAATATTTAGGGGGTTACTGAAATCATCGAAGTTTTGGGTGAAATGGTAAAGTCTGCCTTGAATAACTCTCCCAACAATTTGGTGGCCCGCATATTGCTGGTCAAAAGCGCACGTATCATAATACTACCTTTCAAGGGAAGTATTAGCCCAAAGGACGGCTACGTTTGGAATAACACAAGGTTTCGATGGCTCATGTCGAGTTTGATACAACTAAGTAGTGGCAGGGGAGGGGTCTTGAATGCAAAGAAGATATTGCTTCACATGTTGTTGTGCGTGTTGAGATTAATCGACAGACAAAATGAGAAGCAAGCCAAATCGATCAACCATGTTCTTTGTATTGATCAATCGGGTATTTATATAAGAGTTTGGGATGCTTGTAAGGATCACTGACATATGGAAGAGGCTCCGTACGGGCGAAAGAGCATGACTGATGACTGTAAGTGCACAGTTCAATTGTAGCTAGTTTTGAAATAAGAGTATCGAACCACGAGGAGCTACTAGATCTGTAAGCCCCTTGCTACTATCTATTAAGGGCTACTTGTAAATCGTTCTTTAATCTCAAATAAAGGTGTTTTAAAGATTGTTGTAATTGGTTGCGAGAAAGTAAACAAAGCAATAAGTAACAAGCATAGTGAGAAAAGGATTGAAACTCAATAAGACAAAGCGTTCTCGGGAATTATTGGATCCACCTATAGCATTAGGATTCATGCTAATTAAGATAAACTACGCTTTTAATCATGTTGTGTGTGGAGAGAGCTCCATAACAAGATGCGCCTAGAAAACCATCGGTCATTGTAGCTAGTTTTAAAATAAGAGTATCGAACCACGAGGAGCTATTAGTTAAGATCTGTAAGCCCCTTGCTACTATCTATTAAGGGCTACTTGTAAATCGTTCTTTAATCTTAAATAAAGGTGTTTTAAAGATTGTTGTAATTGGTTGCGAGAAAGTAAACGAAGCAATAAGTAACAAGAGTAGAGAGAAAAGGATTGAAACTCAATAAGACAAAGCATTCTCGGGAATTATTGGATCCACCTATAGCATTAGGATTTATGCTAATCAAGATAAACTACGCTTTTAATCATGTTGTGTGTGAAGAGAGCTCCATAATAAGATGCGTCTAGAAAACTATCGGTCATCGCATCTCTAAATAAGCACTGCGGCTAGCCTTCTGCAAACCACGTGTTGACCATAGAAATTAAAGATTTTCTCATGGTTATCGATATGAGCTTAGTGAGTCTTCTTTTATCCCTTCTTCCACATGTTAAAGTGCCGACACGCATACTTCAAAGGGTAGTTCCCTCTGTAGACCCTAATGCAAAAAAATTACATGGTGCACTTCATATAATATCAAGAGAGAACTAACACACATTAATACATTAAAACCATAGATCATCTTTGATTCATCACATATTCATGCTGGGGTTTTTCCATATCCCCAAGAACGAGAGGAACTACTCACACATGGAAACAATCAAGAGCATCATCATATTCTTATGGATGGAATGAAAGAAATGGTATGAATTCGAATACAAATCCACAATAGTGATGGGGTTCGTAGCATAGAAAACAAAAAATTTCCTATCGCAAGACGAATAAATCCAAGATCTAATCTATGGAACACCCAAGATCTAATCTACAAGATCGAAGCAACGAGATTGATAAGATACTAACCCTTGAAGATTTCCAAAGCCTATGAGATCAGATCTCGTTGTTGGTGTAGACGATCATCCCCATTGCTGCAATCCGGCAGCACTTCCGTACTCGGTCGCGCGTACGGTGTCGATGAAGCCCGTCCTCTCCCCGTTCCAGCGGGCAGCGGAGGTGTGGTAGATCCCCTCGGAATCCCAGCAGCACGACGGCGTGGTGGTGGTGGTGGAGGAAAAAGCTGCAGGGCTTCGCCAAGCCAGAACAGCTCTATGGAGGAGAGAGGGGGGCGGCCAGAACTTACTGTGGAAGGGGTGAACGCCCCCCTGCCCCCTCCCCTCTTTATATAGGGGGGGAGGTCGGTTTGGGTGGCCCCCCAATGCCCCAAACCCATCTAGGGCCGGCGGCCAAAGGGGGGAGGGGGAATTCTTCCCCCCCAAGTTGATCCCCCCTAGGGTTTTGGGGAAAACCCTAGGGTTGGCCGGCCTGGGCCTTGAGGGGCATGTGCCCCTGGCCCATTAGGCTAGGGTGCACCCCCTCGGCCCATGCTAGGCCTCCTAGGGTCGTGGGCCTACTGGTGGGACCCCGGAACCTTCTAGAACCTTCCGGTCTTTCACCGAAAAATCCCGAACTTTTCCGAAACCTAGAAATCAACTTTCCTTATATGAATCTTATTCTCCGGACCATTCCGGACCTCCTCGTGATGTCCTGGATCCCATCCGAGACTCCGAACAAACTTCGTCTCCATACCATATTCCAAATCTACTTATGCGACATCGAACCTTAAGCGCGTCACCCTACGGTTCGCGAACTATGCAGACATGGTCGAGACTCCTCTCCGAGCAATAACCAATAGCGGGATCTGGAGATCCATAATGGCTCCCACATATTCAACGATGACTTAGTGATCGATTGAACCATTTACATACGATGCCAATTCCCTTTGTCTCGCGATATTTTACTTGTCCGAGGTTCGATCATCGGTATCTCCATACCTTGTTCAACCTCGTTACCGACAAGTACTCTTTACTCGTACCGTGGTATGTGATCTCTTATGAACCATTCATATGCTTGCAAGCTAATCGGATGACATTCCACCGAGAGGGCCCGGAGTATATCTATCCGTCATCAGGATGGACAAATCCCACTATTGATCCATATGCCTCAACTCACACTTTCCAAATACTTAATCCCACCTTTATTGCCACCCATTTACGCAATGGCGTTTGATGTAATCAAAGTACCCTTCCGGTGTAAGTGATTTACATGATCTCATGGTCGAAGGACTAAGGCAACTATGTATCGAAAGCTTATAGCAAATTGAACTTAATGACTTGATCTTATGCTACGCTCATTTGGGTGTGTGTCCATTATATCATTCACCTAATGACATAACCTTGTTATTAATAACATCCAATGTTCATGATCACGAAACCATGATCATCCATTAATCAACAAGCTAGTTATACAAGAGGCTTACTAGGGACTCCTTGTTGTTTACATAACACACATGTATCAATGTTTCGGTTTAATACAATTATAGCATGGTATGCAAACATTTATCATAAACACAAAGATATATTATAATAACTATTTTATTATTGCCTCTTGGGCATATCTCCAACAGTCTCCCACTTGCACTAGAGTCAATAATCTAGTTTACATATGTAAAGATATAACACCTTGGCCTTCTGGTGCTTATCATGTTTTGCTCCCGGGAGAGGTTTTTGTCAACGGATCTGACATGCTCAGAAACGTATGTATTTTGCAATTCATTTACGTCTCAACGCATCACTCATTTTCCAAATGAGTCGGCATTAATTGTATATGCTTAGTCCTCTGGTGGAACCTTAATTCCGCGGTCTGAAATAAGTCACTAATATTGTCACACACAATATAGCTTCAAAGTTCTGACACTGTCGGAACTACACCAAGTTCTCAAAGAACTCCTCGACTTAACATCATCGGTCATTGTCAAAACAATGACATACTCGCCTTCATTTGTAGAATCCGTCACAATATTTAGAACTCATCTAAATCTAGCATAGACATATTCTAGCTCATTGTGCTACCTTTTAAATAACACTTAGCCTAATTGAGATTGAAATTTTATTCTCATATGTGATCAAATCAATATCGGTGCAACACCTTACAGCGATTTGTTTGTCATTACCCCATACAAAAACTATATATATACCCTTGGTTCTTCTAAAGCACTCAGGGATATTCTTACTGTTGTCCAATGATCATTACATGAATCATTCTGGTATATGCTCGTAACACTTTAGAGCACAGGACATCTGACTTCGTACATATTATTCGTGATCTGAAATCACTCATGTATATTTACTCATCGAGTGTCAAATACACTCAAGTCTTGTTAAACCTTCACATGGAAAAGAACACCTTCTTAATATTTTTATATTGAACCACTTCAATATTCATTCTATGTACTTTGACTTAAACTTATTATGTGTTTCAATCTATCTTCATAGATCTTGACACTAAATATGTTTCGAGTCCATATCCTTTCATTGAAATTAATTCTCAATGAAACCTTTTAATCACATCAAGTACATGATTACATTATTTTTAATCAATGATATGTCATCTACATAAATATGTCTCGGCGCTCCCACTTAATTTCTTGCAAATGCAAGCATCTTCATCATTTACGATGAAATCAAAACTCTTTGATTATTTCATCCGGTGAAGATTCCAACTCCGCGATACTTACTTCATCCAATTGAAGTTTGTATACCTATCTAGTATTCCATGGACCAACAAAACTCTTGGTTGTATCTCGGTATACATCCTTCATACATACTTCTGGTAAGAAATGTATTTCTGCCATCCTACTATCATATCTCATAAAAGAAATATGTAGCGATTACTAGAATAATCCACATAGACTATAAGCATTGCCACGGAAGATCTAATCTTATCGTAGTCAACTCTTTGAACTTTGTCGTAAACAACTTTTCGATAAGTCAAGCTTCTTTAAGGATATTCCATCCAAGTCCATCTATTTTATAGATCCATTTACTTTCAAAAAGTATTCACCTATCTTGGATTTCATGGCGCATAGCCATTTTAACGGAGTCAGGGCCCATCATAACTTCTTTGTATGTAGTTGGTTTATCATTGTTCAAAAACAATCCTTTGTCCACAAATCATTTATTTCATCACAAAATAAACCACATCTACAAGGTTCAATAAGTACTTTGATCTCCATGACTATAACACTTTGTAGACATGGGCGCCATGATCTTCGTAACTGCTTCCGGAACCATTTCCGATGTTGTGCTACTCTGATCATCATGCTCAGGTTCATAAACCTTATCAAGTTCCATTGTCCTCCCACTCAAATAGTTCGCTAGAAACAATTTCTTTGAAATAAGTAAGAAACATCGACAAACACTTTTGTCTTTGACTTCATAGTGGAAAGGATTCCCAATTAATTCTCTGGGATAACCAACAAAGACATTCATCCGATTTTGGTTGTAAACTCACTTACTTATGCTACGCATACCAAAATCTAAGAAAGGACTATTAGGGTTTATACCCATGCCATAACTCATATGGTGTCATTTCAACGGATTATGATGACGCTCTATTTAGTGTAAAAGCGGTAGTCTCTAAAGCATAATCCACAAAATATAATGGCATCATTTTATTTTATCTCATCATTAACCCAACAGGTTTGGATACGTCTCTCGGATACTTCATCATCACTATGATGCTCCAAGAAACGTGAGTTGTAGAACAATTTCATAACTCTCTCAGATGTTCGCTAAAACTCGTAATTCAAATATTTCCACCATGATCCAATCACAGATATTTGACTTTTCTATTACGATGATCTCCACTTCATGCTGAAATTTATTTGAATCCATTCAAATGTTTCAAACTTCTTCCTCATCGAATAAATATATCCACATATATACACTCAATTCATTGTTGGAAGTTTTCATGAAGTAGAAGAATCTCCCGCACACAACTATGCCCAGTGAACCATATACATCATCATGTATGTTTCCACTAAGTTAGTTGCCCGTTCAACTCTTGGCCTATGAACGGTATTTAAATCATTCTCTTTAGAAGAGATTTGCAAGCGCCAAATGATTCAAAATCATATGACTCCAAAAATCCATTCAAATGGAGTTCCTTCATGCGTTCCTTTCTAACATGACCTAAACGGCGGTTTCACTAATGAGTGGAATTCATATCATTTGCCTTATGGAATTTTAACGTCAGTGTTATGCATGTGTGCTTCACCATAAAGATTTATAATAACTTATCCATCGTACATGGAATATGTCATAATTGAACAACTCATTGTTTTCATTTGACTAGAACATAACAACCATTGTAAAGTTCTTTATTATAAAATCTGAAGGGCTAGATAAAATGCCAACGACGAACACAATAACACTTTATTTTGTTCCAGACGTGCATTTCTACCATATTCCTTGTCAGTCACTTAGGCCATTGTATTCTTGTATTGCGTTCTCTTGTATGACACCTCATACCAACCAATATGGTACAATTACCCAAGAATTTCATTGTGTGACCAAACAAGGAATACATCCATAACATGTATATCATCTATATACACCTGAGCTAGACTTTCTAGTCTTTTCTTTCTTTCTCGCTAAAATATCTTTTGTAGTTTCTCTTTTATCTTTCCTCATTCTCGGAGAACACTTCACCTTCAATAACTTCTAGGTCCATTGGTCAAATACCAATAACCTTGAGGTTCTTACCTTGAAGTTGACCATCACATGACAAGTGTTCTAGATTTCACTATTAGTAACCTTTTAATGTAATGAACAATTTCATTCATAATTTTATCCATCAAATCATGACGACTTTCCGAGACCATGTATCGTACATGCTAGGCTCGTAAAGTTTAACCTTAGTATTCGCATGTGCAAATCTGGCTTGCACCCGTTGTATGCACACGTAGAATCTATAACACCCGATCATCACGAGATGCTTCGAAGCGACGAGTCTTAGCAACGGTGCATACTAAGGACGATCACTTCATGGATATGCGAATATCGTTAGTGCCCAATTAGTTGGAGGATTGGGATGCCTAGCATCTTCAACCTTCGTACATTCCCATAAAACTTATGAGTTTATGTAGTCTCACTAGATTATATTCTATCATCTTGCAATAAGGTCTTAGATATCACATATATCTCATACCTTGCTCATTTCTCGAAAACAAAATTTTCAGCTCCTTACTTTTCAAACGGATTTGAACTTCAAGTTTCACGGAGACAAGATGATTTAAGGTACTAATTGAAACCATTGCTCTTTGAATCATCAATGTGAGGTTTACTAAAAGTTTGCATTAGGACTTAATCATATCTTGATTCTTTAACAATACGGTACCAGATCCGTAAAGTTACTTGTCGGACTTAACATTATTTCTATCTCAATTACAAGACTAGCGTATGGTAGAAAACGGATGCCAATTCTACAAATTTAATTCAAAATACTATTCAGCACTATGTTCATGATAATTTGAGTTCATGTTTTAATTCTTCAATTAACTAGGTGAACTCCCACTCAAAACAACATCCCTCGCAGTTGTCTTAGTGATTACACGAACCAAATCCACTACACCAAGTCCGATCATCACGAGAAAAGATGTAGATTCAAAGGCGAACACTCAACAGTATTCATCATATCATTCATATGACTCATGCTCTACCTTTCGGTATCCCGTGTTCCGAGACCATGTCCGTACATGCTAGGCTCGTCAAGGCAACCTTAGTATCCGCGTGTGCAACATCGGCTTGCACCCGTTGTATGCACATGTAGAGTCTATCACACCCGATCATCACGAGATGCTTCGAAACGACAAGTCTTAGCAACGGTGCATACTAAGGATGAACACTTTATTATCTTGATATTTAGTGAGAGGGATCATCTTATAATGCTACCGTCGTGATCTAAGCAAGATAAGATGCATAAAGGATTAACATCACATGCAATTCATAATATGTGATATGATATGGCCTTTCTTCTTGTGCTTTTGATCTCCATCTCCAAGCACATTATCATGATCTCCATCATCACCAGCATTGCACCAAGGTCCATGGCACCGCTTCATGGTTGTCCATCACTTATAGCTACTATGACAACTACTTGAAATAAAGCTATTACATGATGAATAGACACGCAGGTCTTTAACAAATTTAAAGACAACCATTAGGCTCCTGCCGGTTGCCATAATACAATAATGAACATCTCATACATCAAATATAATCATCATCACATCATGGCCATATCACATCACCAAACCCTGCAAAAACAAGTTAGACGCCTCTAATTTGGTTTGCATATTTTACGTGGTTTAGGGTTTTCGAGTAAGATCCAATCTACCTACGAACATGAACCACAACGGTGATACTAGTGTTGACAATAGAAGTGCAAATTACAATCTTCACTATGGTGGGAGAGACAGAGACACCCGCAAAGCCACTTATGCAATACAAGTTGCATGTCAAGCGTGGAGCAAGTCTCATGAGACGCGGTCATGTAAAGTTAGCCCGGGCCGCTTCATCCCACCATCCCGCAAGAAGCAAAGTGCACAAACTAAAGCAACAAAAGCATCAACACCCACAAAACCATTGTGTTCTACTCGTGCAACAGATCTATGCATAGACCTGGCTCTGATACCACTGATGGGGTTCGTAGCATAGAAAACAAAAATTTTCCTATCGCAAGACGAATAAATCCAAGATCTAATCTATGGAACACCCAAGATCTAATCTACAAGATCGAAGCAACGAGATTGATAAGATACTAACCCTTGAAGATTTCCAAAGCCTATGAGATCAGATCTCGTTGTTGGTGTAGACGATCATCCCCAGTGCTGCAATCCGGCAGCACTTCCGTACTCGGTCGCGCATACGGTGTCGATGAAGCCCGTCCTCTCCCCGTTCCAGCGGGCAGCGGAGGTGTGTGATGTCTACGTTCCCCCTCCTTTCCTGTAGACAGTGTTGGGCCTCCAAGTGCAGAGGTTTGTAGAACAGCAGCAAGTTTTCCCTTAAGTGGATCACCCAAGGTTTATCGAACTCGGGGAGGAAGAGGTCAAAGATATCCCTCTCATGCAACCCCGCAACCACAAAGCAAGAAGTCTCTTGTGTCCCCAACACACCTAATAGGTGCACTAGTTCGGCGAAGAGATAGTGAAATACAGGTGGTATGAATATATATATGAGCAGTAGCAATGGTGCCGAGAAAATAGCTTGCTGGCGTGTAGTTGATGGTGGTAGTATTGCAGCGAAGTAGTAACACGAGTAAAGCAATGAAACAAGCAGTAGTAACTCAGCGAGTATTTAGGAACAAGGCCTAGGGATTACACTTTCACTAGTGGACACTCTCAACATTGATCACATAACGAGAATAGATAAATGCATACTCTACACTTTTGTTGGATGATGAACACATTGCGTAGGATTACACGAACCCTCAATGCCGGAGTTAACAAGCTCCACAATAATGCTCATGTTTAAGTAACCTTAAGTGTAAGATAGATCAAAACGACTAAACCAAGTACTAGCATAGCATGCACACTCTGTCACCTTCATGCATATGTAGGAGGAATAGATCACATCAATATTATCATAGCAATAGTTAACTTCGCAATCTACAAGAGATCATGATCATAGCATAAACCAAGTACTAACACGGTGCACACACTGTCACCTTTGCACACATGCAGGAGGAATAAAACTACTTTAATAACTTTGCTAGAGTAGCACATAGATAAATTGTGATACAAACACATTGCAATCATCAAGAGATATAAATAAGCACTTCACTACGCTCTTCAACAGTGAATAAGTACTTCGTGAAATATAGCCTAAGAGACCCACACGGTGCACACACTGTCACCTTTACACACGTGGGACAAGGAGTCTCCGGAGATCACATAAGTAAAACCCACTTGACTAGCATAATGACATCTAGATTACAAGCATCATCATATGAATCTCAATCATGTAAGGCAGCTCATGAGATTATTGTATTGAACTACATAGGAGAGAGATGAACCACATAGCTACCGGTACAGCCCCGAGCCTCGATGGAGAACTACTCCCTCCTCATGGGAGCAGCAGCGGTGATGAAGATGGCGGTGGAGATGGCAGCGGTGTCGATGGAGAAGCCTTCCGGGGCACTTCCCCGCTCCGGCAGGGTGCCGGAACAGAGACTCCTGTCCCCCGGATCTTGGCTTCGCGATGGCGGCGGCTCGGAACTTTTCTCGTATCGTGGCTTTCGGTCTCAGGGGTTTTCGCGACGGAAGCTTTAAGTAGGCGGAGGGTCAACGCGAGGGGCCACACGAGGGGCCCGAGGGATAGGGTCGGCGCGGCCCGGGCTTGGGCCGCGCCGGCCACCCCCCGGCTGCCTCGTGGCCCCACTTCGTTAGGTCTTCGGTCTTCCGGAAGCTTCGTGCAAAAATAGGACCCTGGGCGAAAGTTTCGTCCAATTCCGAGAATATTTCTTTACTAGGATTTCTGAAACCAAAAACAGCAGAAAACAGGAACTGGCACTTCGGCATCTTGTTAATAGGTTAGTTCCAGAAAATGCATAAATATGGCACATAATGTGCATAAAACATGTAGGTATCATCAATAAAGTAGCATGGAACATAAGAAATTATCGATACGTTGGAGACGTATCAGCATCCCCAAGCTTAGTTCCGCTCGTCCCGAGCAGGTAAAACGATAACAAAGATAATTTCTGAAGTGACATGCCATCATAATCTTGATCATACTATTTGTAAACATATGTAATGAATGCAGCGATCAAAACAAAGGTAATGACATGAGTAAACAAGCTGAATCATATAGCAAAGACTTTTCATGAATAGTACTTCAAGACAAGCATCAATAAGTCTTGCATAAGAGTTAACTCATAAAGCAATAAATCAAAGTAAAGGTGTTGAAGCAACACAAAGGAAGATTAAGTTTCAGCGGTTGCTTTCAACTTATAACATGTATATCTCATGGATATTGTCAACATAAAGTAGTATAACAAGTGCAATATGCAAGTATGTAGGAATCAATACACAGTTCACACAAGTGTTTGCTTCTTAAGGTGGAAGGAGATAGGTAAACTGACTCAACAATAAAAGTAAAAGAATGGTCCTTCAAAGAGGAAAGCATCGATTGCTGTATTTGTGCTAGAGCTTTTATTTTGAAAACATGAAACAATTTTGTCAACGGTAGTAATAAAGCATATGAGTTATGTAAATTATATCTTACAAGTTGCAAGCCTCATGCATAGTATACTAATAGTGTCCGCACCTCGTCCTACTTAGCTTGGACTACCGGGTCTTTGCATGCCATGTTTCAACCAAGTGTCACAAAGGGGTACCTCCATGCCGCCTTGTACAAAGGTCTCAAGGAGAATGCTCGCATTTTGGATTTCTCGCTTTTGATTATTCTCAACTTAGACATCCATACTGGGACAACATGGACAACGAGATAATGGACTCCTCTTAAATGCATAAGCATGTAGCAATGATTATTATTCTCATATGAGATTGAGGATATATGTCCACAACTGAAACTTCCACCATGATTCATGGCTTTAGTTAGCGACCCAATGTTCTTCTCTAACAATTTTGCATGCTCCAACCACTAAAATGATAGATCCTTCGATGACAAGACGGACATGCATAGCAACTCACATGATATTCAATAAAGAGTAATTGATGGCGTTCCCCGTAAGCATGGTTATCGCACAACAAGCAACTTAATAAGAGATAAAGTGCATAAGTACATATTCAATACTACGATAGTTTTTAAGGCTATTTTGTCCCATGAGCTATATATTGCAAAGGTGAATGATGGAATTTTAAAGGTAGCACTCAAGCAATTTACTTTGGAATGGCGGAGAAATACCATGTAGTAGGTAGGTATGGTGGACACAAATGGCATAGTAGTTGGCTCAAGGATTTTGGATGCATGAGAAGTATTCCCTCTCGATACAAGGTTTAGGCTAGCAAGGTTATTTGAAGCAAACTCAAGGATGAACAAGTGCAGCAAGACTCACATAAAAGACATATTGTAAACATTATAAGACTCTACACCGTCTTCCTTGTTGTTCAAAACTCAATACTAGATATTATCTAGACCTTAGAGAAACCAAATATGCAAATCAAATTTTAGCATGCTCTATGTATTTCTTCATTAATAGGTGCAAAGTATATGATGCAAGAGCTTAAACATGAGCACAACAATTGCGAAGTATCACATTATCCAAGACATTTTACCAATTACTACATGTAGCATTTTCCAATTCCAACCATATAACAATTTAACGAAGAGAAAACTTCGCCATGAATATTATGAGCTAAGAACACATGTGTTCATACGAACCAGCGGAGCGTGTCTCTCTCCCACACAAGGATGAACTTATTCAGAGAACTAAGATAACAAAACAAAAACAAAAATAAAAGCACACAGACGCTCCAAGTAAAGTACATACGATGTGACCGAATAAAAATATAGTTTCACTAGAAGAAACCTGATAAGTTGTCGATGAAGAAGGGGATGCCTTGGGCATCCCCAAGCTTAGATGCTTGAGTCTTCTTAAGATATGCAGGGATGAACCACCGGGGCATCCCCAAGCTTAGACCTTTCACTCTTCTCGATCACATTATATCACCCTCTTCTATTGACCCTTGAAAACTTCCTTCACACCAAACTTCAAGCAAACTCATTAGAGGGTTAGTGCATAATCAAAATTCACATGTTCAGAGGTGACACAATCATTCTTAACACTTCTGGACATTGCACAAAACTTCTGAAAGTTAATGGAACAAAGAAACTCATTCAACTTAACAAAAACGGCAATGCGAAATAAAAGGCAGAATCTGTCAAAAACAGAACAGTCCGTAAAGACGAATTTTAAGATGGCACCAGACTTGCTCAAATGGAAAAACTCAAAACTAATGAAAGTTGCGTACATATCTGAGGATCACACTCGTAAATTGGCAGATTTTTTCGAATTTTTTACAGGGAACTGTGCCCAGATTCGTGACAGACAGCAATGCTGTTTCTGCGCAGCGATCCCAAATATAACATCAACTTTAACATAGAAACTTTACTTGGCACAACAAAGCACAAAACTAAGATAAGGAGAGGTTGCTACAGTAGTAAACAACTTCCAAGACACAACATATAAAACAAAGTACTGTAGCAAAATAACACATGGGTTATCTCCCAAGAAGTTCTCTTCTTTATAGCCATTAAGATGGGCTCAGCAGTTTTTATGATGCACTCGCAAGAAATAGTATTTGAAGCAAAAGAGAGCATCAAGAGGCAAATTCAAAACACATTTAAGTCTAACATGCTTCCTATGCATAGGAATCTTGTAAATAAACAAGTTCATGAAGAGCAAAGTAACAAGCATAGGAAGATAAAACAAGTGTAGCTTCAAAAATTTCAGCACATAGAGAGGTGTTTTAGTAACATGAAAATTTCTACAACCATATTTTCCTCTCTCATAATAACTTTCAGTAGCATCATGAGCAAACTCAACAATATAACTATCACATAAAGCATTCTTATCATGAGTCTCATGCATAAAATAATTACTACTCCCATCATAAGCATAATCAATTTTATTAGTTGTAGTGGGAGCAAATTCAACAAAGTAGCTATCAAATATAGGAGGTATATTGTAATCATAATCAAATTTATCCTCCATAACAGGTGGTAACAAAAGACTACTATCATTATAATCATCATAAATGGGAGGCAAAGTATCATCAAAGTAAATTTTCTCCTCAATGCTTGGGGGACTAAAAATATCATGCTCATCAAAGCCAGCTTCCCCAAGCTTAGAATTTTCCATAGCATTAGCAACAATGGTGTTCAAAGCATTCATACTAATAACATTCCCATTATCATGCATATAAAGTTCCATGGGTTTTTTAATTCTTTCTTCAAACACATCATGTCCTAATTCAAGATAAAGTTCATAAAGATCTCTCATATTTTTGTTCTTTTCCATTATGCCTAACTAGTGTAAACAAGAAACCAAATGTCGCAATTGCAGAGTCTAAAGGAAATAGCTTCGAGTACTTACAATGCCGCCGGGAAAATAGCTTAGTAGCCGAGATCCGGAGTGTGAGTACCTTTTACCTTATTTCCCCGGCAACGGCGCCAGAAAAGTGCTTGATGTCTACGTTCCCCCTCCTTTCCTGTAGACAGTGTTGGGCCTCCAAGTGCAGAGGTTTGTAGAACAGCAGCAAGTTTTCCCTTAAGTGGATCACCCAAGGTTTATCGAACTCGGGGAGGAAGAGGTCAAAGATATCCCTCTCATGCAACCCTGCAACCACAAAGCAAGAAGTCTCTTGTGTCCCCAACACACCTAATAGGTGCACTAGTTCGGCGAAGAGATAGTGAAATACAGGTGGTATGAATATATATATGAGCAGTAGCAATGGTGCCAGAAAATAGCTTGCTGGCGTGTAGTTGATGGTGGTAGTATTGCAGCAGTAGTAACACAGAGTAAAACGAGTAAACAAGCGGTAGTAACTCAGCGAGTATTTAGGAACAAGGCCTAGGGATTACACTTTCACTAGTGGACACTCTCAACATTGATCACATAACGGAATAGATAAATGCATACTCTACACTTTTGTTGGATGATGAACACATTGCGTAGGATTACACGAACCCTCAATGCCGGAGTTAACAAGCTCCACAATAATGCTCATGTTTAAGTAACCTTAAGTGTAAGATAGATCAAAACGACTAAACCAAGTACTAGCATAGCATGCACACTGTCACCTTCATGCATATGTAGGAGGAATAGATCACATCAATATTATCATAGCAATAGTTAACTTCGCAATCTACAAGAGATCATGATCATAGCATAAACCAAGTACTAACACGGTGCACACTGTCACCTTTGCACACATGCAGGAGGAATAAAACTACTTTAATAACTTTGCTAGAGTAGCACATAGATAAATTGTGATACAAACACATTGCAATCATCAAGAGATATAAATAAGCACTTCACTACGCTCTTCAACGAGTGAATAAGTACTTCGTGAAATATAGCCTAAGAGACCCACACGGTGCACACACTGTCACCTTTACACACGTGGGACAAGGAGTCTCCGGAGATCACATAAGTAAAACCCACTTGACTAGCATAATGACATCTAGATTACAAGCATCATCATATGAATCTCAATCATGTAAGGCAGCTCATGAGATTATTGTATTGAACTACATAGGAGAGAGATGAACCACATAGCTACCGGTACAGCCCCGAGCCTCGATGGAGAACTACTCCCTCCTCATGGGAGCAGCAGCGGTGATGAAGATGGCGGTGGAGATGGCAGCGGTGTCGATGGAGAAGCCTTCCGGGGGCACTTCCCCGCTCCGGCAGGGTGCCGGAACAGAGACTCCTGTCCCCCAGATCTTGGCTTCGCGATGGCGGCGGCTCTGGAACTTTTCTCGTATCGTGGCTTTCGGTACTGGGGTTTTCGCGACGGAAGCTTTAAGTAGGCGGAGGGTCAACGCGAGGGGCCACACGAGGGGCCCAGGGGATAGGTCGGCGCGGCCAGGGCTTGGGCCGCGCCGCCACCACCGGCTGCCTCGTGGCCCCACTTCGTTAGGTCTTCGGTCTTCCGGAAGCTTCGTGCAAAAATAGGACCCGGGCGAAAGTTTCGTCCAATTCCGAGAATATTTCTTTACTAGGATTTCTGAAACCAAAAACAGCAGAAAACAGGAACTGGCACTTCGGCATCTTGTTAATAGGTTAGTTCCAGAAAATGCATAAATATGGCACATAATGTGCATAAAACATGTAGGTATCATCAATAAAGTAGCATGGAACATAAGAAATTATCGATACGTTGGAGACGTATCAGTGTGGTAGATCCCCTCGGAATCCCAGCAGCACGACGGCGTGGTGGTGGTGGTGGAGGAAAAGCCGCGGAGGCTTCGCCTAGCCGAACGTGCTCTATGGAGGAGAGAGGGGGCGGCCGGAACTTACCGTGGAAGGGGTGAACGCCCCCTGCCCCCTCCCTCTTTATATGGGGGAGGTCGGTTTGGGTGGCCCCCAATGCCCCAAACCCATCTAGGGCCGGCGGCCAAAGGGGGAGGGGAATTCTTCCCCCCAAGTTGATCCCCACTAGGGTTTTGGGGAAAACCCTAGGGTTGGCCGGCCTGGGCCTTGAGGGGCATGTGCCCCTGGCCCATTAGGCTAGGGTGCACCCCCTCGGCCCATGCTAGGCCTCCTAGGGTCGTGGGCCTACTGGTGGGACCCCCGGAACCTTCTAGAACCTTCCTGGTATTTCACCGGAAAAATCCCGAACTTTTCCGAAACCTAGAAATCAACTTTCCTTATATGAATCTTATTCTCCGGACCATTCCGGACCTCCTCGTGATGTCCTGGATCCCATCCGAGACTCCGAACAAACTTCGTCTCCATACCATATTCCAAATCTACTTATGCGACATCGAACCTTAAGCGCGTCACCCTACGGTTCGCGAACTATGCAAACATGGTCGAGACTCCTCTCCGAGCAATAACCAATAGCGGGATCTGGAGATCCATAATGGCTCCCACATATTCAACGATGACTTAGTGATCGATTGAACCATTTACATACGATGCCAATTCCCTTTGTCTCGCGATATTTTACTTGTCCGAGGTTCGATCATCGGTATCTCCATACCTTGTTCAACCTCGTTACCGACAAGTACTCTTTACTCAGTACCGTGGTATGTGATCTCTTATGAACCATTCATATGCTTGCAAGCTAATCGGATGACATTCCACCGAGAGGGCCCGGAGTATATCTATCCGTCATCAGGATGGACAAATCCCACTATTGATCCATATGCCTCAACTCACACTTTCCAAATACTTAATCCCACCTTTATTGCCACCCATTTACGCAATGGCGTTTGATGTAATCAAAGTACCCTTCCGGTGTAAGTGATTTACATGATCTCATGGTCGAAGGACTAAGGCAACTATGTATCGAAAGCTTATAGCAAATTGAACTTAATGACTTGATCTTATGCTACACTCATTTGGGTGTGTGTCCATTATATCATTCACCTAATGACATAACCTTGTTATTAATAACATCCAATGTTCATGATCACGAAACCATGATCATCCATTAATCAACAAGCTAGTTATACATGAGGCTTACTAGGGACTCCTTGTTGTTTACATAACACACATGTATCAATGTTTCGGTTTAATACAATTATAGCATGGTATGCAAACATTATCATAAACACAAAGATATATTATAATAACTATTTTATTATTGCCTCTTGGGCATATCTCCAACAAATAGCAAGCAAGATCTCACAACTATGGTTGAAGGTGAATGGGATCGGTGATGGTGACAGAGATGTAGTGATTGATGATGAAGGGGATGATGCCTTGTCCTCCGATGATCCGTGTAGCAACCCGAATGATGTCTTCTCCCAAGTTCCTCCTCCAAATCTATCCCAGAGGTGGTGTTTCAGTGTTTCTAGTGGTTGTGTATCTCAGATCTCTCTTCCATCTGCACGAGGTGAAAGTATTTGACGAGGCGTTGCTCCTGGTACTACGTATAGATGGAAGGTACGGGCGGAGTTCCTCCGTACCGATGCCCGCTAAACACTCTGATGTTTGTCCTTGCATTCCCCTTTGGCCCAGACGCATGGTTAAGTGCTCAGATTCTTTTTATCACACCAAAATACCATAAAATGATATATTTTATTAATATTTCACCATTGCATAGATCGTGCGTAAACAAGCATAGAAGGTGCGCGGAAGCACCGTAAAATGCAAAAATCCTATTTCTGGACAAGGATATCTATATAAAATAACGGAGTAAAAACACTCTAAAAATACACTCACCAGCGACCGTATGTACACATGCGTCCGTACGGCGGTCGAACCTATAGCCTATATATTTCTAACATCCCGCTTTACAACACCGTCTTCTATAAAGAATCATCGATCTTGGAAAACCTCGTCATATATAATTGATCATCTAGAATGGCTGTTCTAAAACCCTGTGGGTAAAATATGAAAAGTGTCCATCCTCTTGATAAAGTCTCCTCCAAAAACCCAGGATGGGATAAGTAGGGCAGGATACGTTGTTAAAACTCCTTCAAACTCACTAGGAAAATAAGGAGAAAATAATACATGATATAATTTGTATTGCCTCTTTGTCAACTCTATACGAAAAAATCTTGTAAAAGGGAAACCCATAGAGTTCAGATTGGGGAAAACAGAAAATATGACATATCATCTTGTGTTGATATTAGCTCGGTAAAAACCTTGATGAGAACCTATATAGTGAAGTGATGTCTACGCACGCTTCTATACGTGTAGACAGTGTTGGGCCTCCAAGAGGAGAGGTTTGTAGAACAACAGCAAGTTTCCCTTAAGTGAATCACCCAAGGTTTATCGAACTCAGGGAGGTAGAGGTCAAAGATATCCCTCTCAAGCAACCCTGCAATTAAGATACAAGAAGTCTCTTGTGTCCCCAACACACCTAATACACTTGTCAGATGTATAGGTGCACTAGTTCGGCGAAGAGATAGTGAAATACAAGTAATATGGATGATTATAAGTAGTAATTGCAATCTGAAATAAAAATGGCAGCAAGCGAACATGCACTAGTGGAAAAAGGACTAACTGTGGCGCACGAAAATCACTTTCTGTGGCGCACGAGCCCGTCGCCACAGTTACCACGCGACTAGTATTAGAAATTCTGTGGCGCATATGTAAGTGCGCCACAGAATTTTGAACTTCTGTGGCGCACCATGCCAATATGCGCCACAGAATTCTCTTAAAACTTCTGTGGCGCACCATGGAAATATGCGCCACAGATTTTTTTTTCAAATTTCAAAAAAAAGTGGCGGCCAGATCTAGATCTAGATCTGGGCCGCCGGAATTTCGCCGTTTTTTCTGGTGGTGGTGGTGGTGGTGGAGGAGGAGGAGGTGGTGGTGGTTGTGTTGGCCGAAGGAGGAGGTGGTTGTTGTGTTGGCCGGAGGAGGTGGTGGTGGTGGTGGAGGTGGTGGTGTCCGGAGGAGGAGGAGGTGGTGGTGGTGGTGTTGGTGGTGATGGTGGTGGTGGTGGCCGGAGGAGGAGGAGGTGGTGGTGGTGTTGGTGGTGGTGGTGGCCGGAGGAGGAGGTGGTGGTGGTGTTGGTGGTGGTGGTGGCCGGAGGCGGTGGTGGTAGTGGTGGTGGCCGGAGGTGCTCGTCGGAGGTGCTCGACGGAGGCGGTGGTGGTGGCCGCCGGAGGTGCTCGCCGGAGGAGGTAG
Source organism: Lolium rigidum (assembly GCF_022539505.1). NCBI lineage: Eukaryota > Viridiplantae > Streptophyta > Magnoliopsida > Poales > Poaceae > Lolium > Lolium rigidum. Next base: position 3,933,163 of record NC_061511.1, on the reverse strand, counting down.
TGGTGGTCGCCGGAGGTGCTCGCCGGAGAATGTGGGGGTGGTCGCCGGAGAAGGGAGGTGGTGGTGGAGGGAGGAGAAGTGAGGAGATGAAGAAGTGAGAGGAGAAGTGGTGCAGGAGAAGTGAGAGGAAAAGTGGTGGAGGAGAAGTGGTGGAGGAGAAGAGGAGTAGCAGATTTTGGCGCCTGAAAAATTCAAAAAATTTCGGCCGTAACTTCTGTGGCGCACCTCCACATGGTGCGCCACAGAATTTTTTTTTTTGCATTTTGCAGGAAAAACTCTTTAACTGGCCGTAACTTTTTACTCTTTTCGAATTTGGTTATTTAAAAAATTTTGTGGGAACATTTTGATATATTGTGCCTTTTTTTTCGAGTTCATATGCAACCAGAAATCCAGTTTAATGATTTTCCCACGCAATTTTGCAAAAAAATGTCGAAATTCATGTTTGTTAAATTTCAGTGCTGCTAGATGACATAATATATGGGAATCTCGAAGGATTTTATTTTTTGAAATTTCTATCTATTTCTTTTATTTTTTACAAAGGTAAAAAAGGCGATCCACTGGGGGGGTGGAGTTGCGTGGGGAGAAAAAATCCTGCAGAATTCTGTGGCGCATATTTTTGGTGCGCTTCAGAAATATGAACTTCTGTGGCGCACATGCCACCATGCGCCACAGAATTGTGAACTTCTGTGGCGCACATGACACCATGCGCCACAGAATTCTCGTCGACCATGTGCCGTGCTGGACCCCGCCTGGGCCCCATGGAAATTATGTGGCGCATCCGTCCACATGCGCCACAGAAAGTCGACATTCTGTGGCGCACCAATCCATCCATGCGCCACAGAAACTCAAAATTCTGTGGCGCATATTTTTGGTGCGCCACAGAAATAATTTTTGTGGAGCACATTTTTTAGGTGCGCCACAGATGCCATTTCTACCTATAATGGTTTTCCTACTAGTGATGTAGCAGAACTTGTTGGAAACGGTGTTTCAATGCTTAGAAACAAGGCCTAGGGATCATACTTTTACTAGTGGACACTCTCAACAATGATCACATAATTGAATAAATAAATGCTACTCTCAAACACTCTCTTGTTGGATAACAAACACCATTCATTGTGTAGGGATGCAAAAGCACACCTCAAGCCGGAGTAAACAAGCTCCACAACGTCACAAAGGAATCACACACAATGCGCACACTGTCACCATCACACCGTGGAGAGTGACTCCGGAGTTCATATTAAAGTAACCTCTAGAGTGCATAATAGACAAGAGTAACATCTACATATTCAACTAGATTACAAAGCTCATGATCACATAAAGATCACACCATGGGAGAGAGAGATGAACCACATAGCTACCGGTAGAGCCCTCAGCCTCGGGGGAGAACTACTCCCTCCTCATCATGGGAGTCAGCAGCGGCGATGAAGATGGCGGTGGTGTCGATGGAGATGACTCCGGGGGCAATTCCCCGTCCCGGCGGCATGCCGGAACAGAGATTTTGTCCCCCGAAACTTGTCGTCGATGGTGGTGGCGCTGCAGAACCCTTGGTGGAATATGACTGGTATATTTAGGGTTTTCGTGATGGAAGGAATATATAGGCGAAAGGACAGCGTCGGGGGAGCCAGGGGGCTCCCTCCCCACACCTGGGCGCGGCCAAGGGCCCCACCGCGCCGCCCTATGGGGTGGGCCCCCTGCTGGCCTTCCCCGACTCTTCTTCGATGTTCTGGAACACTCCGTGAAAAATAGGGCCGTGGGCTTTTGTTTCGTCCAATTCCAAGAATATTTGTAAACTAACTTTTCTGAAATCAAAAACAGCAGAAAAACAGGAACTGGGACTGTGGCATCTTGTTAATAGGTTAGTCCCAGAAAATGCATAAAAACATTATAAAGTATGAATAAAACATGTAGGTATTGTCATAAAACTAGCATGGAACATAAGAAATTATAGATACGTTGGAGACGTATCAAGCATCCCCAAGCTTAGTTCATACTCGCTCTCGAGTAGGTAAACGATAAAAGAATAATTTCTGAAGTGACATGCTACCAACATAATATTGATCAACACTATTGTAAAGCATATGAGATGAATGAAGTGACCCAAAGCAATGGTCTATAGTTTGCTAACAAAAAGATAATGACTAAACAACTGAATCATGCAAGCAAAGACTTTTCATGAATAGTACTTTCAAGACAAGCATCAAAAAGTCTTACATAAGAGTTAACTCATAAAGCAATAGATTCTTAATAAAAGGTTTTGAAGCAACACAAAGGAAGATTTAAGTTTCAGCAATTGCTTTCAACTTCAACATGCATATCTCATGGATAATTGTCAACACAAAGTAATATAATAAGTGCAATAAGTAAGCATGTAAGAATCAATGCACACGAGTTGACACAAGTGTTTGCTTCTAAGATAGAAAGAAGTAGGTAAACTGACTCAACATAAAGTAAAAGAAAGGCCCTTCTCAGAGGGAAGCAGGGATTAAATCATGTGCTAGAGCTTTTCAAGTTTTGAAATCATATAGAGAGCATACAAATAAAGTTTTGAGAGGTGTTTGTTGTTGTCAACGAATGGTAGTGGGCACTCTAACCCCCTTGTCAAACAGACTTTCAAAGAGCGGCTCCCATGAAGGACGTTATCTCTACTAGCAAGGTAGATCATCCCTCTTCTCTTTTGTTTACACATATATTTTAGTTTTATTTATAGATGACACTCCTCCCAACCTTTTGCTTTCACAAACCATGGCTAACCGAATCCTTGGGTGCCTTCCAACATTTCACATACCATGGAGGAGTGTCTATTGCAAAATTAAGTTGCTTACTGATAAATCAGGGCAAAACATGTGAAGAGAATTATTAATGAAAGTTAATTAATTGGGGTTGGGCACCCTGTTGCCAGCTCTTTTTGCAAAATTATTGGATAAGCGGATGTATATGCCACTATTCCATTGGTGAAAGTCTGCCCAACAAGATTGAAAGATAAAACACCACATACTTCCTCCTGAGCTATAAACATTGACACAAATAAGGAGTAATAAAGTTTTGAATTGTTTAAAGGTAGCACATGAAGTATTTACTTGGAATGGCAGAAAAATACCACATAGTAGGTAGTTATGGTGGACACAAATGGCATAGGTTTTGGCTCAAGGTTTTGGATGCACGAGAAGCATTCCCTCTCGGTACAAGGCTTTGGCTAGCAAGGTTGTTTGAAGCAAACACAAGTATAAACCGGTACAACGAAAACTTACATAAGAACATATTGCAAGCATTATAAGACTCTACACTGTCTTCCTTGTTTCTCAAACACTTTTACCGAGAAAATATCTAGACCTTAGAGAGACCAATCATGCAAACCAAATTTCAACAAGCTCTACGGTAGTTCTCCACTAATAGGTTTAAACTACATGATGCAAGAGCTTAAACATGATCTACTTGAGAGCTCAAAACAATTGCCAAGTATCAAATTATTCAAGATAATATACCAACTACCACATGAAGCATTTTCTGTTTCCAACCAAATAACAATAAGTGCTGCTGCTTTCAGCTTTCTCCATGAACATTAAAAGTAAAACGAAGAACACAAGTGTTCAAATGAAAAAGCGGAGCGTGTCTCTCTCCCACACAAGCGTGTTAGGATCCGATTTATTCAGAATACTAAAATAACAAATGAGAATAAAAGCACACGGGCTCCAAGTAAAGCACATAAGATGTGACGAAATTAAAATATAGTTTCACTAGAGGTGACCTGATAAGTTTGATGAAGAAGGGGATGCCTTGGTCATCCCCAAGCTTAGACGCTTGAGTCGTCTTGAAATATGCATGGATGAACCACGGGGGCATCCCCAAGCTTAGACTTTTCACTCTTCTTGATCATATTATATCATCCTCCTCTCTTGATCCTTGAAAACTTCCTTCACACCAAACTCAAAGCAATCTCATTAGAGGGTTAGTGCATAATCAAAAATTCACATGTTCAACAAGGACACAATCATTACCAACACTTCTGGACATTACCCAAGGCTGCTGAAATTTAATGGAGCAAAGAAATCCACTCAAACACAGTAAAAGAGGCAATGCGAAATAAAAGGCAGAATCTGTCAAAAACAGAACAGTCCGTAAAGACGAATTTTTTTGAGGCACTTAACATGCGCAGATGAAAAAGCTCCAGTTGAATGAAAGTTGCGTACATATCTGAGGATTACTCATGAAATTTTTTCAGCATTTTTAGATTCTTCTACAGAGAGAAAAGCTCAAATTCGTGACAGCTAAAAATCTGTTTCTGCGCAGAAATCCAAATCTAGTATCAACTTTCTATCAAAGACTTTACTTGGCACAACAATGCAAGACAATAAAGATACAAAGTTATTGCTACAGAAGTAACAAGCACCTTGACTCAAAACAAAAAGAAAAGCAAAAATAACAGAAAATAAAAACGATGGGTTGTCTCCCATAAGCGCTTTTCTTTAACGCCTTTTAGCTAGGCATAGTGATTTTTATGATGTTCACATAAAGATGAGAGTTGAAAAGAGAGCATCAAGAAGCATATATAAAACATGTTTAAATCTAACACTCTTCCTATGCATAGGAGCCTTGTAAGAAAACAAGTCAATGAAGAACAAAGTGAGTAGCATAGGAAGACAAAACAAGTGTAACTTCAAAAATTTCAACACAAGGAGAGGAGACTTAATATTATTGTGATATATGAAATCGTGTCTCCCTCTCTCATAAGGAACAGTAGCTCTTAAAGTACCCAGCAAATAAAAAAATCAAGAGGAAGCTCAAAACATTCATCATAAAGAGAAGAAATTTAGTAACATGAAGATTTCTATACCCATACTTTCCTCTCTCAAAATAATTTTCAGTGGTATCATGAATAAACTCAACAATATAGCTATCACATAAAGCATTCTTATCATGATCCACATGCATAAAAGTATCATTACTCTCCACATAAGCATAATCAATTTTATTAGTAATACTGGGAGTAAAACTATCACAACCATCATTGTAATCATCATAAATTGCAGGCATGGTATAATCATAATAAACTTTATCCTCCATAGTAGGTGCCACCAAAATACCACTATCATTATAATCATCATAAATGGGAGGCAAAGTATCATCAAAGAAAATTTTCTCCTCAAAACTTGGGGGACTAAAAATATCACAACCAGCTTCGCCAAGCTTAGACTTTTCCATAACATTAAAAATAATTGTGTTCAAAGAATTCATGATAAAAACATTGCTACAACTATTTTGCAAACAAAGTTCCATGGGTTTTTTAATTCTCTCTTCAAACACATTATGTCCTAATTCAATATAAAGTTCATAAAGATCTCTAATTTTTTTGTTGTTTTCCATTAAGCCTAACTAGTGAAAATAAAAACAAGAGACAAAAAGATATAATTGCAGAATCTAAAGGAAATATAGCATCGAGCACTCACACACCGGCAACAATGCTAGGAAATATCTTAGTAGTCGAAGGATGTGAATAACTTTTACCTTACCTCCCCGGCAACGGCGCCAGAAAATAGCTTGATGTCTACGCACGCTTCTATTCCTGTAGACAGTGTTGGGCCTCCAAGAGCAGAGGTTTGTAGAACAGCAGCAAGTTTCCCTTAAGTGAATCAAAGTTTATCGAACTCATGGAGGTAGAGGTCAAAGATATCCCTCTCAAGCAACCCCTTCAATTAAGATACAAGAAGTCTCTTGTGTCCCCAACACACCTAATACACTTGTCAGATGTATAGGTGCACTAGTTCGGCGAAGAGATAGTGAAATACAAGTAATATGGATGATTATAAGTAGTAATTGCAATCTGAAATAAAAATGGCAGCAACCGAACATGTAGCAGAACTTGTTGGAAACGGTGTTTCAATGCTTTGAAACAAGGCATAGGGATCATACTTTCACTAGTGGACACTCTCAACAATGATCACATAATTGAATAAATAAATGCTACTCTCAAACACTCTCTTGTTGGATAACAAACACCATTGGGAGAGAGAGATGAACCACATAGCTACCGGTAGAGCCCTCAGCCTCGGGGGAGAACTACTCCCTCCTCATCATGGGAGTCAGCAGCGGCGATGAAGATGGCGGTGGTGTCGATGGAGATGACTCCCGGGGCAATTCCCCGTCCCGGCGGCGTGCCAGAACAGAGATTCTGTCCCCCGAAACTTGTCATCGATGGCGGCGGCGCTGCAGAACCCTTGGTGGAATATGACTGGTATATTTAGGGTTTTCGCGACGGAAGGAATATATAGGCAAAAGGACAGCGTCGGGGGATCCAGGGGGCTCCCTCCCCACATCTGGGCGCGGCCAAGGGCCCCACCGCGCCGCCCTATGGGGTGGGCCCCCTGCTGGCCTTCCCCGACTCTTCTTCGGTGTTCTGGAACACTCCGTGGAAAATAGGGCCGTGGGCTTTTGTTTCATCCAATTCCGAGAATATTTGTAAACTAACTTTTCTGAAATCAAAAACAGCAGAAAACAGGAACTGGCACTGTGACATCTTGTTAATAGGTTAGTCCCAAAAAATGCATAAAAACATTATAAAGTGTGAATAAAACGTGTAGGTATTGTCATAAAACTAGCATGGAACATAAGAAATTATAGATACGTTGGAGACGTATCATGAAGTCATAAAGAGAAAATGAGTGTAATATGATGCTTAGATCAGGAGTAGTTTGGGAAGATATGCCCCATGATTCTTACAAATTTTGAATCCGTCACATACCAATTCCATGAACATATTTCTGAAATGTTGAAGTTGGTAGAGACTTTATGAACATACCAACGAGACTATCACATGATTTGACTTGAAAGGTATTAATTTCTCGACTCTTCTCGAGTTCATGGGGAGAAACCAAGTTAGGAGCAATATGCTCGGTGATATTTCTCTAGATGTATCATGTATGCATATGTGCAAGACAAGCAACATTATATATGTAGATAATGGTTGATGATTCAAGAGAACGGTTATCACATGAATGATGTATGTGAGTTGTTATGTTGTATATCTGCATGTGTTAACGTGACCCTGTATTTTAGAATGATTAGTTGGTGTAGTCACTAGAGTCAATTTGGAAAACCTTATTAAAGCGACAATTTTAGCATGTAGGTACACATTTTTAGAATCAGATAATATAAGTACCCATTATCATTGTATCTTGATGATATTGGAGTTCATATTTATTTGAAATTACAAGAATAAGTTAAGTAATGTGGTGCATTGGAGATATCAGAAAATATTCTTGATTTCCAACCAATTTTGTTGGTGAGTCCTATGGTGCTAAGATATGGAACATCAAGTCCCGACATCCTTTTTACATCATCCATGTCTTTCAGTGAAGCTTTCTCTACCTCTAGAGACTGAACAACTGGCATGCATCGGAGATGGATATAACTTGTCTATATTAAGTTTCTCCAATATTTATAATATAGGCAGCTTTGTGTACTTGGGTGAAGTGGATCGAGTTACACTATCAAGCACTATTTGGGTTTTAACCAAATCCTTCATCCCAACTTGTGCCTTTTAGATGACCACGTGTTTTTTTCATTGTAGGAGTAATTCTTGTGTATGGAAAACACATGGTTAATCATATTTGTATGAGTAATCCTTGTGTATAAGAAACTCACTACATTGGTTTTACCAAAATATACCGAGAACAATAAGCCATATTTTGACTTAATGACTTTTACACAATGCATGTTACATGTTGCATTTCGATTCGGATTGAGATTCCATCAGAAACTATACATGTCCAAAAGTAGTGATCCTCATAGATACATTAGGTATCGGATCTAAACCTGACCTTATGCTAAAAGCCTTGATTTATCCCCACATTGCTTTTTTCATTCCCTTTCTAGAAGATATATCATATTAAATCTCATATATAAGGACTTAATTTGGAAGGGTGAGGATATTTTTGTGTTTGGGTTGCATCATTCATTGTTTCCTTCTGACCGAGCGGTTTACACTCCACCATGGCCATGTTATTTGGATCTGAATAAGTGAAGATTGTTTGGAATCACACAAGAGAAATATTTGTCGACAATTGTAGGCTTTGGTTATATGATTCTCAGGAATTGATATAGTTGGAGGAAATTTCATGCACCTTTGGTAACTTTTTGTGATTTCCCAATACGAGTGAGTCTAGGTGTTCTGACGTCCTAGCCATTGTGTGCAAAGCTGAATCTACGTTGTGGAGGTTTCCTTTCCATTTGGTGTATACTACCCATTAGGTGTTAATCTGTGATAGGATGACATGCATTTACTGATTTAGAAGAATTCTCCACATTTTCCTCTGTTGCTTGCGGAACGGGGAGATGAGTGGTTTTTGTTGGTACCTCTACTTTTTTGTGTAACACATTGGAGATTGATGTCTACGTTCCCCCTCCTTTCCTGTAGACAGTGTTGGGCCTCCAAGTGCAGAGGTTTGTAGAACAGCAGCAAGTTTTCCCTTAAGTGGATCACCCAAGGTTTATCGAACTCGGGGAGGAAGAGGTCAAAGATATCCCTCTCATGCAACCCCGCAACCACAAAGCAAGAAGTCTCTTGTGTCCCCAACACACCAAATAGGTGCACTAGTTCGGCGAAGAGATAGTGAAATACAGGTGGTATGAATATATATGAGCAGTAGCTAACTGTGCCGTAAAATAGCTTGCTGGCGTGTAGTTGATGGTGGTAGTATTGCAGCAATAGTAACACAGTAAAACAGTAAACAAGCAGTAGTAACTCAGCAGTATTTAGGAACAAGGCCTAGGGAATAGACTTTCACTAGTGGACACTCTCAACATTGCTCACATAACAGAATAGATAAATGCATACTCTACACTTTCGTTGGATGATGAACACATTGCGTAGGATTACACGAACCCTCAATGCCGGAGTTAACAAGCTCCACAATAATGCTCATGTTTAAGTAACCTTAAGTGTAAGATAGATCAAAACGACTAAACCAAGTACTAGCATAGCATGCACACTGTCACCTTCATGCATATGTAGGAGGAATAGATCACATCAATATTATCATAGCAATAGTTAACTTCGCAATCTACAAGAGATCATGATCATAGCATAAACCAAGTACTAACACGGTGCACGCATCGTCACCTTTGCACACATGCAGGAGGAATAAAACTACTTTAATAACACATCACTAGAGTAGCACATAGATAAATTGTGATACAAACACATTGCAATCATCAAGAGATATAAATAAGCACTTCACTACGCTCTTCAACAGTGAATAAGTACTTCGTGAAATATAGCCTAAGAGACCCACACGGTGCACACACTCGTCACCTTTACACACGTGGGACAAGGAGTCTCCGGAGATCACATAAGTAAAACCCACTTGACTAGCATAATGACATCTAGATTACAAGCATCATCATATGAATCTCAATCATGTAAGGCAGCTCATGAGATTATTGTATTGAACTACATAGGAGAGAGATGAACCACATAGCTACCGGTACAGCCCCGAGCCTCGATGGAGAACTACTCCCTCCTCATGGGAGCAAGCAGCGGTGATGAAGATGGCGGTGGAGATGGCAGCGGTGTCGATGGAGAAGCCTTCCGGGGCACTTCCCCGCTCCGGCAGGTGCCGGAACAGAGACTCTGTCCCCGGATCTTGGCTTCGCGATGGCGGCGGCTCCGGGAACTTTTCTCGTATCGTGGCTTTTTCCGTAAGGGTTTTCGGTGCGGGGGCTTTTTATAGGCGAAGAGGCGGCGTCAGAGGGTCGAAGGGGCGACCACACCATAGGGTGGCGCGGGCCCAGCCCTGGCCGCGCCACCATGTCATCTCGGGGCCCACAGGGCCCCCCTCTGGCGGCTCTCGGGTGTTCTGGATGCTTCCGGGCAAAATAGGAACCTGGGAGGTGATTTCGTCCAATTCCGAGAATATTTCGTTACTAGGATTTCTGAAACCAAAAACAGCAGTAAAACAGAACTGGCACTTCGGCATCTTGTTAATAGGTTAGTTCCAGAAAATGCATAAATATGACATATAATGTGCATAAAACATGTAGGTATCATCAATAAAGTAGCATGGAACATAAGAAATTATCGATACGTTGGAGACGTATCAGCATCCCCAGCTTAGTTCTGCTCGTCCCGAGCAGGTAAAACGATAACAAAGATAATTTCTTAAGTGACATGCCATCATAACCTTGATCATACTATTGTAAGCATATGAGATGAATGCAGCGATCAAAACAATGGTAATGACATGAGTAAACAAATGAATCATAAAGCAAAGACTTTTCATGAATAGTACTTCAAGACAAGCATCAATAAGTCTTGCATAAAAGTTAACTCATAAAGCAATAATTCAAAGTAGAGGTATTGAAGCAACACAAAGGAAGATTAAGTTTCAGCGGTTGCTTTCAACTTGTAACACATATATCTCATGGATATTGTCAACATAAAGTAATATAACAAGTGCAATATGCAAGTATGTAGGAATCAATGCACAGTTCACACAAGTGTTTGCTTCTTAGGTGGAGGGAGATAGGTAAACTGACTCAACAATAAAAGTAAAAGAATGGTCCTTCAAAGAGGAAAGCATCGATTGCTATATTTGTGCTAGAGCTTTTATTTTGAAAACATAAAGAGAGCATAAAATAAAGTTTTGAGAGGTGTTTGTTGTTGTCAACGAATGGTAGCGGGTACTCTAACCCCCTTGCCAGACAAACCTTCAAAGAGCGGCTCCCATTTTATTTTATTTTTGAGTGGCACTCCTTCCAACCTTTCTTTCACAAACCATGGCTAACCGAATCCTCGGTGCTCGCCAACAATCTCATACCATGAAGGAGTGCCTTTTTATTTTAGTTTTATTATGATGACACTCCTCCCCACCTTTGCTTTCTCAAGCCATGGCTAACCGAATCCTTCGGGTGCCGTCCAATAATCACATACCATGGAGGAGTGTCTATTTTTGTTAATTAATTTGGGACTCGGGAATCCCATTGCCAGCTCTTTTTCAAAATTATTGGATAAGCGGATGAAGCCACTAGTCCATTGGTGAAAGTTGCCCAACAAGATTGAAAGATAAACACCACATACTTCATCATGAGCTATAAAACATTGACACAAATAAGAGGTAATAACTTTTGAATTGTTTAAAGGTAGCACTCAAGCAATTTACTTTGGAATGGCGGAAAAATACCATGTAGTAGGTAGGTATGGTGGACACAAATGGCATAGTGGTTGGCTCAAGGATTTTGGATGCATGAGAAGTATTCCCTCTCGATACAAGGTTTAGGCTAGCAAGGTTTATTTGAAACAAACACAAGGATGAACCGGTGCAGCAAAACTCACATAAAAGACATATTGTAAACATTATAAGACTCTACACCGTCTTCCTTGTTGTTCAAACTCAATACTAGAAATTATCCAGACCTTAGAGAGACCAATTATGCAAACCAAATTTTAGCATGCTCTATGTATTTCTTCATTAATAGGCGCAAAGTATATGATGCAAGAGCTTAAACATGAACACAACAATTGCCAAGTATCACATTACCCAAGACATTTTAGAATTACTACATGTAGCATTTTCCAATTCCAACCATATAACAATTTAACGAAGAGGAAACTTCGCCATGAATATTATGAGCTAAGAACACATGTGTTCATACGAACCAGCGGAGCGTGTCTCTCTCCCACACAAGGATGAACTTATTCAGAGAACTAAGATAACAAAACAAAAACAAAAATAAAAGCACACAGACGCTCCAAGTAAAGTACATACGATGTGACCGAATAAAAATATAGTTTCACTAGAAGAAACCTGATAAGTTGTCGATGAAGAAGGGGATGCCTTGGGCATCCCCAAGCTTAGATGCTTGAGTCTTCTTAAAATATGCAGGGATGAACCACCGGGGCATCCCCAAGCTTAGACCTTTCACTCTTCTCGATCACATTATATCACCCTCTTCTATTGACCCTTGAAAACTTCCTTCACACCAAACTTCAAGCAAACTCATTAGAGGGTTAGTGCATAATCAAAAATTCACATGTTCAGAGGTGACACAAACATTCTTTACACTTCTGGACATTGCACAAAACTTCTGAAAGTTAATGGAACAGAGAAACTCATTCAACTTAACAAAAGCGGCAATGCGAAATAAAAGGCAGAATCTGTCAAAAACAGAACAGTCCGTAAAGACGAATTTTAAGATGGCACCAGACTTGCTCAAATGGAAAAACTCAAAACTAATGAAAGTTGCGTACATATCTGAGGATCACGCTCGTAAATTGGCAGATTTTTTCGAATTTTCTACAGAGAACTGTGCCCAGATTCGTGACAGACAGCAATGCTGTTTCTGCGCAGCGATCCTAAATATAACATCAACTTTAACATAGAAACTTTACTTGGCACAAAAACATGATAAGGAGAGGTTGCTACAGTAGTAAACAACTTCCAAGATACAAATATAAAACAAAGTACTGTAGTAAAAAAACACATGGGTTATCTCCCAAGAAGTTCTTTCTTTATAGCCATTAAGATGGGCTCAGCAGTTTTAATGATGCACTCGCAAGAAATAGAAGTTGAAGCAAAAGAGAGCATCAAGAGGCAAATTCAAAACACATTTAAGTCTAACATGCTTCCTATGCATAGGAATCTTGTAAATAAACAAGTTCATGAAGAGCAAAGTAACAAGCATAGGAAGATAAAACAAGTGTAGCTTCAAAAATTTCAGCACATAGAGAGGTGTTTTAGTAACATGAAAATTTTTACAACCATATTTTCCTCTCTCATAATAACTTTCAGTAGCAACATGAGCAAACTCAACAATATAACTATCACATAAAGCATTCTTATCATGAGTCTCATGCATAAAATAATTACTACTCCCAACATAAGCATAGTCATTCTTATTAATTGTAGTGGGAGCAAATTCAACAAAGTAGCTATCAAATATAGGAGGTATATTGTAATCATAATCAAATTTATCCTCCATAACAGGTGGTAACAAAAGACTACTATCATTATAATCATCATAAATGGGAGGCAAAGTATCATCAAAGTAAATTTTCTCCTCAATGCTTGGGGGACTAAAAATATCATGCTCATCAAAGCCAGCTTCCCCAAGCTTAGAATTTTCCATAGCATTAGCAACAATGGTGTTCAAAGCATTCATACTAATAACATTCCCATTATCATGCATATAAAGTTCCATGGGTTTTTTTAATTCTCTCTTCAAACACATCATGTCCTAATTCAAGATAAAGTTCATAAAGATCTCTCATATTTTTGTTGTTTTCCATTATGCCTAACTAGTGTAAACAAGAAACCAAATGTCGCAATTGCAGAGTCTAAAGGAAATAGCTTCGAGTACTTACAACGGCGGAAAATAGCTTGGTAGCCGAGGTCCGGAGTGTGAGTACCTTTTACCTTTCCTCCCCGGCAACGGCGCCAGAAAAGTGCTTGATGTCTACGTTCCCCCTCCTTTCCTGTAGACAGTGTTGGGCCTCCAAGTGCAGAGGTTTGTAGAACAGCAGCAAGTTTTCCCTTAAGTGGATCACCCAAGGTTTATCGAACTCGGGGAGGAAGAGGTCAAAGATATCCCTCTCATGCAACCCCGCAACCACAAAGCAAGAAGTCTCTTGTGTCCCCAACACACCAAATAGGTGCACTAGTTCGGCGAAGAGATAGTGAAATACAGGTGGTATGAATATATATGAGCAAGTAGCAACTGTGCCGGAAAATAGCTTGCTGGCGTGTAGTTGATGGTGGTAGTATTGCAGCAATAGTAACACAAGAAACAAGTAAACAAGCAGTAGTAACTCAAGCAGTATTTAGGAACAAGGCCTAGGGAATAGACTTTCACTAGTGGACACTCTCAACATTGATCACATAACAGAATAGATAAATGCATACTCTACACTTTCGTTGGATGATGAACACATTGCGTAGGATTACACGAACCCTCAATGCCGGAGTTAACAAGCTCCACAATAATGCTCATGTTTAAGTAACCTTAAGTGTAAGATAGATCAAAACGACTAAACCAAGTACTAGCATAGCATGCACACCGTCACCTTCATGCATATGTAGGAGGAATAGATCACATCAATATTATCATAGCAATAGTTAACTTCGCAATCTACAAGAGATCATGATCATAGCATAAACCAAGTACTAACACGATGCACGCACTGTCACCTTTGCACACATGCAGGAGGAATAAAACTACTTTAATAACACATCACTAGAGTAGCACATAGATAAATTGTGATACAAACACATTGCAATCATCAAGAGATATAAATAAGCACTTCACTACGCTCTTCAACAGTGAATAAGTACTTCGTGAAATATAGCCTAAGAGACCCACACGGTGCACACACCTGTCACCTTTACACACGTGGGACAAGGAGTCTCCGGAGATCACATAAGTAAAACCCACTTGACTAGCATAATGACATCTAGATTACAAGCATCATCATATGAATCTCAATCATGTAAGGCAGCTCATGAGATTATTGTATTGAACTACATAGGAGAGAGATGAACCACATAGCTACCGGTACAGCCCCGAGCCTCGATGGAGAACTACTCCCTCCTCATGGGAGCAGCAGCGGTGATGAAGATGGCGGTGGAGATGGCAGCGGTGTCGATGGAGAAGCCTTCCGGGGCACTTCCCCGCTCCGGCAGGGTGCCGGAACGCAGACTCCCGTCCCCCGCATCTTGGCTTCGCGATGGCGGCGGCTCCGGAACTTTTCTCGTATCGTGGCTTTTTCCGTAAGGGTTTTCGATGCGGGGGCTTTATATAGGCGAAGAGGCGGCGCAGGAGGGTCGAAGGGGCGACCACACCATAGGGTGGCGCGGCCCAGCCCCGGCCGCGCCACCATGTCATCTCGGGGCCCACAGGCCCCCTCCGGCGGCTCTCGGGTGTTCTGGATGCTTCCGGGCAAAATAGGAACCCGGGAGGTGATTTCGTCCAATTCCGAGAATATTTCGTTACTAGGATTTCGAAACCAAAAACAGCGTAAAACAGAACTGGCACTTCGGCATCTTGTTAATAGGTTAGTTCCAGAAAATGCATAAATATGACATATAATGTGCATAAAACATGTAGGTATCATCAATAAAGTAGCATGGAACATAAGAAATTATCGATACGTTGGAGACGTATCAGAGATCAGTAAATGAATCTGGTAGGTTATTTGCAATGTGGTGCAAATTTGTGAATCTCGAACGTAGAGTCCAGATTTTGACTATTTGGAATATGAGTAGGAACGTGGAGTTCCAATTGATCTTATGGCATTCTAATTGGTACTTGAAATTCTACCCTACCCCTCTAATGCCTGGAAATATGTATCCTTCAATATATATAATTACCATAGCGGGCAATGAATAGATTTTTTAGGAGGGGTTCAAGCTAGGTACTTAGTGATCGATCTATGGAGATCTGTAACCACACAGATGCCTAATTTGTGGGCATATAAATATAATGTATGTTGCGGTGGTGAGATCGGTAATTGTGAAGCGCTTTCGAATATCGCGTATGGAAAATGCTCGGAGTATTTTCACGTACCAATTGCAGAGGCCAAGTACTGCAATATGCAGTTAGTTAGTAAATAGTGTGTAAACTGCATGACTCCAACATGTGGAGTTGGTAAATTTTAATTCATTCACATAGGTCAAGCAATGAGTTAATCCTCTCAATCGCAAATACATCCAAACCATGTTGTGTATATACATATGTGACAAAGTGTTGAACTGAACTTTCAACCATGCAATAATCATTGAAGGAACATGGAGATAATTCGGTAGAATTATCCATTCAAAATGATTATAGTTTGTTTTAGTCCATACAATGGTTGGATGAGACCATAAATTTCACCTTGAATGCATTCGATCGAGGGACTTAAGTGATCCAGCTTTGATCTTGAGGTATACCAGGACCTCACAATGAGCAATCATATGGCACACGATGTGCCGAGATTGTGGAAACTTAGCTTCAAGCTAATCATGACCAACGGAATTGATTTATAAGAAACATGTGCTACGGGTTGGATGTACATGTAGTACAATTTTTAAAATAGAGAGGGCAACTTTTCAAATACCTATTCCTCAACCGTCGAATTGATTCATGTAGAAATCTATATATCTAGTTGAAGAAGTTTAAATATGGAAATATTCCTAGATATATAGAATACATACAATCTTATTCATATCATAGCGTTGATACAATATATATGGCCAATATAACAACATAAATGGACATGACTAAATCGATCACTAAGGAGATAGTGGTACTAGTAGAAGTCTTCACAAGCACGTCGGTTAAGGTATACTCAGCCATCATGTTCTCTGTGTCCATAGGGACGTGTGACCATAGTGTTGTAAGGTCCAGGAGGAATGTATTGCGAGAAACATCTCCATTAGTGCCATATGGATGAAGGTTGAAGTTAGCTTCGAACAATTTCCCTTGACGTAATTTTCATCCTATGGATTGCTGATAGAAATAACCGGATGATGTGGAGAGTGGCATTCCTTTTGTGGTATGTGTATAGCATCCACACTTGTCTCGAATCTTAGTTTCGTCAAACTTATTCACTGTGATGCCTTTCCCACAGTCTGAGTTTCATAGCTTTTTGTTCCTGATGTGCTTTCGCTTACCATTGAAGTTAGACGGTTTGCCTTGAAGGCACAATCAAACCTATATTCATTTGCTACATTGATATGAACTTCAGGTTGAGGTCCAACTAGGCGTTGATAGCCATTCTTAGCGATTATCGTATCATGCTTTTCAGCCTAAAGTAGGATATTAATGAGGTCGGAATGAACTTAGTAGGCGTGAGCACGATATTGCTACTAGAAGAGCCTTTCAGATGGGCGCATAGTATAGAGAGTTTTATCTATCTTCTCTGTATCTGTAGGTTCCTTCCCGCAAAAACGTAGTTTGGAACTTATGTAATGAACCTTGTGATTGTACTCCCCAACATACCTAAAGTCCTAGTATCGTAGATGTGCCCAACCATGGAGTGCATTAGGTAGGACAACTGCCTTCTTCTGTTCATACCTCGTCTTGATATCAAGAAACAAAGTAAATAGGGATTCCTTCTCCAAATACTCGTACCAGCATATTTTTTTTTCTCATCTCTCAGTAGCGTGACTCCAGTCAGGAGGGGATTTTCTTGAATATTACCAAAACTCGGACAAGATGTAGGCAACCAGGAACATGGCGGTGGTGGCCACTGTGCACTCTGAACGTTTGGCTCTCAGAGGAGGTGTGGCACCTCCTTATTCCTCTTGCTTCAATCATGTGGTTCAACTGTCGAGGATGAGTATGTGGACGTTCTTGATGGAGTCGCTACCCTATAGATGAGAGGGGAGGTAGTTGAAAACTTTGGGCTGGCTATCCGCTTGGATGAAGGCTATATAGAACAAGCCGCATCTTTGTCCATCATTGATACTCACATCTACTTCGATATAATGGCTATAGGTAGGTTTCATAACTTCTCACCGATCCAAGGAAACAACCAACATCAAACTGAGAGTTGAAACGGAAAATGTCTGTCTGAATCTTGACCATTTCGTGTGGTATGGATAGTGGTACGACATGACCGTCTGTGATCATATGGGTGGTCGGCTTTTGTTCTGTTCTTCGGAATGTTTGTAGTTTGGTCATCAAGTCTTATTTGGGAGTCGTTGGATTCGTATCAACGAGCTCCACATTCTGTGTTGAATCTTATTTTAAGAATGATGTGGGGACTTCATATATACAACATTCCAATGGCCTTCCATCTAAATTTGCATCAAGTTCGCTTCAACCGTTGTCATAATACATGGTAGGTACAATTTAACTAAAACCCATACATGACAAAAACAAAACTAACAAAAGGAACTATAAAGTAAAAGTCAACAGGATAATTGAGATGAAGGTGAAGAATATCGAGATTAAACTCAATATATTAAGAAGGACAAGATTCGTTCATCAAGCTCCCAAAGCTTAAACCTTAGTCATTCTTGTGCAAAAACCAACGATGAGGAAAGTTTAATCATGGTATTAGAGGTTCAAGTTCACTTTGGCTTGCTTGCTAAGATCGCCCACCACTTGTGGCTATTTAAAAATCTAGTTAAGAAATTGTATATGCAAGTGCTAAACTCGTTAAGTGTTAGTCCATAAACACTTGTGATGAAGACAACCAATGAGCTATATAACTTAGCATACGAGCCTATTAGACAAGTAAGTTATGACCACCATCATTTGCCAAAGAGAGAGAATATTGTCAAGTCGAGCACAAGTAGTTGCCATCAATAGTAAAGGAAGTCACATGATAGTACCCACAAGTGTTCCCATTTAAAACTTGCTAGCACCTTATCTAACAATTAGTTATCAAGAATGTACACTTTTATTTTTATTTTATTTTCGAGAACTTAATGCTCGGGAGGTTTATACTGATATATGTTAAAACAAAGTAGGGATGAACTAAGAATTACGAGAGTAAAATATTTAGAAAGGTGAATATGAATTGGCAATGCACTGACCGCACTCTACATTGTAGAACTCTCAACGGAGCCAGTATGAAAGACTTGGGGGAATGACATAAAAATATGTTTGGTTACGTTGTTTCCAGATATTCCACATCCAATATCCATGAAAAGTGGCCTAACACATGAATGTTCGCCGTGTATAACATCTTCCCAGGACCAAATCCCACTAAATCCAAATTGTGGCCCAACAAGACACGCTGAGTTCACAGTCCAAACAGGGCCGGCCCTATGTTTTGGAGGGCCCTAGGGCAAAGTTCACCAGATGGGCCCTATATACATATGTACGCTTAAAATTATTAAAATTATAGACATATATATATATGCCTATTTTTACTTCCAAAGTATTATTTTTACCTCCAAAGTATTAAGACCTGACCACACGTTTTTAGTTTGAGATGTATAAAAATGATTGTTAAGCAATTAAACAATATCATATGATATGATGACAGAAAAACTAAAAGAGTAGCAATGTAGAATAAGTATGCCATGCTAGTCTGATTACTTCAAATAAGAATCAAATTCAAACAACTCAGTTATTAATAATGCTTTTTTTACATCACGAGAAAATTTTCTTCTGCGAAAAATTGACACTAGCGGTTTACTTACTGTCATCGTTCATTGACCTCAAGCTCTGCATTTCAATTCTGCTCTTCATCTTCTCTCAGGATCAGATTCTTGCATTTAATTATTTTTGTTGATATAGACGCTGCTTTTTGCTGGAAAGCACGCGGTATAAGAAACATATTCTCTAATTTCAAAAAAAAAATTCTCTTGTTTTCTTTTATTTATTTTCTCAGCACCCGACTATTTTTCTTGGGCAGCACTGGAACACCTAAAATTTAAAGGAATCAAATACATGAAACAGGAACCCTAATCAGTCATGGCTGATGCTGTGATGCTTTCCTGATACGTTAAAGAGTTGAAGAGACAAGAAATTGAAGGCCATCAAATCATGGTTCATGGATGAGCGATTGGATGTAACGTACCAGCCTACCAGGGGCCAGGGAGAGCAAGGCGAGATGCAGAGATTAAATCCCCAATTCAATTTATCAATTCCCAGATTCCCAGTCAAAGATCTACTGTCTCCAAAGTCCAAACTCCAGGCGGCCGGGGCAGTCGAACAGACAGAGAAAGAGGCTGAAGTGCCGAACAGCCGATGCATATCCTCCATCGATGGGTGGTTCCGTTCGTTTAATTTTTTAGGCCAATACAAAGCAACGGCTGGGCAAGAAACTCGAGAGTAAAGAGAAAGATGCGATCACGGGCCCCTTGCAGGCATGGGCCCTTGGCCGTCGCCCATGGTGGCCATGGACCAGGGCCGGCCCTGAGTCCAAACAAAGATGACTCCTAGTTTCTTCGTGTGCAGAGTGACATAGGAGACAGATAAAATCATTACCGGTGTTGCAATGCCTCTGCCGACGCATGTCACGGGGGTTCAGATGCCCACACATGTCACAGGGGTTCAGATGATCTAGCAATAATAGCGCAAGTAAACACATTGTGTTACAACATTCAATTGTATTTCCAAATTCTTGGGAGTGTCTGTCCCTCTCTTTTCTCGAGACCATGTCAAAAGAGAACTTCAGATTTTGAAAACCTGGTCGTTGGAGATAAAGCCAATGTTTTGCACGATTTTAGTGTTGCAGCCAAAACCGTTGTTGCACTTGCACTCGTACCCCAGGAAAATCTCTTATTGGCCATTGAAGTACGGAGTAGTTGGCTCCCCTTTTTGCAACTCTCAAAATTTTGGTAGATCCTCGTGGGTCAAATTTTGAAGCACAACATGAACATGGAGCACTGTGGGTACTCCAACTCTCATAAAATCAGTCTACGAGGCTAATCATCCGCCCAAGCTACTACTATTCTGAGAGAAAACAATCAGTAGAGCCGTGGTGGAAAAAAACCGAACAACTACAAGAAAAGAGAGTCCTGTCTCCAACACCGTTTTCGTGAAGATCTTTTTACTGCAAAACTGGCATACGTCGGGTAGGAGCAAGTCACTGTCAACGTCTCCCTCGGGCATGCAAAATTACAAGCAAATGCAAACAGTCCCCGCATTGTTTGGTTCAGCATCGACTTTTTTCATTTCTTTCTAGAAACCATTTTGGGAGCTTCTAGCGTTGAAAGTGATGTCTTGGTTTATCTACACATGCTTAGAAAGGTACTTGTAACAAGAGATTAGACTTAATTGACTTCAAATCAAGGTGAACCGAACCTACGTAGAGAAGCATAGAAGGAAGATCTTCTATCCTCTTCTTCGTGACTCCTACATTTAAAATGGCTGGCAAGGTAACTCCACACAGGAAAATTTAGACATTTTCCTCACCAAGGGTCTGTCTCTTACAATACCAAGAACTCGTGACCTTGTCTAAAAATTGTTGAAAAAGATATACCCCTATGGCTCCCGAAGATTATATGAGATTTATCAAAATTTAGATGTATCTAGACAATAAATAACATCTAGATACATCCAGACTTTGACAAATTTCAGACAGTACAAAGTAGCCTGCAAAGAATTGAGCAACTACAGGTGTTTATCTTCCATATTCTAAAGATATGCCTATTAGCTCAGCCTCATCCATCTCATGGCGCGCTGAACGTCCCCCATTAGCTATTGGAACTCTCAGAGGAGGGGCTGACCTCACACAGGAAATGGCTAGCTGCACACAGGAAAATTTAGACATTTTCCTCATCAATTCTGTCTCTTACAATCACAAGAACTCATGACCTCGTCTAAGAATTGTTGACACAGATATACTATCATATCATTTAACTCTGAGAGGAGTACTCTTCCACCAAGTGCTTAAAATTGCAAAGAAAAATATCCATTTACTTTCCATTTCAGTAGCAGCGAATGAGAACTCTTCCACCAATGTATATATTACAGCGCACTCCCAAAATCTACAAGTCAAAATCCCCAATCCCAAGTGTTAGTGGAAAGTCATCCGAGAATATAGTACAGTAGGCATCGCAAATGCAGAAAAAGAAAAAACACTAGGTTGTTTCAAATGCACCAAAGATGGCAAAAACTACTCCATATGCTTCTCTGTTACATATACATACTAGGTATGCATACATAACCATGAGGTAGCTCAGGTGCAGTTGCTAAGACCTAAAGCATCACTAGCTACCTACTACAAATACATAGCCTACATACTAATCCTTACAAGAGACATGTGAAAACAAAATGGAGAATCTACCATTCTGAAAAAGATCAGATTTTCTGGCTGGCCTTTGAATCTTCTTATTCATGCTGATTCACATGTACGTGCCGGGGCGGATGCTATTGCTCAAGCGGCGATGTAGGTGACTGAACCGCTAGCCGTTCCGATACCTCGGCGAGAGATGTGAGGTTGCACTTGATCACGGCCTCAACGAAATAGCAGGTTTCATCCTTTGTGTTGCCGTCAGGCACATCAACCACGAAGGACTCGATTACAAGCGTCCCTGGCCTCCCATCAATGCTCTCTGGGTGGACAGTTATGATGGATGAGTAGTTCTGAAGAAGTGGCAACACAGAAGATTAGCATGGATCAAACAGACGCTTGAAGAAGTAGTAAAGATCATCAGCGGAGGCATGTCCAATCAAAAACCTTTGCTTTACAATAGTGGCAACTATGGTCAAAATCTTCTTCTTGCAAGGTTGGAGAAACAGGAAAGCCACATGCAGATCACTAAATTCATACACGTGATTTCCTTCTATAGAAGGCAGACAAATCATGCAAATTTCACACTGCAAACTATGATGATCATGTTCCTTCCTTAGTAGGTCAAATGCGTGATTTTCTAGTAAGACTGACCAATAAACACTCGGTGATCTCCTTTAGAAGCTAAATGCTTTATTTCTGATTAGTAGTTACACAAATGAGAGAGTAAAATGCTACTCAAATAAAAACAAGCTTTCTGACAGATGAACACTCGGTGATATCTTCAGAAGCTAGATGTGTAGTTACAAACAATAGATGCAGTGAGTGAAATGCTATATATTTGTCACGACACATAAATGAAAACAAGCTTTCTGATCTGGCAGACAAAGTTATTGCATCGAATGTTATTCCTCAAGCTAATATCTATGGTCATGTTAGCATCAGACTTGAAATGAAACATTCGGTTTTGGTAAGTACTGCAAGAAAAAGAGCACGAAATGGCTAATATCAATAGCAGCACACGTACCCTGAGCCTGTGGTCGCCGCCAACAAACTTGACACTGAGGATGTGCTCGTCGTCGTCCAGCTGCTCGAGCCTCTCGGTGCTAGTGGTGGCCGGCAGTCCGGTCTTGACGTTGACCTCCCTGACGCTGCCGATCTCGAGGTCGCCCCCGCGCAGCACGCAGCGGCTGACGAACGGCTTGTAGCGCTGCGGCTGGTCGAAGCTCCGCACCAGCGACCAAACCTGCAAGCCCGGCACCAACTCAATCAAAACAAGTCCACGCCATGAAACAGATATCCATCCGCCCGCCAGGAAAACAGAGAGAGGAATCGGCACATTGAACTCCGCCACACCAGTGGTATCAACCGACAGGGAAGCATCCGAACAAGATCGAGAAACCAAGCGCAGCGAGAGGTGAGCTCCAGATCCAAGAAAAGACAGTACCCACCACCAACCGAGGCAAGCACGGCAAGGGAATCGACGAACCCACGCAACAGTGAAAGGAACAGCAGCGGAAGGAAGCAAGAAAGGGGAAGGGGAAAGGGTGGGCGTCTCACGAGGTGCACGGGGGCCTTGATGTGCTTGACGAGGGCGGAGGTGCACTGGTTCTCGGCGGGCGCGTGGCCGTGCAGCCGCCGCATGTGCTCCGCCTCCGTGGCCGCCGACGCCGCTCCTCCAGCACCCGCCGCCTCGTCGCTGAGCCTCCAGGCCCGCGCGGCGCCACCTACGAGGCCGACCATGGCGGATCCCCCCTCGCCGCCGCCGCTCCGACCGGTGGTTGGGCTGGCCGGCGCTGTCCAAGCTGTCTTTTTCAGCTGCTCTGCTGCTGCTGGTTGCCGGGGTGGGTTGGGCTAATCCGTTTGGTAGGGTTCCTTACGCGGGCGGGTACAAAAATCTGCGTGGAGAGGGGACGGCCGGGCCCACCCACGAGTTATCCATGCGCAGACCCCGATGCCAGGGAAGCTTCACCGGAGCGTGCGCCGGGTCCATGGACCAGAGGGCTGTTTCTTGGAAACGACGGTGGCTGCGCTGATATTTTCAGCCAGTAGGCATGTGTCTCAGAAAAATATCCCTTGCCACACCTAAAAAGAGCACGCTACAAGTCATTGCCAGCTAGGACTTTTAACATGGAGCCATTGCAATTAGTAGGATGGAAATTATTTTATCTTAGGTGTTCTAACTTTTTTTAGCTTAGTTTTCTTCAATCTATGTGTGCGTGATGAGACATTTGGATAGCAACCCTCGCAAATCACTCTCAACAATAATTAGGAAATGCCAACATTGCATGACCTACTAGCCACTTTGTCGAGGGTACTTCCCGGCAATACCCTCCGTAAAGGGCTTAGGGTAGATGTAATCATGTAGGCTGACACGAGACATCGGTTATCAAACAAGCGGGGAGAGCGATTTACCCAGGTTCGGTGCCCCGATGAGGTAAAACCCTTATATTCTGATTGTCTGATCTTGATTGCTGAAAATATCGGTTACAATGGGGTGCCAAAGGTTTCGACTATGACCTTCGTCAGGAGGCTAGGCTTCACGGTGACCTAGCTCTAGACTTACAATGGTAATGGCTATTATGATTGTGTGTCCCTCGGCAGCCCCTATCATGGCCTTTATATTGGGAGCCAGGTCTCGAGAGGTCTGTCCGGGTACGACTAGGTTACAAAGAGTCCTAAGTCTAAACTTTCCTTGTATTTGTCGTCTCCTTGCCTTGTTCTTCAAGAATCCTTTCTTGGAACCGACGTGACAGCCCACCTGGATGTCGAGTGCCTTCATGGGCCCCTGACTGGGTCGTAAGAGGAAGCACAATATTAGTTAGCCGAATGATAATGCCCACATCAGTAGTCCCCGAGTGACTGGCCAAAGATACTTCGGGCAGGGAGTAAAAACATATCTTCTGTCGAATGTTCGCCTTAGCCGATAAATCTTGACTTCTTTGTAATAGTAGCGTCTTCTTTTATCAGGTGCACGTTCAGCGCTCCCGATGGGAGTAACCCCCGAGTCTAGGTACGGATGCTTGCAACCGTGCGTAGACTCAAGTTGCACTACTCGAATGTTTTCTTCTGTCGAAGCTTACCAGGATCATTCGATACATTTTCTTATATCGAGACTTTAATATTTTTAAGCAAAGGTTTAGTACGTAAAGGATATCGAGTAACGTGCCCAGCTTTGCTAGTTAACTGCCGATGGTAAAACAACGTTACCCTACACAGAATCAAGTCCCCAGGCATGATTCTGGATCTGAAAAAGTCTTCGAGTCCATATTTCATCGGGTGCGCGTTCAGTGCTCCCAATGGGAGTAGCCCCCGAGTCTAGGCGCGGATGCTGGCAACCGCGTGTAGACTTAAGTGTGCTTGGAGACAAGTTGGTTGATGCTTATCTGCACATCCGAAATGGGAAGGAACTGTGCGATGCACTAGACGCTAAGTTTGGTGATGCCGATGTCGGAGGTGCACTGTACGCTATGGAGCAGTTCAATGACTACAGAATGGTTGAGAACCGATCTGTAGTAGAACAGGCTCATGAGATACAGATCATGGCAAAGGAACTTGAGCTCCTCAAGTGTGTGCTACCGGACAAGTTTGTCGCGGGATGCATTGTCGCTAAGCTTCCCCCTTCATGGAGGAACTTTGCCACCTCGCTGAAACATCAGAGGCATGAGTTCTCTGTTGAGAATATCATGGGCTCTCTGGATGTTGAGGAGAAGGCGAGGGCAAAAGACAAACACACTGGAGGAACCGAGGGACGTTCTGCTGCCAATATGGTACAGAAAAATGTCCACAAGTCCAAGGGAAAGAACAAAGGAGTCTCCCAGACTACCAACTTCAAGAAGAAGGGGAAAACGGAGAAGAAAGATCCTTGTTGGGTGTGTGGCGAGATAGGACATTGGGCTCATCGTTGTCCACGACGCAAAGGAAAGAAAGGTCAGGCTGGACAGAACTCAACTTTTGTCAACATGGTCATTGGTAACACTGAGGAAGGAACTACAGGGTATGGTAATATATTACCTACTGTTCTTTCTGTGTTTCAGCCCACAGAATGGTGGGTTGATACATGTGCCATTGTTCATGTGTGTGCTGACACCTCCATGTTTACCTCTTATCAGGCCCGAGGTTCCTTAGTAATGATCGGGAATGGGTTACATGCTACTGTTCGTGGTGTTGGCACGGTAGATCTGAAGTTTACTTCGGGAAAGATCGTGCAAGCGAAGAACGTCTTTGCATGTCCCTTCTATCAAGAAGAATCTCGTTAGTGGCTCCCGTCTCATGAAATATGGGTTTAAGTTGGTGTTTGAGTCCAATAAAGTTGTACTGTCTAAGTATGAAAACTTTGTTGGAAAGGGCTATGAATGTGAGGGAATGTTTCCCTTCTCTCTAGAAGACTTCTGTGATAATGTTGTGAACCATGTAAGCACTAGCGCTAATGAGACTAATGTTTGGCATTCACGACTTTGTCATGTTAATTTCGGTTGTATGCCGCGGCTTGCTGATATGAGTTTAATTCCGAAATTCACCTTTGTCAAAGGCTCTAAGTGTCATGCTTGTGTGCAAGCAAAACAGCCACCCAAGCGTCACAAGCCTGCGAAGGAAAGAAACTTGGCACCACTAGAGCTCATACATTCAGATCTATGTGAGATGAATGGTGAGTTGACAAGAGGTGGAAAGAAATATTTTATGACTTTGATTAATGATTCCTCTAGGTACTGTTATGTGTATCTCCTGAAAACTAAAGATGAGGCTCTTGATTTCTTTAAAATCTATAAGGCTGAAGTTGAGAACCAACTTGAAAGAAAGATAAAAAGGGTTCGATCCGATCGTGGTGGAGAGTACTTTTCTAATGAGTTCAATTTATTCTGTGCGGAACATGGTATAATCCATGAGAGGACGCCTCCCAATTCCCCACAATCCAATGGGATTGCGGAAAGGAAAAAAACGTACTCTAACAGATTTGGTTAACGACATGTTAGATGTTTCGGGTTTATCCAAAGAATGGTGGGGGGAGGCTATATTGACTTCATGTCATGTCCTAAACCGTGTTCCAACCAAGAATAAAGAGATTACCCCTTATGAGGAATGGGAAAAGAAAAGGCCATCACTCTCCTACCTACGAACTTGGGGTTGTTTGGCAAAAGTGAATTTGCCAATCACCAAGAAGCGAAAGCTTGGACCAAAAACCGTGGACTATGTCTTTCTTGGCTATGTTGCCCATAGCATTGCCTGTAGATTTCTTGTGGTGAAATCTGGAGTGGACGACATGAATGTTGGCACCATCTTTGAATCAAGATATGCTACATTCTTTGAGGATATATTTCCTATGAGAGATATGCATGGCATGTCTAGTTGGGAATCTGATCCAATACATGAAACTCCTATGGAGTCCGATGAGGAATCTGATGATGAGAGTTCAGATTCTGATGAAGATGACAATGAAGCTCTCACAAGGAGCAAGAGACAAAGGATTGCAAAGTCTTTTGGTAATGATTTCATTCTGTATCTTGTGGATGATACTCCCACTACCATTTCAGAAGCTCTTGCATTTCCTGATGCAGACTACTGGAAGGAAGCGGTTCAAAGCGAGATGGATTCCATCTTGGCTAATGGAACGTGGGAGTTAGCGAGCGTCCTTATGGGTGCAAACCTGTAGGATGTAAATGGGTATTTAAGAAGAAGCTTCGAGCTGATGGTACTATTGAGAAGTACAAAGCTCGGCTTGTAGCCAAAGGCTTTACCCAAAAGTAAGGCGAAGATTTCTTCGATACATACTCACCTGTGGCGAGATTGACCATAATACGAGTACTACTGTCATTGGCTGCCTCACACGGTCTTCTCGTTCATCAAATGGACGTTAAGACGGCTTTCTTGAATGGAGAGTTGGACGAGGAAATTTACATGGAACAACCTGATGGTTTCGTACTAGAAGGTCAAGAAAGAAAGGTGTGTAAATTAAAGAAATTTTTGTATGGTCTCAAACAAGCGCCCAAACAATGGCATGAGAAGTTTGAAAGAACTTTAACATCGGTGGGCTTTGTTGTTAATGAAGCCGAAAAATGTGTGTACTACCGCCATGGTGGGGGTGAGGGAGTTGTCCTATGTTTGTATGTGGATGACATAATAATTCTTGGGACAAGTCTCAAAGTGATTGAGGAGGTCAAAACCTTCTTATCTCAGTGTTTCGAGATGAAAGATCTTGGAGAAGCTGATGTTATATTAAACATCAAGTTACCGAGAGATGAGAATAATGGGATTACACTTGTGCAATCTCATTATGTTGAGAAGGTGTTGAGCAGATTTGGCTATGCTGATTGCAAATCTTCTCTCACACCTTATGATCCTAGTGTCTTGCTTCGAAAGAATGAAAGGGCAACTAGAGATCAGTTGATATACTCTCAAATCATTGGTTCACTCATGTATTTAGCTTGCGCTACAAGGCCTGATATCTCGTTTGCTGTATGCAACCTTAGCCGGTTTTTGGTCAACCCGGGAGATGATCATTGGCATGCTCTTGAGAGAGTGATGCGCTATCTAAAGGGAACCATGAGTTATGGAATTCATTATACCGGGTATCCAAGAGGACTTGAAGGGTATAGTGATTCAAATTGGATTTCAGATGCTAAAATGAAGGCCACAAGTGGATATGTTTTCACTCTTGGTGGTGGCGCTGTTTCCTGGAAGTCTTGCAAGCAGACCATCTTAACGAGGTCAACTATGGAAGCAGAACTCACAGCATTAGATACGGCTACTATCAAAGCAGAATGGCTTCGTGAGCTCTCTATGGACTTGCCTATGGTTGAAAAACCAATACCGGCTATCCTCATGAACTGTGATAATCAAACTGTGATTATCAAAGTGAAAAGTTCTAAGGATAATATGAAAAGTTCCAAACATGTCAAGAGGAGATTGAAGTCTGTCGAAAAAGCTGAAAAACTCCGGAGTGATAGCATTGGATTATGTCCAAAGTGCTAAGAATCTGGCAGATCCTTTCACAAAAGGACTATCAAGAAATATGATATACCTTGCATCAAGGGAGGTGGGTTTGAGACCCACGTGAGTTGCCGAGGGGGTAACCCAACCTATGTGATCGGAAATTCCGTGAAGTAGAACCTGGGAAAACAAACCAGAGTAACTGAGTTGAGAGAAAATTTAATACTCCCACTCTGCTGCAGATGCAATTCTCTCATAGTTACTGTAAGACAGGTTGACAATGTCTTAATGTGTTCTGAGCGGCTCTTGACGAGCGAAGATGTTGTCCTACAGGGCGATCTTTGAAGAACACACCTATACGAGTGACACTACTGGTCATAGTGTGGGAGATTTGGGTGAATCTCTAGTAATCTCATGAAGGGCCGAGGAGTATGACTTATAAGCTCCACCCGAGGGGAAGGCTATGGTAGCCTAGTACCGTGCCGGCATTGAGTGAAACTTGCTGCACAAGGCTAACAATTCAAGGCATAGTCCATTGTTCAGTTGTAGTCAAATATAGCTCCTTGCCTAGGTGGAAGTTCAACTTAACAGTCTCCACTGAAGAGCAGGTATATTAAACAGTGAATGGAACTAATGTGTCATCTGATGTGCATATGAGATCTGGTGGGGGATTGTTGAATGTAGATGGGCTGCAACCCAGTAAGGCAACCCATGTAGTCTACAGTTCCTGAAATCTCAAGGCCCATCACGTTGGCAGCTTGGGACAGCCTTGGGGGACAAAAATTTAGTCCCACATTGCTAGTTGGGAGTGAGTTGGAGTGATATATAAGGGTTGCTGTTCTAGTCCTTCCAAGTGACTGAGAATAGAAGGAGCCCTCGCACACTCCTCCTCCTCTTCCCGCCCCGCCTCGCCTCGTCACGCACGTCGCATTTCGTGACTCGAGTTCGAGTTCGAGACACACTCAAGGAAGCCTAAATTTTTGCTTGGTGCACCAACTGAGTTAGGTACGTGTCGACCTGCATGTGCATGCTCGCCGCGTGTCCCTGGCTTCCTACGTGTGGCAACGCGGTCGGGCTCGTGTCGCTGCCTCCTCCCAGGCTATACCAGGAGACAGATCAGATCTGGAGTCTCTAACACCCAGAACTCTCTAGTCTGTCTCTCTCACAACAAAGTTCCTTTTGCTGCGCTACTCTCTAGTCTTCTGATGGGATTTGTAGCATAGAAAACAGAAAAATTCCTACCGCAAGAACGAATAACAAGCCAAGATCTAATCTAGTAGATGGTAGCAACGAGAAGATCATGAGACTAACCCTTGAAGATTTCCAAAGCCTAACGAGATTAGATCTCGTGGTGGATGTAGTCGATCACTTGCCGCTTGTAAAAGCGCGTAGAAGATCTTGACCGCTTGCAAAAGCGCGTAGAAGATCTTGACGGTGCCACAGTCGGGCAGCACCTCCGTACTCGGTCACACGTTCGGTGTTGATGACGACGTCCTCCTCCCTGTTCCAGCGGGCAGCGGATGTAGTAGATCCTCCTCGGAATCCCGGTAGCACGACGGCGTGGTGGCGGTGTTGGTGGAGAACTCCGGCAGGGCTTCGCCTATGTGCTGCGGGAGTAGTATGTGGAGGAGGAGAGGCTAGGGTTTGGGGAGAGGGGTTGGTGCGGCCAACTCATGGCTTGGTGTGGCCGGGCCCCTCCCCTTGCCCCTCTATTTATAGGTGGAAACCCCCAAGAGTTGGACTCCAAGTCTTTGAATAAGACCCGAAACCAAAACTTGCCAAAAGGACGAAACCTACCCAAGGTGGGACTCCTACTCAAGGTGGGACTCCCAACCCTTCCTTGGGGGGGGGGGGGGGTTGGCCGGCCACCATGGTGGAGTCCACCTAGGACTCCTCCCCCCTTAGGGTTGGCCGACCATGCTAGGTGGAGTCCCTCCGGGACTCCACTTTCCATGGTGATTTCTTCCGGACTTTTCTAGAACCTTCCATAAATGCACCGGATCATTTCCAAACTTGGAAAGTGACTTCCTATATATGAATCTTATTCTCCGAACCATTCCGGACCTCCTTGTGATTTCTTAGATCCCATCCGAGACTCCGAACAAAACTTCGAACTCCATTCCATATTCCATATCTACTTAAACGACATCAAACCTTAAGTGTGTCACCCTACGGTTCGTGAACTATGCAGACATGGTTGAGACTTCTCTCCGACCAATAACCAATAGTGGGATCTGGAGATCCATAATGGCTCCCACATATTCAATGATGACTTAGTGATCGATTGAACCATTTACATACGATACCGATTCCCTTTGTCACGCGATATTTTACTTGTCCGAGGTTTGATCATCGGTATCTCTATACCTTGTTCAACCTCGTATCTGACAAGTACTCTTTACTCGTACCGTGGTATGTGATCTCTTATGAACCATTCATATGCTTGCAAGCCAATCAGATGACATTCCACCGAGAGGGCCCAGAGTATATCTATCCGTCATCAGGATGGACAATTATCCCACTCTTGATCCATATGCCTCAACTCATACTTTCCAAATACTTAATCCCACCTTTATAACCACCCATTTACACAGTGGTGTTTGATGTAATCAAAGTACCCTTCCGGTATAAGTGATTTACATGATCCCATGGTCGAAGGATTAGGTAACTATGTATCGGAAAGCTAATAGCAACTTGAACTTAATGACATGATCTTATGCTACGCTTATTTGGGTGTGTGTCCATTATATCATTCATCTAATGACATAACCTTGTTATTAATAACATCCAATGTTCATGATCACGAAACCTTGATCATCTATTAATCAACAAGCTAGTTATACAAGAGGCTTACTAGGGACTCCTTGTTGTTTACATAACACACATGTATCAATGTTTCGGTTAATACAATTATAGCATGGTATGCAAACATTTATCATAAACACAATGATATATTATAATAACCATTTTATTATTGCCTCTTGGGCATATCTCCAACAGATCTCCCACTTGCACTAGAGTCAATAATCTAGTTTACATTTGTAAAGATATAACACCTTGGCCTTCTGGTGCTTTATCATGTTTTGCTCACGGGAGAGGTTTTAGTCAACGGACCTGACATGCTCAGAAACGTATGTATTTTGCAATTCCTTTGCGTCTCAACGCATCACTCATTTTCCAAATGAGTCGGCATTAAATATGTTTGGTCTTCTGGTGGAACCTTAATTCCGCAGTCTGAAATATGTCACTAATATTGTCACACACAATATAGCTTCAAAGTTCGGACACTATCGGAACTACACCAAGTTCTCAAAGAACTCCTCGACTTTAAACATCGTCAGTCATTGTCAAAACAATGACATACTCTGCCTTCGTTTGTAGAATCCGTCACAATATTTAGAACTCTTCTAAATCTAGCATTGTGCTACCTTTTAAACAACACTTAGCCTAATTGAGATTTGAAATTCATTTTTATATGTGACCAAACTAATATCGGTGCAACACTTTACAGCGATTTGTTTGTCATTACCCCATACAAAACTATATATATCCTTAGTTCTTCTAAAGTACTCAAGGATATTCTAACTGTAGTCCAATGATCATCACATGAATCATTCTGGTAACTGCTCATAACACTTTAGAGCATAGGACATCTGATTATGTACATATTATTCGTGATCTATAATCACTCATGTGTTTTTACTCATTGAGTGTCATATACACTCAAGTCTTGTTAAACCTTCACATAAAAAGAACACCTTCTTAATATTTTTATATTGAACTACTTCAATATCCATTATATGTACTTTAACTTAAACTTACTATGTGTTTCAATCTATCTTCATAGATCTTGACACTAAATATGTTTCAATTCATATCCTTTCATTGATGTTAATTCTCAATGAAACCTTTTTAATCAATCATATAATTATACTATTTATAATCAACGATATGTCATCTACATAAAGTATTACAAATATGTCTCAGCGCTCCCACTTAATTTCTTGCAAATGCAAGCATCTTCATCGTTCTGATGAAATCAAAAACTCTTTGACTATTTCATCCGGTGAAGATTCCAACTCCGCGATACTCACTTCATCTAATTGAAGTTCGTATACCTATCTAGTATTCCACGGACTAGCAAAACTCTTGGTTGTATCTTGTATACACCTTTAATACACACTTCTGTTAAGTAATATATTTTTGCCATCCTACTAGCATATCTCATAAAAGAAATATGCAGCGATTACTAGAATAATCAACATAGACTATAAGCATCGCTACGGAAGATCTAATCTTATCGTAGTCAACTCTTTGAACTTTGTCGTAAACAACTTTTAGACAAGTCGAGCTTCTTCAAGGATATTTCATCCAAGTCCATCAATTTCATAGATTCATTTACTTTCAGAAAGTATTCACCTATCTTGGATTTAATGGCGCATAGCCATTTTAACGGAGTCAGGGCCCATCATAACTTCTTTGTATGTAGTTGGTTTATCATTGTTCAAAATCAATCCTTTGTCCACAAATCATTTATTTAATCACAAAGTAAACCAAACCTACAAGGTTCAATAGGTACTTCGATCTCCATGGCTAAAACACTTTGTAGTCATGGGAGCCATGATCGTCGTGGCCGCTTTCGGAACCATTTCCGATGCTGCGCTACTCTGATCATTATGCTCAGGTTCATAAACCTTATCAAGTTCTATTGTCCTCCCACTCAAATACTTCGCTAGAAACAATTTCTTGGAAATAAGTAAGAAACATCGACAAACACTTTTGTCTTTGTTTCCATAGTGGAAAGAATTCCCAATTAATTCTTTGGGATAACCAACAAAGACATTCATCCGATTTTGGTTGTAAACTTATTTACTTATGCTATGCATACCAAAATTTAAGAAAGGACTATTAGGGTTTATACCCATGCCATAACTCGTATGGTGTCATTTCAACGGATCATGACGATGCTCTATTCAGTGTAAAAACGGTGGTCTCTAAAGCATAATTCACAAAAATATAATGGCGTCATTTTATTTTATCTCATCATTAATCCAACAAGGTTTGGATACGTCTCTTGGATACTCCATCATCACTATGATACTCCAAGAAACGTGAGTTGTAGAACAATTTCATAACTCTCTTAGATGTTCGCTAAAACTCGTAATTCAAATATTTCCACCATGATCAAATCATAGATATTTGACTTTTCTATTACGATGATTTCCACTTCATGCTGAAATTTATTTGAATCCATTCAAATGTTTCAAACTTCTTCCTTATCGAATATATCCTCATATATATACTCAATTCATTGTTGGAAGTTTTCATGAAGTAGAAGAATCTCCCGCACACAACTATGTCCAGTGAACCATATACATCATCATGTATGTTTCCACTAAGTTAGTTGCCCGTTGAACTCTTGGCCTATGAACGGTATTTCAGTCATTCTCTTTAGAAAAGATTTGCAAGTGCCAAACGATTCAAAAATCAAATGACTCCAATAATCCATCTGCATGGAGTTTCTTCATGTGTTCCTTTCTAACATGACCTAAATGGCGGTTCCACAAATAAGTGGAATTCAAATCATTTGCCCTATGGCATTTTAGCGTCAGTGTTATGTATGTGTGTTTTACCATTAAGATTTATAATAACTTATCCATCATACATGGAGTAATGTCATAATTTGAACAACTCATTGTTTTCATTTGACCAGAGCAAAACAACAATTATTAAGTTCTTTATTATAAATTCTAAGGGCTAGGTAGAATGCCAACGACAAACATAATAACACTTTATTATGTTCCGTACGTGCATTATTATCATATTCCTTATCAGTCACTTAGGCCATCGTATTCTTGTATTGTGTTGTATTGTATGACATCTCATACCAACCAATCTGGTACAAATACCCAAGAATCTCATTATGTGACCAAACAAGGAATACATCCATAACATGTATATCATCTATATACACATGAGCTAGACTTTCTAGTCTTTTCTTTTTTTCTGCAAAATATCTTTTGTAGTTTCTCTTTTAGCTTTCCTCATTCCCAGAAAAAACTTCACCTTCAATAACTTCTAGGTCCATTGGTCAAATACCAATAACCTTGAGGTTCTTACTTTGAAGTTTGATTATCATATGACAAGTGTTCCAGATTTCACTATTAGTAACTTTGTAATATGATGAACAATTTCACTCATAATTTATCCATCAAATCATGACGACTTTTCGAGACCATGTCTGTACATTCTAGGCTCGTAAAGTTTAACCTTAGTATTCTCATGTGCAAATTTGGCTTGCACCCGTTGTATGCACTCGTAGAATCTATAACACCCGATCATCACGTGATGCTTCGAAACGACGAGTCTTAGCAACGGTGCATACTAAGGACGATCACTTCATGGATATGCGAATATCGTTAGTGCCCAAATAGTTGGAGGATTGAGACGCCCGACGTCTTCAACCTTCGTACATTCCCATAAAACTTATGAGTTTATGTAGTCTCACTAGATTATATTCTATCATCTTGCAATAAGGTCTTAGATATCACATATATCTCATACCTCGCTTATTTCTGAAAATAAAATTTCCAGCTCCTTACTTTTCAAACGGATTTGAACTTCAAGTTTCACGGAGACAAGATGATCTTAGTGTTGGGGGGATGACCCCCGGTATGCCAAAGGCATGCCAAACCGGATGGTTTGGGCTATCAAGATACCGGTTTAAAGTTTAATCCGGGCTATGAACTTAAGCATTCGGCTAAGGAAGCCTATACCGGTATGCCCAGAAGGGGTATGGCGGAATGAGCTAAGAAGATACCGGATTACCGGTATAGGCTACACTGTAGCACGTCGGCAAGACCGGTCAAAGATTCTCTCAGGAGCTAGAGGACAAAGATGAGCTAAGCAAAGTAGCTTTAAACGAAGCCATGACGTAAAATACGAAGGTGACGCCAAAAGCAACCGGAGAACGTCAGCCTCCCTAATTAAAGAAGATACCGGTGTCACTTATGATTAAAGTAGCTTTGTAAAGTAGTTTGTCTGTTCAAAGATGCCATTAGGGTTTCTTCCCCTGTAAGCCACCCTCTCCCCTATATAAGGAGAGGGGGCATGCTCCTTCGCGGGCACGACGATCCTGTGTAGAGAAACCTGTTGGAGATATGCCCAAGAGGCAATAATAAATGGTTATTATATATCTTTGTGTTTATGATAATGTTTACATACCATGCTATAATTGTATTAACCGAAACATTGATACATGTGTGATATGTAGACAAACAAGAAGTCCCTAGTATGCCTCTTAAACTAGCTTGTTGATTAATGGATGATTAGTTTCATAATCATGAACATTGGATGTTATTAATAACAAGGTTATGTCATTGTATGAATGATGTAATGGACACACCCAATTAAGCGTAGCATAAGATCTCGTCATTAAGTTATTTGCTATAAGCTTTCGATACATAGTTACCTAGTCCTTATGACCATGAGATCATGTAAATCATTTATACCGGAAAGGTACTTTGATTACACCAAACACCACCGCGTAAATGGGTGGCTATAAAGGTGGGATTAAGTATCCGGAAAGTATGAGTTGAGGCATATGGATCAACAATGGGATTTGTCCATCCCGATGACGGATAGATATACTCCGGGCCCTCTCGGTGGAATGTCGTCTAATGTCTTGCAAGCATATGAATAAGTTCATAAGAGACCACATACCACGGTACGAGTAAAGAGTACTTGTCAGGAGACGAGGTTGAACAAGGTATAGAGTGATACCGAAGATCAAACCTCGGACAAGTAAAATATCGCGAGACAAAGGGAATTGGTATTGTATGTGAATGGTTCATTCGATCACTAAAGTCATCGTTGAATATGTGGGAGCCATTATGGATCTCCAGATCCCACTATTGGTTATTGGTCGGAGTAAGTACTCAACCATGTCCGCATAGTTCACGAACCGTAGGGTGACACACTTAAAGTTGGATGTTGAAATGGTAGTACTTGAATATGGAAAGGAGTTCGAATATTTGTTCGGAGTCCCGGATGAGATCCCGGACATCACGAGGAGTTCCGGAATGGTCCGGAGAATAAGATTCATATATAGGAAGTCATATTCCAAGTTTGGAAATGATCCGGTGCATTTATGGCAGGTTCTAGAAGGTTCTAGAAAAGTCCGGAAGAAATCACCATGGAAAGTAGAGTCCCGGAGGGACTCCACCTTGCATGACCAGCCAACCCTAAAGGGGAGGAGTCCATGGTGGACTCCCCTAGGGTGGCCGGCCAAACCCCCTCATGGAAAGGGGGAATCCCACCCCAAGTGGGATTCCCACCTTGGGTAGGTTTTCCCACATATGGGAGGTTTTAGTGTTGGGGTCTTATTCGAAGACTTGGACTAGAACTCTTGGTGTTTCCACCTATATAATGAGGAGGAGAGGGAGGGGGGCAGCCACTCTTTGGCTCACTCTTGGCCGCACCACCTAGGGCTGCCCTTGGCCGGCGCCCTAGCCTCCCCCTCTCTCCCCAAACCCTAGCGGTATCTCTCCTCCACCACATCCCGCACGCTTAAGCGAAGCTCCGCCGGATTTCTCCACCACCACCGACACCACGCCGTCGTGCTCGTCGGATTCAAGAGGAGCTACTACTTCCGCTGCCCGCTGGAACGGGAGGTGGACGTCGTCTTCATCAACAACCGAACGTGTGACCGAGTACGGAGGTGCTGCCCGTTCGTGGCGCCGGAACCGATCGTGATCAAGATCTTCTACGCGCTTTTGCAAGCGGCAAGTGATCGTCTACCGCAGCAATAAGAGCCTACTCTTATAGGCTTTGGAATCTCTTCAAGGGTTAGTCTTGATCATCCCCTCGTTGCTACCGTCTCCTAGATTGCATCTTGGCTTGGATTGCGTGTTCGCGATAGGAAAATTTTTGTTTTCTATGCATCGTTATCCTACAGTGGTATCAGAGCCGTGTCTATGCATAGATGGTTGCACGAGTAGAACACAATGGTTTGTGGGCGTTGATGCTCTTGTTATCTTTAGTTGAGTACTTTGCATCTTTGTGGCATAGTGGGATGAAGCGGCTCGGGCTAACTTTACATGACCGCGTTCATGAGATTTGCTCCACGCTTGACATGCAACTTGTATTGCATAAGTGGCTTTGCGGGTGTCTCGTCTCTCCTACTATAGTGAAGATTCAATTTACTCTTCTATTGACAACACTAGTATCACCGTTGTGGTTCATGTTCGTAGGTAGATTGGATCTTACTCGAAAACCCTAAACCACGTAAAATATGCAAACCAAATTAGAGACGTCTAACTTGTTTTTGCAGGGTTTGGTGATGTGATATGGCCATAATGTGATGATGAATTTGTATGAGATGATCATTATTGTATTGTGGCAACCGGCAGGAGCCTTATGGTTGTCTTTATATTTCATGTTGAGTAGTATTTCAAAGTAGTTGTAATAGTTGCTACATGAGGTGAACAACCATGAAGACGGCGCCATGGACCTTGACGCTACGCCGACAATGATGGAGATCATGCCCGTTGATGATGGAGATCATGTCCGTGCTTTGGAGATAAAGATCGAAGGCGCAAAGACTAAAGGGCCATATCATATCACATATGAATTGCATGTGATGTTAATCCTTTATGCATCTTATTTTGCTTAGATCGCGACGGTAGCATTATAAGATGATCCCTCACATTAATATCAAGAAATAAAGTGTTCTTCCCTCGTATGCACCGTTGCATTGTTCGACGTTTTGAAGCATCTCGTGATGATCGGGTGTGATAAACTCGACATACAACGGGTGTAAGCCATGTTGCACACGCGGAATACTTGGGTTTGCTTGACGAGCCTAGCATGTACAGTACATGGCCTCGGGACAACGGAAACCGAAAGGTTGAACACGAGTCATATGGATGATATGATCAACATGTTGATGTTCACCATTGAAGCTACATCATCTCACGTGATGATCGGTTTTGGTGTAGTGGATTTGGATCGTGTACCACTTAACAACTATGAGGGATGTTGTATTAAGTGGGAGTTCATTAGTAATTAGATTAAAATATGAACTAATTATCATAAACATAGTCTGAGTAGTATTTTGAATTAATTTTGTAGTATTGGCATCCGTTTTCTACCATGCGCTAGTCTTGTTATTGAGATAGAAATACTGTTAAAATCTGACTAGAAACTTTACGGATTAGTACCGTATTGTTAATGAATCAAGAAATGATTAAGTCCTATTGCAAACATTTAGTGAAACTCACTTTGTTGATTCAGAGAGCTATGGTTTCAATTAGTACCTAAAGTTATCTTGTCTCCGTGAAACTTGAAGTTCAAATCTGTTTGAAAAGTAAGGAGCTGAAAATTTAGTTTTCGAAATAATCAAGGTATGAGATATATGTGATATCTAAGACCTTATTGCAAGATGATAGAATATAATTTGGTGAGACTACATAAACTCATAAGTTTTATGGGAATGTATGAAGGTTGAAGACGCCAGGCGTCACAATCCTCCAACTATTGGAGCACTAACGATATTCGCATATCCATGAAGTTATCATCCTTAGTATGCACCGTTGCTAAGACTCGTCGTATCGAAGCATCACGTGATGATCGGGTGTTATAGATTCTACGTGTGCTTACAACGGGTGCAAGCCAGCATTTGCACATGCAAATACTAAGGTTAAACTTTACAAGCCTAGCATGTATAGACATGGTCTTGGAAAGTCGTCATGAATTGATGGATAAAATTATGAGTGAAATTGTTCATCAGATTACAAAGTTACTAATAGTGAAATCTGCAACACTTGTCATATGATGATCAACTTCAGAACCTCAAGGTTATTGGTATTTGACCAACAAACCTAGAAGTTATTGATGTTGAAGTGTTTTTCTGAATAATGAGGAAAGCTAAAAGAGAAACTACAAAGGATATTTTGGCAGAAAGAAAAGAAAAGACTAGAAAGTCTAGCTCAGGTGTATATAAATGATATACATGTTATGGTTGTATTCCTAGTTAAGTCACATAATGAAATTCTTGGGTATTAGTACCATATTGGTTGGTATGAAGTGTCATACAAAACAACACAATACAAGAATACAATGGCCTAAGTGATTGACAAGGAATATGATAGGAATACACGTCTGGAACAAAAATAAAGTGTTATTATGTTCGTCGTTGGTATTCTATCTAGCCCTTAGAATTTATAATAAAGAACTTAATAAATTGTTATTTTGCTCTGGTCAAATGAAAACAATGAGTTGTTCAAATTATGACATTACTCCATGTATGATGGATAAGTTATTATAAATCTTAATGGTGAAACACACATACATAACATCGACGCTAAAATGCCATAAGGCAAATGATTTGAATTCCACTTATTTGTGGAACCGCCATTTAGGTCATGTTAGAAAGGAACGCATGAAGGAACTCCATGCAAATGGATTTTTTGGAGTCACTTGATTTTTGAATCATTTGACGCTTGCAAATCTTTTCTAAAGAGAATGATTAAAATACCGTTCATAGGCCAAAAGTTGAACGGGCAACTAACTTAGTGGAAAAATACATGATGATGTATGTGGTTCATCGGGCATAGTTGTGTGCGGGAGATTCTTCTACTTTATGAAAACTTTCAACAATGAATTGAGTATATATATGTGGATATATTCAATAAGGAAGAAGTTTGAAACATTTGAATGGATTCAAATAAATTTCAGCATGAAGTGGAAATCATCGTAATAGAAAAGTCAAATATCTATGATTGGATCATGGTAGAAATATTTGAATTACGAGTTTTAGCGAACATCTAAGAGAGTTATGAAATGTTCTACAACTCACGTTTCTTGGAGTATCATAGTGATGATGAAGTATCCAAGAGATGTATCCAAACCTTGTTGGATCAATGATGAGATAAGATATTAACGCCATTATATTTTTGTGGATTATGCTTTAGTGACTACCGCTTTTACATCGAATAGAGCATCATCATGATCCGTTGAAATGACACCATACGAGTTATGGCATGGGTATAAACCCTGATAGTCTTTTCTTAAATTTTGGTATGCATAGCATAAGTAAATAAGTTTACAACCAAAATCGGATGAATGTCTTTGTTGGTTATCCCAGAGATTTGATTGGGAATTCTTTCCACAAGACAAAGACAAAAGTGTTTGTCAATGTTTCTTATTTCCAAGAAATTGTTTCTAGTGAAGTTTTTGAGTGGGAGGACAATATATTTTGATAAGGTTTATGAACCTGAGCATAATGATCAGAGTAGCGCAGCATCGGAATTTGTTTCGGAAGTGGCCACGACGATCATGACTCCCATGACTACAAAGTGTTTTAGCCATGGAGATCAAAGTACATATTGAACCTTGTAGGTATGGTTTACTTTGTGATCAAATAAATGACTTGTGAACAAAGGATTGATTTTGAACAATGATAAACCAACTACAAACAAAGAAGTTATGATGGGCCCTGACTCCGTTAAAATGGCCATGCGCCATGAAATCCAAGATAGATGAATACTTTATGAAAGTAAATGGATCTATGAAATTGATAGACTTGGATGAAATATCCTTGAAGAAAGCTTGACTTATCGAAAAATTGTTTACGACAAAGTTCAAAGAGTTGAATACGATAAGATTAGATCTTCCGTAGCAATGCTTATAGTCTATGTGGATTATTCTAGTAGGATGGCAAAATACATTACTTATCAGAAGTATGTATTAAAGGTGTATACAAGATACAACCAAGAGTTTTGCTGGTCCGTGGAATACTAAATAAGTATACGAACTTCAATTGGATGAAGTAAGTATTGCGGAGTTGGAATCTTCACCAGATGAAATAGTCAAAGATTTTTTGATTTCATCAGAGACGATGAAGAGGCTTGCATTTGCAAGAAATTAAGTGGGAGCGCTAAGACACATTTATAATACTTTATGTAAGTGACATATAGTTGGTTATAAATGATGTAATTATATACTTGATTAAAAGGTTTCATTGAGAATTAACTTCAATGAAAGGATATGGATCGAAACAAATTTAGTGTCAAGATCTATGAAGATAGATTGAAACACATAAATAAGTTTAAGTCAAAGTACATATGATGGATATTGAAGTAGTTCAATATAGAAATATTAAGAAAATGTTCTTGTCATGTGAAGGTTTAACAAGACTTGAGTGTATCTGACACTCAATGAGTAAAAACACATGAGTGATTATAGATCACGAATAACATGTACACAATCAGATATCATGTGCTATAAAATGTTATGAGCATATACCAGAATGATTCATATGATGATCATTGAACGACAGTAAGAATATCCTTGAGTACTTTAGAAGAACTAAGGATATATATATATATTTTTGTATGAAGAAATGACAAACAAATCGCTGTAAGGTGTTACACCGATATTGGTTTTGTCACGTATAAAATATAATTTCAAATCTCAAATTAGACTAAGTGTTGTCTAAAAGGTAGCACAATGAGCTAGAAGTTGTCTATGCTAAATTTAGAAGAGTTCTAAATATTGTGATGGATTCTACAAAAGAAGGCAGAATATGTCATTGTTTTGACAATGACAAAGGATGTTAAGTCAGGAGGTTCTTTGAGAACTTGGTGTAGTTCCGACAAAGTCAGAACTTTGAAGCTATATTGTGTGTGACAATATTAGTGACATATTTCGGATCGCGGAATTAAGGTTCCACCGGAGGACTAAGCACATATGCCGACTCATTTGGAAAATGAATGATGCGCCGAGACGCATATGAATTGCAAAATACATACGTTTCGAGCATGTCGAACCGTTGACTAAAACCTCTCCCGTGAGCAAAACATGATAAAGCACCGAAGGCCAAGGTGTTATATCTTTACATATGTAAACTAGATTATTGACTCTAGTGCAAGTGGGAGATCTGTTGGAGATATGCCCAAGAGGCAATAATAAATGGTTATTATATATCTTTGTGTTTATGATAATGTTTACATACCATGCTATAATTGTATTAACCGAAACATTGATACATGTGTGATATGTAGACAAACAAGAAGTCCCTAGTATGCCTCTTAAACTAGCTTGTTGATTAATGGATGATTAGTTTCATAATCATGAACATTGGATGTTATTAATAACAAGGTTATGTCATTGTATGAATGATGTAATGGACACACCCAATTAAGCGTAGCATAAGATCTCGTCATTAAGTTATTTGCTATAAGCTTTCGATACATAGTTACCTAGTCCTTATGACCATGAGATCATGTAAATCATTTATACCGGAAAGGTACTTTGATTACACCAAACACCACCGCGTAAATGGGTGGCTATAAAGGTGGGATTAAGTATCCGGAAAGTATGAGTTGAGGCATATGGATCAACAAGTGGGATTTGTCCATCCCGATGACGGATAGATATACTCGGGCCCTCTCGGTGGAATGTCGTCTAATGTCTTGCAAGCATATGAATAAGTTCATAAGAGACCACATACCACGGTACGAGTAAAGAGTACTTGTCGGAGACGAGGTTGAACAAGGTATAGAGTGATACCGAAGATCAAACCTCGGACAAGTAAAATATCGCGAGACAAAGGGAATTGGTATTGTATGTGAATGGTTCATTCGATCACTAAAGTCATCGTTGAATATGTGGGAGCCATTATGGATCTCCAGATCCCACTATTGGTTATTGGTCGGAGTAAGTACTCAACCATGTCCGCATAGTTCACGAACCGTAGGGTGACACACTTAAAGTTGGATGTTGAAATGGTAGTACTTGAATATGGAAAGGAGTTCGAATATTTGTTCGGAGTCCCGGATGAGATCCCGGACATCACGAGGAGTTCCGGAATGGTCCGGAGAATAAGATTCAT
Organism: Lolium rigidum; assembly: GCF_022539505.1. Taxonomy (NCBI): domain Eukaryota; kingdom Viridiplantae; phylum Streptophyta; class Magnoliopsida; order Poales; family Poaceae; genus Lolium; species Lolium rigidum. The sequence continues at coordinate 3,889,679 of NC_061511.1, read as the reverse complement.
ATATAGGAAGTCATATTCCAAGTTTGGAAATGATCCGGTGCATTTATGGCAGGTTCTAGAAGGTTCTAGAAAAGTCCGGAAGAAATCACCATGGAAAGTAGAGTCCCGGAGGGACTCCACCTTGCATGACCAGCCAACCCTAAAGGGGAGGAGTCCATGGTGGACTCCCCTAGGGTGGCCGGCCAAACCCCCTCATGGAAAGGGGGAATCCCACCCCAAGTGGGATTCCCACCTTGGGTAGGTTTTCCCACATATGGGAGGTTTTAGTGTTGGGGTCTTATTCGAAGACTTGGACTAGAACTCTTGGTGTTTCCACCTATATAATGAGGAGGAGAGGGAGGGGGCAGCCACTCTTTGGCTCACTCTTGGCCGCACCACCTAGGGCTGCCCTTGGCCGGCGCCCTAGCCTCCCCCTCTCTCCCCAAACCCTAGCGGTATCTCTCCTCCACCACATCCCGCACGCTTAAGCGAAGCTCCGCCGGATTTCTCCACCACCACCGACACCACGCCGTCGTGCTGTCAGATTCAAGAGGAGCTACTACTTCCGCTGCCCGCTGGAACGGGGAGGTGGACGTCGTCTTCATCAACAACCGAACGTGTGACCGAGTACGGAGGTGCTGCCCGTTCGTGGCGCCGGAACCGATCGTGATCAAGATCTTCTACGCGCTTTGCAAGCGGCAAGTGATCGTCTACCGCAGCAATAAGAGCCTACTCTTATAGGCTTTGGAATCTCTTCAAGGGTTAGTCTTGATCATCCCCTCGTTGCTACCGTCTCCTAGATTGCATCTTGGCTTGGATTGCGTGTTCGCGATAGGAAAATTTTTGTTTTCTATGCATCGTTATCCTACAAAACCTGTAACCTTGTTTGATCATGGAATAGAGAGATCTAGAACAGAGTTCTTCCTTGTGTCTTTCTTCTTCTACCTCTGGCCTTGGCCAAGTTCTTGAGGAAAGCATCCGGAAGTTCATCCTATCTGATCAAAAACCCTCCCCCGAATCCTCTAGCGCCCATTCGGCCCCAACTTAAGCCATCCCATGGTATCTGTCTGTTCGCCACGACGACAGTTGGCGCCCACCGTGGGGCATGAAGCGGCGCTTGCTGGAGTTCACATTCGGGCGGGCATCCTCGACGTCGCCGGCGAGTGAACGGTGTCAGCGCTCGTGCAGCGCATCTACTCCATGGACTTCATCAACGACAACGCGGGATGCTTCGCCAACGGAGGCAAGTTCCCGTAGAACGGCCGCATCATCGAGTTCGGTAGCTACCGCGTCTACTTCGGCACCGTCCCTGTGCCCCAGTACCTCTCGCCGGTGCTGGTGGCACCGGATCCGCCAAGGTGGCTATGTGCTGGCCACGCCGCCGGCAGCGTGGAGGTGATGATGGCTGGCGCGGCTGGTGTTGGAAAAGAGGCTGTAGAAGAAGGAGCTTGGCGCACGGCGTCTACGCGCCCGGCAAAGCCACCACTGGAGAGGAAACTCCTCTCCAAGCAGCGATGAGCGTGCTGACGACGCCCATCGCACAAAACATCGACCCGGCAGCGGCGCAAGCGGAGCTGGAGGAAACGCGCAAGAAGCTGCTTTCCGGGGGCGTGGACATCATCCGGGCTCAGCGCGAGCTAAACCTAACCTTATGTGAGTACAACGCTGCCCATGGCTTTGCTTCTGTTAGCGCTCAGGCTGCTAGGATACCGGAGAACCGGCTTAAGGCTCGCAATCTAGATCAGGATCTGCGTAAGGAAATTCTTGCCGGCAAAAGTACCTCTGCATCTGTTAGCATCGTAGAGAAACCCAAGTACAGTAGTCCGGATAAAACTATAAAAGCTGCTAAGGCCGCTATGGAGATGTGTGAGTCATTATCCGGAGATGCATTAGCAAAACAGCAGGATAGAGTTAGAGAGCTGCTTGATACAATACAGGCACAAAACAATGAACTTGCTAGAATCAACAAAGCAGCGCTCGAGTCAAAATCAATCCGGTCGACAAAAGTTGCCGGAAGCAAGTCCCAGGGGCAGGCATCGTCCCCCCATCCGGATAAAAGAAAGGAAAAAGAAATGAATGCGCGGCAGATGACCGTGTATGATTCGGTTCTTGCCGGAAAACAAAAAGGCGGGCCACACGAAGCCGGAGGAAAAAGCTATGGGGCAGGTCGCGGCTACGCCGGAAATGGCTATGCCGGCAATGGTTATGCCGGAAACAATCATGCCGGTAGATATGAAACCGGGCAAAATTATTGAGCTGCAAGGGCAGCATGTGTTGAAGAGGAAGTACCACCACCAAGGTACCGACAGGCAAGAGCCGCGGAACCGGTAAGATATGAAGAAGGAGATTCCGAAGTGGAACGAACCAGAGCCTACCGGAACCCTTTGGGGGAACGTGTGGGGGAAAGATGCTTGCCAGGCCAGGATGCGAGGCACAGGCTGGACAGAGTGTATCTTTCCGAGATGATCGAGGCTGAGGGTCCTCCTGGCCCAAAGTGCTTTGGCCCGCGAATCATGAGAGAAGAGCCACCGGTGCGCAATTTTTCAATTGCCCCGGGACACAAAAACATATGATGGCATGACTAAGCCGAAAGATTGGTTGGCAGATTATGTCACAACTGTTTATGTCGCTGGTGGCGGAGTAAACCGGCGTTGGGCCGTGAGAATCATACCGTCCTTCCTAGTGGGACCTGCACGTATTTGGCTTAACAACTTGCCGACGGGAAGCATAAACGGATGGTTGGACTTTGAGGAAGCCTTTGTGAGCAACTTCAGTAGTACCTACAAGAGGCCAAACAGGCCACAGCAGCTCGCTTTATGCCAGCAGCGCGCGAATGAAATAGACTGGACTATCTCACCCGGTGGAACTCAATGAGAAACACGTGTGAAGGAGTGATAGAGGCACAGGCAATTGTCTGGTTCTGTCATGGATGCCGGAGAGGATCGCCTCTATGGCAAAGGTTACAAAGGAATATGCCTACCACGCTGGCAGAGATGATCCGGGTGGCAGACAGTTACGCGTTGGGAGACCCCATGCAACCGGCAATTCAAGCTGAGCCGGTGCAAACAAGCCAACCCCGGCAAGATCAATACCGGGATAACCGGCACAACAAAAGAAGAGAACGGCGCCATAAATTTAGCTTGATGTCTACATGTGCTTCTATTCTTGTAGACAGTGTTGGGCCTCCAAGAGCAGAGGTTTGTAGAACAGCAGCAAGTTTTCCTTAAGTGAATCACCCAAGGTTTATCGAACTCAGGGAGGTAGAGGTCAAAGATAGTCCTCTCAAGCAACCCTGCAATTAAGATACAAGAAGTATCTTGTGTCCCCAACACACCTAATACACTTGTCAGATGTATAGGTGCACTAGTTCGGCGAAGAGATAGTAAAACACAGGTGGTATAGATGGTGGTAATATTGCAGGAAGTAAAGATGCGATAAAACGAGTAAACAAACGATGTTTGCGGTATTTGGAAACAAGGCCTAGGGATCCTACTTTCACTAGTGGACACTCTCAACATTGATCACATAATAAATAAATAACTTCTCCTCACTTGTGCTACATACACTCTCTTGTTTGATAACAAACACCATTCATTGTGTAGGGCTACAAGAGCTCCCTCAAGCCGGAGTAAACAAGCTCCACAACATTTGGCATTCATATTTAAGTAACCTTTAGAGCATAATAGATCATTGCAATTTAGACCGAGTACTAACATAGCATACACACTGTCACCATTACACTATGAAAGGGGGAATAGATCACATCAATACTATCGTAGTAATAGTCAACTCCATAATCTACAAGAGATTACAATCATAACCTATGCCAAGTACTACATGATGCACACACTGTCACCATTACATCATGAAGGAGGAATAGACTACTTCAATAACATCACTAGAGTAGCACATAGATTAATAGTGATACAAAGCTCATCATATGGATCTCAATCATGCAAGGAAATTCATGAGATCATTGTATTGAAGTACGAGAGAGAGATTAACCACATAGCTACCGGTAGAGCCCTTAGCCTCGAGGGAGAACTACTCCCTCCTCATCATGGGAGACAGCAGCGTCGATGGAGATGGCGGTGGTGTCGATGGAGATGCCTTCCGGGGGCAATTCCCTGTCCCGGCGGCGTGCCGGAACAGAGACTTCTGTCCCCCGAACTTGACTTCGCGATGGCGGCGGATGCGTAACTTTTCTCGTCCCGTGGCTTATCTATTTAGGGTTTTCGAGGCGGAGACTTTATATAGGCGGAAGGGCAGCCTCGGGGGAGCCCTGGTGGGGCCACACCATAGGGGGGCGCCCCCCTGGCCGCGCCGCCTTGTGGGGTGGGGCCCCCTGGCTCCCCTCTGGCCCTTCTTCGGTGCTCTGGAAGCTTCCGGGAAAAATAAGATACTGGGCGTTGATTTCATCCAATTCCGAGAATATTTCCTTTGTAGGATTTCTGGAACCAAAAACAGCAGAAAACAGGAGCTGGCACTTTGGCATCTTGTTAATAGGTTAGTTCCGGAAAATGCATAGTAATGATGTAAAGTATGAACAAAACATGTAGGTATTGTCATAAAACTAGCATGGAACATCAGAAATTATAGATACGTTGGAGACGTATCAAGCATCCCCAAGCTTAGTTCCTACTCGCCCTCGAGTAGGTAAACGATAACAACAAATAATTTCTGAAGTGACATGCTACCAACATAATCTTGATCAACATTATTGTAAAGCATATGAGATGAATCGAGTGATCTGAAGCAATAGATTGCTAACAAAAGATAATGACTAAATAACTGAATCATATAGCAAAACTTTTCATGAATAGTACTTTCAAGACAAGTATCAATAAGACTTGCATAAGAGCTAACTCATAAAGCAATAGATTCAAAGTAGAAGGCATTGAAGCAACACAAAGGATGATTAAGTTTCAGCAATTGCTTTCAACTTGTAACATGTATATCTCATGGATATTTGTCAACATAGAGTAACATAACAAGTGCAATAAGTAATCATGTAAGAATCAATGAACACAGTTAACACAAGTGTTTGCTTCTAAGATAGAAGGAAGTAGGTAAACTGACTCAACATAAAGTAAAAGAATGGCCCTTCGCAGAGGGAAGCATGGATTACTATTTTTGTGTTAGAGCTTTTGTTTTGAAAACATAGAAACAATTTTGTCAACGGTAGTAATAATTCATATGTGCTATGTATAATACTTCCTACAAGTTGCAAGCCTCATGCATAGAATACCAATAGTGCCCGCACCTTGTCCTAATTAGCTTGGATTACATGGATTATCATTGCATAACATATGTTTCAACCAAGTGTCACAAAGGGGTACCTCTATGCCGCCTCGTACAAAGGTCCAAGGAGATCAATCGCATTTGATTTCTCGTTTTTAATAGATCTCAACTTAGGACATCCATACCGGGACAACATAGAAAACAGATAATGGACTCCTCTTTAATGCATAAGCATTCAACAACAGATAATATTCTCATAAGAGATTGAGGATGAATGTCCAAACTGAAAACTTCCACCATGACACATGGCTTTGGTTAGCGGCCCAATGTTCTTCTCTAACATATGCATACTCAAAACATTTGATCATGATAAATCACCCTTACTTCAGACAAGACGAACATGCATAGCAACTCACATGATATTCAACAAAGGTGTAAAAAGTTGATGGCGTCCCCGTAAACATGGTTACCGCTCAACAAGCAACTTATAAGAACTAAAACACATAGCTACATATTCATCACCACAATAGTTTTTAAGCTATTTGTCCCATGAGATATATATTGCAAAGATAAAGGAATGAAATTTTAAAGGTAGCACTCAAGTAATTTACTTTGGAATGGCAGAAAAAATACCACATAGTAGGTAGATATGGTGGACACAAATGGCATGGGTTTTGGCTCAAGGTGTTTGGATGCACGAGAAGCATTTCCTCTCAGTAACAAGGCTTTGGGCTAGCAAGGTTGTTTGAAGCAAACACAAGTATGAACAGGTACAGCAAAACTTACACAAGAACATATTGCAAGCATTATAAGACTCTACACTGTCTTCCTTTTTGTTCAAACACTTTTACCAGAAAATATCTAGACCTTAGAGAGACCAATCATGCAAACCAAATTTCAACAAGCTCTACGGTAGTTCTCCACTAATAGATTTAAACTACATGATGCAAGAGCTTAAACATGATCTACTTGAGAGCTCAAAACAATTGCCAAGTATCAAATTATTCAAGACCATATGAAGCATTTTCTGATTCCAACCAAATAGCAATCAACGAAGCAATTTTCAGCCTTCGCCATGAACATTAAAGCACAACTAAGAACACAAGTGTTCCATATGAAAAAGCGGAGCGTAATATCTCCAATATAAGGATGGTGGGATCCAACTTTATTCAAACCAAAAACAAAAATAAAAGCAAACAGATGCTCCAAGTAAAGAACTTAAGATGTGATGGAATAAAAATATAGTTTCACTAGAAGTGACCTGATAAGTTGTCGATGAAGAAGGGGATGCCTTGGGCATCCCCAAGCTTAGATGCTTGAGTCTTCTTAAAATATGCAGGGATGAACCACCGGGGCTTCCCCAATCTTAGACCTTTCACTCTTCTTGATCATATTGTATCATCCTCTTCTCTTGACCCTTGAAAACTTCCTCCACACCAAACTTCAAGCAAACTCATTAGAGGGTTAGTGCATAATCAAAAATTCACACATTCAGAGGTGACATAATCATTCTGAACACTTCTGGACATTGCACAAAGCTACTGAAAGTTAATGGAACAAAGAAATCCATTCAACATAGCAAAATAGGCAATGCGAAATAAAAGGCAGAATCTGTCAAAACAGAACAGTCCGTAAAGACGAATTTTTCAGAGGCACTTAATTTGCTCAGATGGAAAAACTCAAAACTAATGAAAGTTGCATACATATCTGGGGATCACACACGTAAATTGGCCGATATTTTTGATTTTTTTACAGAGAGATCTACGCAAATTCGTGAAAGACAGCAAATCTGTTTCTGCGCAGTAATCCAAATCTAGTATCAACTTTACCATAGAGACTTTACTTGGCACAAAAAAGATGATAAGGAGAGGTTGCTACAGTAGTAACAACTTCCAAGACTCAACAAAACAGTAGTAAAATAAACACATGGATTATCTCCCAAGAAGTGCTTTCTTTATAGCCATTAAGATGGGCTCAGTAATTTTAATGATGCTCTCGCAAGAAATAAGAGTTGAAGCAAAAGAGAACATCAAAAAGCAAATTCAAAACACATTTAAGCCTAACCCACTTCCTATGAAAAGGAATCTTTTACATAAATAAATTCATGAAGAACAAAGTGACAAGCATAGGAAGGCAACACAAGCGCAACTTCAAAATTCTCAACATAAAGAGGGGAAACTTAATATTATTAAGATGCATATAACCATGTTTCCCTCTCTCATAATAACTTTCAGTAGCATCATGAACAAACTCAACAATATAACTATCACATACAACATTCTTGTCATGAGCTACATGCATAAAATTATTACTCTCCACATAAGCATAATCATTACTATTAATTATAGTGGGAGCAAATTCAATAAAATAGCTATCATTATTCTCATCACCATAATCATCATATATAGGAGGCATATTGTAATCATAATTAATTTTCTCCTCAATAGTAGGTGGACTGAAAATATCATATTCATCATTGTAAACATCGTATATAGGAGGTAAAGTATCATCAAAGTAAATTTTCTCCTCCATGCTTGGGGGACTAAAAATATCATGCTCCTCAAAACCAGCTTCCCCAAGCTTAAATTCTTCCATAGCATTAGCAATAATAGTGTTCAAAGAGTTCATGCTAATAACATTGCTACAACTATTTTGCAGACAAAGTTCCATGGGTTTTTTAATTTTCTCTTCAAACACATCATGTCCTAATTCAAGATAAAGTTCATAAAGATCTCTATTTTTGTTGTTGTTTTCCATTAAGCCTAACTAGTGAAAATAAAAATAAGAAACAAAAAGATTTAATTGAGAATCTAAAGGAGATAGCTTCGAGCACTCACACACCGGCAACAGTGCTAGGAAATAGCTTAGTAGTCGGAGGATGTGAATACCTTTTACCTTACCTCCCCGGCAACGGCGCCAGAAATTTAGCTTGATGTCTACATGTGCTTCTATTCTTGTAGACAGTGTTGGGCCTCCAAGAGCAGAGGTTTGTAGAACAACAGCAAGTTTCCCTTAAGTGAATCACCCAAGGTTTATCGAACTCAGGGAGGTAGAGGTCAAAGATAGTCCTCTCAAGCAACCCTGCAATTAAGATACAAGAAGTCTCTTGTGTCCCCAACACACCTAATACACTTGTCAGATGTATAGGTGCACTAGTTCGGCGAAGAGATAGTAAAACACAGGTGGTATAGATGGTGGTAATATTGCAGGAAGTAAAAATGCAGTAAAACAGTAAACAAGCGATGTTTGCAGTATTTGGAAACAAGGCCTAGGGATCCTACTTTCACTAGTGGACACTCTCAACATTGATCACATAATAAATAAATAACTTCTCCTCACTTGTGCTACATACACTCTCTTGTTTGATAACAGACACCATTCATTGTGTAGGGCTACAAGAGCTCCCTCAAGCCGGAGTAAACAAGCTCCACAACATTCGGCATTCATATTTAAGTAACCTTTAGAGCATAATAGATCATTGCAATTTAAACCGAGTACTAACATAGCATACACACTGTCACCATTACACTATGAAAGGGGGAATAGATCACATCAATACTATCGTAGTAATAGTCAACTCCATAATCTACAAGAGATTACAATCATAACCTATGCCAAGTACTACATGATGCACACACTGTCACCATTACATCATGAAGGAGGGATAGACTACTTTAATAACATCACTAGAGTAGCACATAGATTAACAGAAACTCAATTCAACTCCCGGGTGCGTATGATCCGTCTACCATAAAAACATATTTCCAAGTGTTAAAAAAATTTGACAAAAAATTTTACATGTGCATCTCCATAGTATATTTGTGTTCGTCAAGATTCACGAAAAAATGATATTTTTTGTAGTCTAGTTGAAAAAGAGAAAATTTATCTTGTGACAAGTCTTTGTTTTAGCACTGATTTTTTATCTTTTTTACACAAGCCACATGACAAGTCAATTTTTCATGAAAAGACTTTGTGAGCGTGTAGCACATGAATATGTACGCGTGAATTTTTTTTTCAAATTTTTTGACATTTCAAAATGTGTCTAACATGAATTTCAAAATAAAGGGAGCATACGCTCCCATGTGCCAAAACATCACTCCCATAGATTAATAGTGATACAAAGCTCATCATATGGATCTCAATCATGCAAGGCAATTCATGAGATCATTGTATTGAAGTACGAGAGAGAGATTAACCACATAGCTACCGGTAGAGCCCTTAGCCTCGAGGGAGAACTACTCCCTCCTCATCATGGGAGACAGCAGCGTCGATGGAGATGCCTTCCGGGGGCAATTCCCTGTCCCGGCGGCGTGCCGGAACAGAGACTTCTGTCCCCCGAACTTGACTTCGCGATGGCGGCGGCTGCGTAACTTTTCTCGTCCCGTGGCTTATCTTTTTAGGGTTTTCGAGGCGGAGACTTTATATAGGCGGAAGGGCAGCCTCGGGGGAGCCCTGGTGGGGCCACACCATAGGGGGGCACCCCCCCTTGGCCGTGCCGCCTTGTGGGGTGGGGCCCCTGGCTCCCCTCTGGCCCTTCTTCGGTGCTCTGGAAGCTTCCGGGAAAAATAAGATAATGGGCGTTGATTTCGTCCAATTCCGAGAATATTTCCTTTGTAGGATTTCTGGAACCAAAAACAGCAGAAAACAGGAACTGACACTTTGGCATCTTGATAATAGGTTAGTTCCGGAAAATGCATAATAATGATGTAAAGTATGAACAAAACATGTAGGTATTGTCATAAAACTAGCATGGAACATCAGAAATTATAGATACGTTGGAGACGTATCAGCGGGTCCTAAAAAACAATGGGTTGAAAAGAAAAAGTGGGGAGAGAAAAAAGATTGGCAAGAGCATATGAGATACACCATGGAAGCAGCAATGGAGCAACCATGCCGGTTTCACACTCCAAATCCATCGAAGCCGGCAAACCATTTGACAAAAGATTGTTCCTGGATCAAACACTTGATGTTGAGAGGTGCAGCAAAAGATGCGCAAGCACAGGGCTGTTCCACAATACTGCCACTCTCGCATGACATGTTGCACCAGCATCCGTTACCACCACCACCACCGCTTACCGGGGCAAACGCTCTACCGGTCCAACCTCAACAGAACCGGCAAGATTCATCAGGTGGAAGATGGCAATGGGCAACCGCCACCGCCGGCACCTTTGGGCCGGAATGTTTACAAGGATCCGCACTTGTGCTGCGTTGTGTTCGTTACTGAGCCAACCGACAGGCAGAGCGTGCATCACCGTTCCATGGAAGTGAACGCGGTGATGCCGGCAGTCCCAAGATACATGCTGTGGTCAGAGCAGGAAATCAGTTGGTCGTTCAAGGATCACCCTAAAATCATGCCTAACCCGGGTGGTTATGCTCTTGTCGTGGATCCAATCATGCATGGGCCGGAAACTCGAGTCAAGTTCAGCAAAGTGCTGATAGACAATGGAAGCAGCATAAACATCATGTACAAGCATACAATGCTTACACTGGGCATAACGGAAAACATGCTACAACCAACTCACACAACATTCCACGGGATCGTTCCGGGTCTGTCATGTGCGCCTGTGGGAAAAGTCCGGGTGGATGTGTCATTTGGAGGACGTGACAATTGCCGGGTTGAAAATGTTCTGTTTGAGGTGGTGGACCTAGAGAGTCCTTACCATGCACTGCTGGGGAGACTGGCATTGGCGGCATTCATGGCCTCAACTCATATGGCTTATCTCAAGATGAAGATGCCGGCACCTCGTGGACCCTTAACTGTGGTGGGAAACTACAAAGTCTCAATGGAAACTGCTTCCGCCGGATCAAATCTGGCTGAATCGCTGGTGATAGCGGAGGAAAAGAAAAGAATGCAAACTGCTGTGGCGCTGGCTCAATCCTCGCAGCTGAGCTTAGCGGCCATGAGTGGAAACTTGGGCACACCGATATTCAAGCCGACAAAAGAAACAAAAGACATCGTGCTGGACCCAGCTTACCCGGAGCGCACCGTTCGTATTGGTGTCGGCCTCAATGAAGCATAGGAAAGCGCGCTCGTCAGCTTCCTCCGTGAGAATCAGAATATCTTTGCCTGGTCCACTGATGACTTGGTGGGTGTTCCGAGGGAGCTGGCTGAGCACTCTCTAAACGTCCGGAAGGATGCTAAGCCGGTGCGACAACCTTTACGCCGGTTCGCTGAAGACAGGAGAAAAATCATTGGAGAAGAAGTTACCAAATTACTGGTTGTCGGTTTCATCGTGGAGGTACTGCATACTGAGTGGCTAGCCAATCCGGTGCTGGTCGAAAAGAAGAAAGAAGAGAACATGGAAGCAAAAGCTCCAAAGGCATGGCGCATGTGCATCGACTACACCAACCTGAACAAGACTTGCCCAAAAGATCCTTTCCTGTTACCCCGGATCGATCAAGTGATTGATTCCACTGCCGGTTGTGAACTGTTGTCTTTCTTGGATGCTTATTCCGGATTCCACCAAATTCCCCTAAAAAAGAAAGATCAAATAAAGATTGCGTTCATTACCCCGCACGGGGCTTATTGCTATGTCACTATGCCTTTCGGTTTGCGCAACGCTGGTGCAACATACCAGCGCTGTATGCAAAAATGCTTGTTTGATCAAATCGGAAAAAACGTGCAGGTTTATGTAGACGATGTCGTGATAAAAACTAAGGTAAAAGAAACCTTGATCGATGATCTCAGGCAAACGTTTGACAACCTAAGAAGGTTCCGGATGAAACTCAATCCGGCAAAATGTACTTTCGGCGTCCCAGCCGGCAAATTGCTTGGCTTCCTTGTATCAAGCCGGGGCATTGAGGTTAATCCGGTGAAAATCCGGGCAATAGAAAGAATGGCTATACCGCAGGAACTTAAAGATGTGCAAAAGTTTACCGGAAGCTTGGCATCGCTAAGCCGGTTCATAAGCAGGTTAGGGGAAAAAGCTCTACCGCTATATGCATTGATGAAAAAATCCGATACCTTCGTCTGGACCCCTCAGGCAGACGCGGCGTTTAAAGAACTGAAAACTATGCTTGCAACGGCCCCTATCTTGGCCTCACCATTGGAAAGAGAACCCATGTTGCTTTACATAGCGGCAACAAACCGGGTGGTAAGTGTTGTGGTTGTGGTAGAACGAGACGAGGAAGGAAAAACCGTGCAGAGGCCGGTATACTACCTGAGCGAGGTGCTCTCCTCTTCAAAGCAAAACTACCCGCATTTCTAGAAAATGACTTACGGCGTGTTCATGGCCGCCACTAAGCTCAAACATTACTTCGAAGAGCATCCGATGAAAGTGGTGAGTGAAGCACCAATTTCAGACATCATGTGCAACAAAGATGCTAGCGGCCAGATTGCAAAATGGGCAATTCAGCTGTCACCTTACTGTAACATCCAGATTTTTACGGACTGATTTTTTTTTAAAAAACAAGGGATGTTGCAACTCGGTCAAATAAAAATAAATATTTTGTTTGGAGTTTCTAAAATTAATTTCAAATATTTTTCGAATTACTTTGACACATAGAAGAAGGAGAATAAATTCTCGGAATACTTCTTGTATTGTTGTCGATTTGATTTTAATTTGTGATTTCCTTTTAATTTGGTTCTTAACAAAATTCTTTTAGAATTTACCTATACCCATGCACATACACGCCATGTTTGAGCCAGGCTTTTTAAATACCTAGTTATTACATGCACCGTGCATGTTATCTCTCTCTCCTCTCATTATTTCTATTTTACTTTTCTCGTGGACACACATGCACGCATTGAGTCCATTTCTTTTCCTTGGCAATCACCGAAACAAATAGCCAATAAGCCCTTCCTCGCTCTCATGTTTGCATGAACGGGACATAAGTCCCTGGACCAGGCGAGTAAAGCGTTGCACTGCTCTTCCTCTTCTCGAATGCGCACACGAACAACACGTCGAAACGTTCAGCCATAAACGCCACCATAAACTGCAATTACCTCCCACCAACGCTCTTTGAGCACGTCCTTTAGAACGCCCATTCTTCTCCTACACAGCCTCAGACCGATGCCCCTTCTCTCCTCTTTCATCCCACACCAACACTGCAGCTCTAGACCCTCACACAACAAGGCAAACTCGCAAGAACGCTGCCGGACGCCGTTCCCGTCAGGGACCGCGAGGAGGAGCAGGACAGACCCAGGGAAGGAGAAGGCGAACTGTTGATCACCGACGACACCTCCGACAACGCAATCGACTCCGGCCACCGACGTCTACCTCAAACTGCAACGAACTCGGTGATAACCAGCCGTTTCTTTTGCTCGGAACGCGATCCCCATCAATAGAGCTACCTCCTAGACATGGTTTCCAACCGTAGATTTACAGTTTGTCGAGTCGCTGGTGAACCGAATGCCAGCCGGCTGCATCAGTTTCTAGCCTATCTTCCACACGTATTTTGATCTTGAGTCCAACATAGAAAAGTTACCCAATGACCTTAGCAACGCAGCGGTGTGGTTAGTTCAAGGTGTTGCATCACGAGAGGCATATACCATGCATGTCCGTGTAGTGTAAGCAAGTAATCATATGATCATACATGCCTGTATAGTTGCATCTTTCTGATATATACTACTGCTAGCAGTTGCCTTTTCCTAGCTAATATAATGTTGCTAGTCGTTCATGCATTTGATCATAGCAATTGTAAATGATTTCATATGCGTAGGTTTGGTGTAATTGTTAGATTTAAATAAACGTCTTGCATATATTTTCTACATGGTTACTTAATTAGTTTGCGTGTTGTCACTAGAGTATGTCACGCTATTTGTAGACCTTGCTTAGTATTTTTGCCCACCATGCTGGTAGAATGATCATAGGTTTTATATCAAGTTTGCATACTAGTTTAACATATAATTCTTTTGTTAGCATGATCCTGCCTGTTGTTGCATTAGTGTCTTGCTACTGTTAAAGTCAGTTTAGTTCATGCATACTAGTTGTTGCTCTGATCGCATGTATACACGATTTAAATCCTGGATTATTTACCTATGTTTGATTATGACTACTAGCATGTAGTCTGGTTGCACATTACATGTTAATTCTGCGCCATCTATACATGTCCGCTCAATATATTTTCTAAATTATTTTGTTACCCGATATCGAATGGTCGCCATGACTTATGCCTTAGATAACCCAAATCATGTACGAGTCATTCCGATCTTTTTCGTGTACTCTTTGTAAGCCGAACGACCGACACATACCTCTTATTTGGATCTTTTCATTTGGATTTTATTCACTTTTCATTTGCATCTTATTCGTCGTATCGCTTGTATTCATTTGTATTGTTATTGCTTTGATACGACAATTAGGAGAGAACGGAGAGTGGTACAATCATGACCAAGGAAGTGGAGAGCAGGAGTTTGACAACGAAGGCATGCCCTCTCATCATATTTATCCCAGTTTTACAAATTGCATATTATTTTATGTTTTACAAATATAAATGCTATTTTATTCCAGTAGCTAGCGTGTCGATTGACACACCAACCTTGATTCGCTTGTCGCCTTTTACTTGATACCCTGAGTAGAGATTATATAATAATCCTGATAGAGTAGAGATGCTTAGCACGCTAAATAATCATTAGGATACTTCCTATTGCCTCTTTAGAGGAATTGATCGACCTTCGGGTCAAACATACCCTTTTGAAAGTTGTTGAGCTCGTTGAGCTAGGCTTCTTAACCGTCGTTGCTTCCTGTACTCTCTCTTCTACTCTGGGTGAAACTTACCATCTAAACATGGCGCGGGCGACAGCTGAATCAAATGTTGAAGGAGCGATTGGCTGCCCTTCACAAGCTGGAGGGGGCAATCCGTCGTTCGTGCCGCATAAGGGTCCTAATAAGTCTTGGATTTGAAGATTGTGACAACCGTACAACCACATGCTATATAGGCACTGGCCTGGTTAAGTAAGTTAGTCAGCCTTAGGTGTTGATGTCGCCGTACCGCAGATGAGGTTGCTGCCCACGGGAGAACCTTCGGCACAGATGGGGGGACCGGTTTGGGGACGTACTCTCAGTACCGTGCGCCAGACCCGGTGGGCATGTCACATCTTTGGGGGATCTAGCTAAAAGACCTTGTCACAATCCCTCTGCCGGTACACCGATTGGTGTGTACTAAACCAGCGGCCACTGGTGGGCAACAAGACGGGGTTGTGTCGTGTGGGCAAAGTGTACAACCTCTGCAGAGCTAAAACTATTCGAATAGCCGTGTCCACGGTCATGGACCACACATGAATCTTTCTTGACATACAAGAACCCGTTTTGCTATTTCCCTCTTTGTCTCTCTCTCTCCTTTCCTTCCTTCCCTGGAATCCAAATCCTATGAGATACGTGAGTTGTCAAGGACAATCACATTGATGAGAAATATTGCACTTATTATAAAACATGTTTTCGTCTAAAATGCTTTTATCAAATATATTGCAAAATAAAATTGGCTTTTATGCAAAAGAACCTACAGCCTTCCTTTGAAGCCTCATGTAGATATATTAGGTTTTGCACCGAGGGGGCATGTTGAGTACGAAATGTACTCATGGCAAAACTTTTGTTGATATTCAGAGTACTATGAAGATGGTGAAGACTATGGCGACTACGACGACGCTGAGGAGTGAGGCCTCGTGGACTACATCGACTGCCTGTGGCTGAGATGGAGTTACTTCGATTTTTATTATCCGCTATGCTTTCTGGTTGTAATAAATGTCACAAGACATTTCACTATGTGGCTCAAACTTTGTAATAATTATTACTCTTTGCACGTTCTGCAATGATATTCATTTCGCTGTGTCGTCAATTTGATCTTGGGATTGGCAAGTAACACAGGGGGTCGGAATGTTAAGTTCCGGTTCTCACAGAAGTGGTATCAGAGCCGACGTCGACCTGGTCACGTGGCCTTAGTTAGAATGTAAAACCTTTAGGAAAAATTTTCTTTTGTTAAAAAAATTATTTATAAAAATCCTCGTAGTCTAATTCTTGACTGTTGCTATTCCTTGTCTCACCTTCTTCACCATTGTGTTTTGATTCTTCTTCCCTAGCTACTTCTTTAGTATACCATATCCTATCTAGGAGAAGTCATCTCTAGAACACATGGATTCAAGAGTCATATAGCAGGCACTTCATTCTTCAACGCTGAAGATGTCAAGAGATGACAAACATATAGGATTAGCTTTTGTAGAACCCTTTAGATATAGGTACTACGTATGTTAAAGCAATTTTTTGATGGGTACCGACTACATTTGTTTGTTGTTTTATGTGGTCATACTGAAAAAAATATTCAAAATAATTTGCTTGATGTTTTTATTTGGATTTTACATGCATACCTTCTTATATGTTGGTTATGGGTTAGTTTATTTCCCTCTCCTCTATCATAAACTCAAGGGCCAAGAAGATGAATTCAAACCTAGGACATCGTCGAAAAGGAGGCTAACGCAAACATGGCGTAGACCTACTTTTTAGGAGAATTTTTTTGGGATTTCTATTTTCGTGCCCCTGCTTCGTTAGTTGTACTCAGTTTTCCCCAGCTCGTTAGTTTTTCCTCAGTTTTCCCCTCCCTCTAGTTTGAAACCCCTCGAAGACGCGGGTTGCCGTCAGGTCAGAGGCCTTACCGTTACCGTGAGGTCAGTTCCTCTCTGACCGTCTCGTGCTGACGGGTATCCATCCATCTACCGCTGACGCATGGGCCGTTTTATTTCCTGATTGTATACGCCGTGCTGCCAATGAAAAATGGGGCCGCTCTATGGGGCTGCCGCAGCCAATGACCAGTGGGTCGTCTATTTATTTATAAAAAATTATATATTGCCGCTCTGTGGGGCCTCCGCAGCCAATGACCGCTGTGGTCGTCTATTTTATTTAGAGAATATAATATAGAGCCGCTCTGTAGGGGCCGCCTCAGCCCATGGCAGGTGACTATTTTCGCAGCTTAATCTAAAGTGACTCTTATGCTAAACATTGTGCATCCCTACGTTGACCTAGCAGTGGCGGCGAGCATAGCCGTTCTGACCATGTCGATATCGGCATCGGCATCGGCATCAACATCGTTTGGAGGATGTGGTGCTCGAATAATAGTGGAAATGCGATATTATTTTTTACATGCATAATATATAGAAAATAGCTAGATCTCTAAATCGATGCATATGAAGCTACATATATATTCTTGGTCATAATCCCCTTAATTATCTAAAGGGGATAGATGCATGGCTTCACGTCGTCGTCGCTTTCATCGTCAGTATCTTCGTCGTCTGAGTAGTAGTACCTCATGCACATTGTTCCATCGAACACCTTCACTGTGAGCACATCATCGCCTTCATATTTGAAGTGTACGAAGCAGCCGAAATCCACACCGTGCGCGATGGCGAATTTCTCCCAGCCCTTGTCGAGGTACATCCGGCCTTGTCCGTCAAATAGGACCTCCACGGTCCAGAGACGAGGACCGCAGTCAGCTGCTCGCAGATACACCTTAGCTGGCTCCTTGCCGTCAAGATAGTCCGCAAATTTTTTTGGGAGTTCCTGCAAAGAGATCGAGCGCCGATCGTTTGAAATTAGGGAACCCTTGAAATTGAAGGTTTTTTAGAACATGACCATAATTAATCACATGCAGCATATATGTGGGAACGCGTACGTACCTTCTTGACCAAAGGGTCTTCATAGACGACGATGAAGAACTCCTCTATGATCAATGGCAGTGTTGACGGTGGTGGTGGCAATGATGATGATCCACTTCCCCTTCCCCTTCCCCTTCCCCTTCCGGTCCGCGTCCGAGACGTGGAAGCCATGGCAATGGATCAAGTGTATGTGAACGAAGAAGAGAGAGGCAGAACCTATTGACACAAGGGATGGCCGTGTGGGTGTTTATAAGGGAGAGATGACCGTTGTAGGGGTTTACACAATAAAATAAGGAGGAGATGACCGTTTTGGGGGTTTATACACAATAAATTAAGGAGGAGACGACCGTTGTGGGGGTATATATCTCAACAAAAAAAGTAATGCGGACTATGTTGACAAAAATGGAACTTCGTGATATAGTTTATCATTTTACCGTGAAAAGTAATGCCTAAAAGAAAAGTAATGGCTAGAAGAAATGGGTGATGGTTTATCGTTTTTTGTGTGAAAAGTAATGGGTACAAGAAATGGGTGATGGTGTATCATTTTTTGCGTGAAAAGTAATGGCTACAACAAAATCGGTGATGGTTTATCGTTTTTTGCGTGGAAAGTAATGGGTACAAGAAATGGGTGATGGTGTATCATTTTTTTTGCGTGAAAAGTAATGGCTACAACAAAATCGGTGATGGTTTATCATTTTTTGCGTGGAAAGTAATGGCTACAAGAAATGGGTGATGGTGTATCATTTTTTTGCGTGAAAAGTAATGGCTACAACAAAATCGGTGATGGTTTATCATTTTTTGCGTGGAAAGTAATGGCTACAAGAAATGGGTGATGGTGTATCATTTTTTTGCGTAAAAAGTAATGGCTACAACAAATCGGTGATGGTTTATCATTTTTTGCGTGAAAAGTATTGGCTACAACAAATCGGTGATGGTTTATCATTTTTTTGCGTGGAAAGTAATGGCTACAACAAATCGGTGATGGTTTATCGTTTTTTGCGTGAAAAGTAATGCCTAAAAAGAGTTTATAATTTAGCTCGTGAAAAATAATGCAGAAAACCAAACTTTAGCGTACTGGGTAACCGCCCTTTCGCATACATAGAGGGTGGAAGCTAACCGACGACAGAGAGAGAGAGGGTGGTGGCCCCGACCAGAGAGAGAGATAGGGATTCCTGCCCGTTAGATCATACGATCAACGGTCATCGGGCACGATCCGCGTGACATGGGCTAGACCAATCTGTGCAATGTTCGGCGTCTGTGAGAGTGTGTGAAGGAAGAGGGCAAAACTGAGTAGTATCAAGAAACCAAGGGCAAGTGAGTAGTAAACAGACTAAGGGATTCAAATATGAGATTTAAAAATTGGAAAATGCGTGTTTTGTACAATGAAACCCATCTTGGCCTACCTCAAACTATTTGCAATACAAATGTACACGAGTGTGAAAATTATGGCCTCATTCAGACAAAGTATGTTTTGGGGAAAGCTGTTTTGGGTAGGGCTTATTATGGAAAACCATGCACCTTCATAGCTACTAGGTGATTTGAGAAGTGGCAATTTGTGGTGAAACTTGATTTATCTATGATTTATCTATGATTTGAGAAGTGGCAATTTGTGGTAAAGACTCCATGAGTAAGTGCCACTCTTTTTCGGATTTTTTTGCACATTAAATAACTCATTTAACTAGTTAATCCCATTTGTTGACTCTCTGTTGACCAGCCACTTGAGGGTAAAACTGAGTATATTGCACTAGCCAGTATTAGCACTCAAGGAGAAAACTGAGCACATAAAAAATGCTAGTATATGACTCGAGGGTATAACTGAGTATATCTAAATTTCCAGGGTTAGACTCGAGGACGCGTGTTGCGGTGCAGAAGTGGAAGACGTGCCATTGTTGACGCGTGTCGCGGTGCAGACGTGCAAATAGTGGACGCGTAGGACGCGGGTCGCATTTAGGACGCGTAAGCCCTCCCTCCCTCCCTCTGCACACAGTCGTCTCATTCTCGCTCACGCACGAAACCACCCCTCTCACGTCCCATCAACTTCTCCAAATCGAAAACCCCAACCGCCGTACGCACGCTACCCTCGCCGGCGATGGAGAAGAAGAATGCGCCGGCGGCCGTTGCCTCCGAGCCCGTCGCTCCGCGCCCGCCGCCTCGAGCCCGTCGCCACCGAGCCCGT
>NC_061511.1:3808232-3869603 GCF_022539505.1 Lolium rigidum | reverse complement strand
CGCCGAGCCCGTCGCCGTCGAGCGCGTCGCCTCCGAGGGCGGCGCATCCAAGCGCGGCTCCTCCGTGAACTGGGCCTCTCTCTCGGCTGATGGACCACTTCACAAGATCGGCGAATGCTTGCTGGCGAATGAGAAGTACGTCGACACCTACTCTGCCATGAGGCAAGTCTGTAGAAATTGGCGCTCAGGTTTGCCTGAGCCTGACGTGCACCTGGACGAATGGATCATGCTAGACCACGCCCTTCCACGCGTCGCTGAGTTCACCTTCCTCCAACTCGGCACATCACGCTATGTCACCATAGATCTATCGGAAGTTCATACAAGGTTCAACTTCCTCCATATCTACCTCTTTATTTTCAATCTTAAACATCTTAGTGCTGAATGTTATCGTGCTTGCCCAGATACTACTTCGTCGGATTTTGCCGTGGCGTCATCGTGCTTGCCCAGAAGAACCCGCCGCACAAGATAAAGCTTCTGAACCCACTCACAAAGAAATCGAACACTATATTTGAGGTGCAGATGCCATCTGTTTTCCTGAAATCAGTCGCTGTTATCAAATCCCCGACTATGGTCTTCGTTGCCCCACATTACCCGTCGGAAATTGGTTGGGTCGATGAGAGCACTCCAACTAAGGATATAGATGAACATTGGGGAGAAGAAAGATTTTCGATCAAGAACCATTGTCTGCGTTGCATTACCCCGTTCAATGGTGAACTGTATGCACTAGCTGTGGACAATTTTGAAAACGGAAGAATAGTGTGCACCAATGTACAGTTGCAGCAGAGCGAGCACTGTCAAGATGGAGACACTAATTTCATTTCTAGAACTTGAACATCAGAAGTTCTACCTTGTGAAGCCGGATGGTGATCTGCTGCTTGTGTTGTTCGTCAGCGTGGCTTTGGCGGGCAGACCATTGGTGTACCGTGTGGACACTCAGAGCCGCTCTCTCCATCCGGTCAGTAACATTGGCAGTAATGTCTTCTTCGTGAATTATATCCGGTGTATCTCCGTCGACACCAGAGTGTACCCGACACTTCGACCTAGCTGCATCTACTACACGGATTTGGGTTATATCAGAGAGTACTCTCATGATACAAAGGCCTGGGATGAGTGGGCAGTAAGTGTGGATAGAATAGGTAGGTACGGTATGAGAAATGAACACAGACCATACCGTTTGGAGGATGTATTGGCCGCACACTGCAGACGGAAGGAGTTCAATGAATATTTCCTTGGGGTAATGCACCAATGGAGGGACGAAGAAATATATGAGGAGGAATGAAGAACAAATTCATCCATCCTAATCTTCTTGTTGTCCATACATTGCGTGCGTCTTGTATATTACAATGTTATTGACTGCTTTTGGCTGCTGTATGCAGTTTCCCTATGTATTATACTTAGTTTTATGATTATGCTATTGTGAATTTATCATATACTAGCTTCTAGATTTGCTACTAGATTTGCTGCCATATTGGGCAAAAAACGAGGGCCAAAAGGCATAAATAACCCCAGAGATTTGCTACTAGATTTGCTACTAGATTTGCTGCCATATTGAAGAAAGACAGAAATAGAAGCTTCTCTAGATTTGATACTAATTTGGTGAAAAAGACAGAGAGAGAAAGAGGGGAAAAGGTGCTCTTAAAAATGCCAATTTGGGCCGAGAGAGACAAAACCCAGCTCCTACTCACGTGCAACCAAACGCTTCTCGTCCTGTCCCACGCGGTCCCTTTCCACCAGCCCCACACGACGCGGCCACTGATACGTCTCAAACGTATCTATAATTTCTGATGTTCCATGCTACTTTATTGATGATACCTACATGTTTTATACACATTACATGTCATTATTATGCGTTTTCCGGAACTAACCTATTGACGAGATGCCGAAGGGCCGTTCTTGTTTTCTCGCTGTTTTTGGTTTCAGAAATCCTAGTAAGGAAATATTCTCGGAATCGGACGAAATCAACGCCCAGCATCTTAGAATCCCCGGGAGCTTCCAGAACACCCGACAGCCGCCAGAGAGGGGCCACAGGGGGCCCACACATGGTGGCGGCGCAGCCTAGGAGGGGGGGCGCGCCTCCCTAGTGTCTGGTGGCCCCAGACCCCCTCCGAGGCTCCCCTTTCGCCTATATAAGGTCCCTGACCTAAAACCCCGAGATGAATAAGCCACGGTACGAGAAAAGTTCCAGAGCCGCCGCCATCGCGAAGCCAAGATCTCGGGGACAGGAGTCTCTGTTCCGGCACGCCGCCAGGACGGGGAAGTGCCCCCGGAAGGCTTCTCCATCGACACCGCTGCCATCTCCACCGCCATCTTCATCACCGCTGCTGCTCCCATGAGGAGGGAGTAGTTCTCCATCGAGGCTAAGGGCTGTACCGGTAGCTATGTGGTTAATCTCTCTCTCTGTACTTCAATACAATGATCTCATGAGCTGCTTCACATGATTGAGATCCATATGATGAGCTTTGTATCGCTACTAGTTATGTGCTACTCATGTGATGTTATTAAAGTAGTCTATTCCTCCTGCATGGTGTAAAGGTGACTAGTGTGTGCACCGTGTGGTTCTTGTCGTAGGCTATGATCATGATCTCTTGTAGGTTGTGGAGTTAATTGTCATTATGATAGTATTGATGTGATCTATTCCTCCTTCATAGTGTAATGTGGACGAGTGTGTGCGCTATGTTAGTTCTTGGTTTATTTTGCAATGATCTATTATGCTCTAAGGTTACTTAAACATGAATATCGAATGTTGTGGAGCTTGTTAACTCCGGCATTGAGGGTTCGTGTAATCCTACGCAACGAATGGTGTTCATTATCAAACAAGAGTGTATGTAGCACATATGAGAAAGAGTGATTTATTATGCGATCAATGTTGAGAGTGTCCACTAGTGAAAGTATGATCCCTAGGCCTTGTTTCCAATACGCAAACACCGCTTATTTACTTGTTTTGTTGCATGTTTACTTGCTGCCATATTTTATTCAGATTGCTATTACCACTCATATACATCCATACTACTTGTATTTCACTATCTCTTCGCCGAACTAGTGCACCTATACATCTGACAAGTGTATTAGGTGTGTTGGGGACACAAGAGACTTCTTGTATCGTGATTGCGGGGTTGCTTGAGAGGGATATCTTTGACCTCTTCCTCCCTGAGTTCGATAAACCTTGGGTGATCCACTTAAGGGAAAACTTGCTGCTGTTCTACAAACCTCTGCTCTTGGAGGCCCAACACTGTCTACAAGAATAGAAGCACCCGTAGACATCAAGCTATTTTCTGGGCGCCGTTGCCGGGAGGAAAGGTAAAAGGTACTCACACTCCGGATCTCGGCTACTAAGCTATTTTCCGGCGCCGTTGTAAGTACTCGAAGCTATTTCCTTTAGACTCTGCAATTGCGACATTTGGTTTCTTGTTTACACTAGTTAGGCATAATGGAAAGTAACAATGAGCTTCTAATTTTATTTCCTGAGTTAAGACATGGATTGTTTGCTGCGAAAATTAAAAAACCTATGGAATCTTATTTGCATGCTGGTAACAATGATATTAGTATGAACGCTTTGAACACCATTGTTGTTAATGATATGGAAAATTCTAAGCTTGGGGAAGCTGGTTTTGATGAGCATGATATTTTTAGTCCCCCAAGCATTGAGGAGAAAATTTTCTTTGATGATACTTTGCCTCCTATTTATGATGATTATAATGATAGTGGTCTTTTGGTGCTGCCTACTATGGAGAGTAAATTTTATTATGATTATACTATGCCTCCTACACTTGATGAGAATAATAATGATAGCTACTTTGTTGAATTTGCTCCCACTACAACTAATAAAATTGATTATGCTTATGTGGAGAGTAATAATTTTATGCATGTGGCTCATGACAAGAATGTTTTATGTGATAGTTATATTGTTGAGTTTGTTCATGATGCTACTGAAAGTTATTATGAGAGAGGGAAACATGGTTATATGCATATTAATAATATTAAGTTTCCCCTCTTTATGTTGAGAATCTTGAAATTGCGCTTGTGTTGCCTTCCTATGCTTGACACTTTGCTCTTCATGAATTTATTTGTGTACAAGATTCCTTTTCATAGGAAGCATGTTAGGCTTAAATGTGTTTTGAATTTGCCTCTTGATGTTCTCTTTTGCTTCATTGTCTATTTTCATGAGAGTATCATTAAAATTACTGAGCCCATCTTAATGGCTATAAAGAAAGAACTTCTTGGGAGATAACTCATGTGTTTATTTTACTACAGCAATTTTTGTTTTGTTGAGTCTTGGAAGTTGTTTACTACTGTAGCAACCTCTCCTTATCATGTTTTTGTGCCAAGTAAAGTCTCTATGGTAAAGTTGATGCTAGATTTGGATTGCTGCGCGTGAAACAGCATTGCTGTCTGTCACGAATTTGAGCAGAAGTCTCTGTAAAAAAATCAAAAAAAATCTGCAAATTTACGTGTGTGATCCTCAGATATGTACGCAACTTTCATTAGTTTTGAGTTTTTCCGTTTGAGCAAGTTAAGTGCCTCTTTCAGGTTCGTCTTTACGGACTGTTCTGTTTTTGACAGATTCTGCCTTTTATTTCGCATTGCCGCTTTTGTTAAGTTGAATGAGTTTCTTTGTTCCATTAACTTTCAGAAGTTTTGTGCAATGTCCGAAGTGTTAAGAATGATTGTGTCACCTCTGAACATGTGAATTTTTGATTGTGCACTAACCCTCTAATGAGTTTGCTTGAAGTTTGGTGTGGCGAAGTTTTCAAGGGTCAATAGAAGGGGGTGATATAATGTGATCGAGAAGAGTGAAAGGTCTAAGCTTGGGGATGCCCCGGTGGTTCATCCCTGCATATTTTAAGAAGACTCAAGCATCTAAGCTTGGGGATGCCCAAGGCATCCCCTTCTTCATCGACAACTTATCAGGTTTCTTCTAGTGAAACTATATTTTTATTCCGTCACATTTTATGTACTTTACTTGGAGCGTCTGTATGTTTTTGTTTTTGTTTTTGTTTGAATAAGTTCATCCTTGTGTGGGAGAGAGACATGCTCCGCTGGTTCATATGAACACATGTGTTCTTAGCTTTTAATTTTCATGGCGAAGGTTGAAACTGCTTCGTTAATTGTTATATGGTTGGAAACAGAAAATGCTACATGTAGTAATTGGTAAAATGTCTTGGATAATGTGATACTTGGCAATTAATGTTCTCATGTTTAAGCTCTTGCATCATATACTTTGCACCCATTAATGAAGAAATACATAGAGCTTGCTAAAATTTGGTTTGCATAATTGGTCTCTCTAAAGTCTAGATATTTCCGGATAAAGTGTTTGAACAACAAGGAAGACAGTGTAGAGCCTTATAATGCTTGCAATATGTTTTGTGTGAGTTTTGTTGTACCTGTTCATAGTTGTGTTTGCTTCAAACAACCTTGCTAGCCCAAACCTTGTACTGAGAGGAAATGCTTCTCGTGCATCCAAACACCTTGAGCCAAAACCCATGCCATTTGTGTCCACCATATCTACCTACTATGTGGTATTTCCTGCCATTCCAAAGTAAATTACTTGAGTGCTACCTTTAAATTTCATTCCTCTACCTTTACAATATATAGCTCATGGGACAAATAGCTTAAAAACTATTGTGGTGATGAATATGTAGTTATGTGTCTTAATTCTTATAAGTTGCTTGTTGAGCGATAACCATGTTTTCTGGGGACGCCATCAACTTTACCTTTGTTGGATATCATGTGAGATGCTATGCATGTTCGTCTTGCCCGAAGTAAGTGGATTTCATGATCAAATGGTTTGAGTATGCATATGTTAGAGAAGAACATTGGGCCGCTAACTAAAGCCATGTATCATGGTGGAAGTTTCAGTTTGGACATACAACCTCAATCTCTTATGAGAATATTAATCGTTGTTGAATGCTTAAGCATTAAAAAGAGGAGTCCATTATCTGTTGTCTATGTTGTCCCGGTATGGATGTCTAAGTTGAGAATAATCAAAAGCGAGAAATCCAATGCGTGCTTTCTCCTTAGACACTTGTACGAGCGGCATAGAGGTACCCCTTTGTGACACTTGGTTGAAGCATATGTTATGCGATGAGAATCCGTGTTTCCGAGCTAAGTAGGACAAGGTGCGAGCACTATTAGTACTCTATGCATGAGACATGCAACTTGTAGGAAGTATTATGCATAGCACATATGAATTATTACTACCGTTGACAAAATTGTTTCTATGTTTTCAAAACAAAAGCTCTAGCACAAAAATAGTAATCAATGCTTTCCTCTTTGAAGGACCATTCTTTTACTTTTATTGTTGAGTCAGTTCACCTATTTCTCTCCATCTCAAGAAGCAAACACTTGTGTGAACTGTGCATTGATTCCTACATACTTGCATATTGCACTTGTTATATTACTTTACACTGACAATATCCATGAGATATACATGTTACAAGTTGAAAGCAACCGCTGAAACTTAATCTTCCTTTATGTTGCTTCAATACCTTTTATTTTGAATTATTGCTTTACGAGCTAACTCTTATGCAAGACTTATTGATGCTTGTCTTGAAAGTACTATTCATGAAAAGTCTTTGCTTTATGATTCATTTGTTTACTCATGTCATTACCATTGTTTTGATCGCTGCATTCATTACATATGCTTTACAATAATGTTGATCAAGATTATGATGGTAGCATGTCACCTCAGAAATTATTTGTGTTATCGTTTACCTACTCGAGGACGAGTAGGAACTAAGCTTGGGGATGCTGATACGTCTCAAACGTATCTATAATTTCTGATGTTCCATGCTACTTTATTGATGATACCTACATGTTTTATACACATTACATGTCATTATTATGCGTTTTCCGGAACTAACCTATTGACGAGATGCCGAAGGGCCGCTTCTTGTTTTCTGCTGTTTTTGGTTTCAGAAATCCTAGTAAGGAAATATTCTCGGAATCGGACGAAATCAACGCCCAGCATCTTAGAATCCCCGGGAGCTTCCAGAACACCCGAGAGCCGCCAGAGAGGGGCCATAGGGGGCCCACACATGGTGGCGGTGCGACCTAGGAGGGGGGGCGCGCCGCCCTAGTGTCTGGTGGCCCCAGACCCCCTCCGAGGCTCCCCTTTCGCCTATATAAGGTCCCTGACCTAAAACCCCGAGATGAATAAGCCACGGTACGAGAAAAGTTCCAGAGCCGCCGCCATCGCGAAGCCAAGATCTGGGGGACAGGAGTCTCTGTTCCGGCACGCCGCCGGAACGGGGTGATACGTCTCCGACGTATCGATAATTTCTTATGTTCCATGCTACATTATTGATGATATCTACATGTTTTATACACATTATATGTCGTATTTACGCATTTTCCGGCACTAACCTATTAACAAGATGCCGAAGAGCCGATTCTTGTTTTCTCGCTGATTTTGGTTTCAGAAATCCTAGTAAGGAAATATTCTCGGAATTGGACGAAATCAACGCCCAGGGTCCTATTTTTTGCACGAAGCTTCCAGAAGACCGAAGGGGAAAGGAAGTGGGGCCACGAGGCGCCGCCACACTAGGGCGGCGCGGCCCAGGCCTTGGCCGCGCGGCCCTAGCGTGTGGGGCCCTCGTGTGGCCCCCTGCGTTGCCCTTCCGCCTACTTAAATTCTTCGTCGCGAAACCCTCTGTACCGAGAGCCACGATACGGAAAACCTTCCAGAGACGCCGCCGCCGCGAATCCCATCTCGGGGATTCGGAGATCGCCTCCGGCACCCTGCCGGAGAGGGGAATCATCTCCCGGAGGACTCTTCATCGCCATGATCGCCTCCGGAGTGATGAGTGAGTAGTTCACCCCTGGACTATGGGTCCATAGCGGTAGCTAGATGGTCGTCTTCTCCTTATGTGCTTCATTGTTGGATCTTGTGAGCTGCCTAACATGATCAAGATCATCTATCCGTAATACTATATGTTGTGTTTGTCGGGATCCGATGGATAGAGAATACTATGTTATGGTGATTATCAATCTATTACTTATGTGTTGTTTATGATCTTGCATGCTCTCCGTTATTAGTAGAGGCTCGGCCAAGTTTTTGCTCTTAACTCCAAGAGGGAGTATTTATGCTCGATAGTGGGTTCATGCCTCCATTAAATGCGGGACGATGACGGAAAGTTCTAAGGTTGTGGATGTGCTGTTGCCACTAGGGATAAAACATTGATGCTATGTCTAAGGATGTAGTTGTTGATTACATTACGCACCATACTTAATGCAATTGTCTCGTTGCTTGCAACTTAATACTGGAAGGGGTTCGGATGATAACCTGAAGGTTGACTTTTTAGGCATAGATGCATGATGGATGGCGGTCTATGTACTTTGTCGTAATGCCCTGATTAAATCTCACTATATTTATCATATCATGTATATGCATTGTTATGCCCTTTTATATTTGTCAATTGCCCGACTGTAATTTGTTCACCCAACATGCTTTTATCTTATGGGAGAGACACCTCTAGTGAACTGTGGACCCCGGTCCTATTCTTTACATCGCATACAATCTCATCGCAATACTTTCTTTACTCGTTTTCTTCGCAAACAATCATCTTCCACACAATACGGTTAATCCTTTGTTACAGCAAGCCGGTGAGATTGACAACCTCACCGTTTCGTTGGGGCAAAGTACTTTGGTTGTGTTGTGCAGGTTCCACGTTGGCGCCGGAATCCCTGGTGTTGCGCCGCATCACATTTCGCCACCATCAACCTTCAACGTGCTTCTTGGCTCCTCCTGGTTCGATTAAACCTTGGTTTCTTTCTGAGAGAAAACTTGCTGCTGTGCGCATCATACCTTCCTCTTGGGGTTCCCAACGAACGTGTGAGTTACACGCCATCAAGCTCTTTTTCTGGCGCTGCTGCCAGGGATCCGAAGAAAAGCTACACCACAAAGATATCTATCTCCCACGTCAACTGCACGCCAGCAGCTCTTTTTCTGGCGCCGTTGCCGGGGAGATCAAGACACGCTGCAAGGGGAGTCTCCACTTCCCAATCTCTTTACTTTGTTTTTGTCTTGCTTTACTTTATTTTATTTACTGTCTTGTTTGCTTCATATTAAAAACACAAAAAAATAGTTACTTGCATTTATTTTATTACCATGTCTAGTCTTGTAATTGTTTTTATTTTCACTAGCTAGGCATAATGGAAAACAACAAAAAAATTAGAGATCTTTATGAACTTTATCTTGAACTAGGACATGATGTGTTTGAAGAGAAAATTAAAAAACCCATGGAACTTTGTTTGCAAAATAGTTGTAGCAATGTTATTAGCATGAACTCTTTGAACACTATTATAGCTAAAGCTATGGAAGAATTTAAGCTTGGGGAAGCTGGTTATGACATTTTTAGTCCCCCAAGCATTGAGGAGAAAATTTTCTTTGATGATACTTTACCTCCTATATATGATGTTTGCAATGATGAATATGATATTTTCAGTCCACCTACTATTGAGGAGAAAATTAATTATGATTACAATATGCCTCCTATATATGATGATTATGGTGATGAGAATAATAATGATAGCTACTTTATTGAATTTGCTCCCACTACAATTAATAGTAATGATTATGCTTATGTGGAGAGTAATGATTTTATGCATGTAGCTCATGACAAGAATGTTTTATGTGATAGTTATATTGTTGAGTTTGTTCATGATGCTACTGAAAATTATTATGAGAGAGGGAAACATGGTTATATGCATCTTAATAATATTAAGTTTCCCCTCTTTATGTTGAGAATCTTGAAGTTGCGCTTGTGTTGCCTTTCTATGCTTATTGCATTATGCTTATATGACTTGTTTATTTACAAGATTCCTTTTCATAGGAAGTGGGTTAGGCTTAAATGTGTTTTGAATTTGCTTCTTGAATCTCTTTTTGCTTCATTTTCTATTTTCATGAGAGCATCATTAAAACTACTGAGCCCATCTTAATGGCTATAAAGAAAAGCACTTCTTGGGAGATAACCCATGTGTTTATTTTACTACAGCAATTTTTGTTTTGTTGAGTCTTGGAAGTGGTTTACTACTTTAGCGACCTCTCATTATCATGTTTTTGTGCCAAGTAAAGTTTCTATGCTAAAGTTGATGTTATATTTGGGATCGCTGCGCAGAAACAACATTGCTGTCTATCACGAATTTGAGCATAAGTCTCTGTAAAAAAATCGAAAAAATCTGCAAATTTACGAGCGTGATCCTCAGATATGTACGCAACTTTCATTAGTTTTGAGTTTTTCCATTTGAGCAAGTCTAGTGCCCCTTTCAGGTTTTACGGACTGTTCTGTTTTTGACAGATTCTGCCTTTTATTTCGCATTGCCGTATTTGCTATGTTGGATGAATTCCTTTGATCCATTAATGTCCAGTAGCTTTGTGCAATGTTCAGAAGTGTTAAGAATGATTGTGTCACCTCTGAATATGTGAATTTTAATTGTGCACTAACCCTCTAATGAGTTTGCTTGAAGTTTGGTGTGAAGGAAGTTTTCAAGGGTCAAGAGAGGAGTATGATATACTATGATCAAGAGGAGTGAAAGCTCTAAGCTTGGGGATGCTCCCGTGGTTCATCCCTGCATATTTTAAGAAGACTCAAGCGTCTAAGCTTGGGGATGCCCAAGGCATCCCCTTCTTCATCGACAACATCATCAGGTTCCTCCCCTGAAACTATATTTTTATTCAATCACATCTTACGTTCTTTACTTGGAGTGTCGGTTTGTTTTTGTTTTTGTTTTTGTTTGAATAAAATGGATCCTAGCATTCACTGTGTGGGAGAGAGACACGCTCCGCTGTTGCATATGGACAAATATGTCCTTAGGCTTTACTCATAACGTTCAAGGCGAAGGTTGAAACTTCTTCGTTAAATTGTTATATGGTTGGAATCGGGAAACGCTACATGTAGTAATTCTAAAATGTCTTGGATAATGTGATACTTGGCAATTGTTGTGCTCATGTTTAAGCTCTTGCATCATATACTTTGCACCCATTAATGAAGAGATACATAGAGCTTGCTAAAATTTGGTTTTCATATTTGGTCTCTCTAAGGTCTAGATAATTTCTAGTATTGAGTTTTGAACAACAAGGAAGATGGTGTAGAGTCTTATAATGTTTACAATATGTCTTTTATGTGAGTTTTGCTGCACCGGTTCATCCTTGAGTTTGCTTCAAATAACCTTGCTAGCCTAAACCTTGTATCGAGAGGGAATACTTCTCATGCATCCAAAATCCTTGAGCCAACCACTATGCCATTTGTGTCCACCATACCTACCTACTACATGGTATTTCTCCGCCATTCCAAAGTAAATTGCTTGAGTGGTACCTTTAAATTTCCATCATTCACCTTTGCAATATATAGCTCATGGGACAAAATAGCCTTAAAAACTATTGTGGTATTGAATATGTACTTATGCACTTTATCTCTTATTAAGTTGCTTGTTGTGCGATAACCATGCTTCGGGGACGCCATCAACTATTCTTTGTTGAATATCATGTGAGTTGCTATGCATGTCCGTCTTGTCCGAAGTAAGAGAGATCTACCACCTTAATGGTTGGAGCATGCATATTGTTAGAGAAGAACATTGGGCCGCTAACTAAAGCCATGAATCATGGTGGAAGTTTCAGCTTTGGACATATATCCTCAATCTCATATATGAGAATAATAATTGTTGCCACATGCTTATGCATTAAAGAGGAGTCCATTATCTGTTGTCCATGTTGTCCCGGTATGGCTGTCTAAGTTGAGAATAATCAAAAGCGAGAAATCCAAAATGTGAGCTTTCTCCTTAGACCTTTGTACAGGCGGCATGGAGGTACCCCTTTGTGACACTTGGTTAAAACATGTGTATTGCGATGATCCGGTAGTCCAAGCTGACTAGGACAAGGTGCGGGCACTATTAGTATACTATGCATGAGGCTTGCAACTTGTAAGATATAATTTACATAACTCATATGCTTTATTACTACCGTTGACAAAATTGTTTCATGTTTTCAAAATAAAAGCTCTAGCACAAATATAGCAATCGATGCTTTCCTCTTTGAAGAACCTTTCTTTTACTTTTATTGTTGAGTCAGTTTACCTATCTCTCTCCACCTTGAGAAGCAAACACTTGTGTGAACTGTGCATTGATTCCTACATACTTGCATATTGCACTTGTTATATTACTTTATATTGACACTATCCATGAGATATACATGTTATAAGTTGAAAGCAACCGCTGAAACTTAATCTTCCTTTGTGTTGCTTCAATACCTTTACTTTGATTTATTGCTTTATGAGTTAACTCTTATGCAAGACTTATTGATGCTTGTCTTGAAGTACTATTCATGAAAAGTCTTTGTTTTATGATTCATTTGTTTACTCATGTCATTACCATTGTTTTGATCGCTGCATTCATTACATATGTTTACAATAGTATGATCAAGATTATGATGGCATGTCACTCCAGAAATTATCCTTGTTATCGTTTACTCGCTCGGGACGAGCGAAACTAAGCTTGGGGATGCTGATACGTCTCCGACGTATCGATAATTTCTTATGTTCCATGCTACATTATTGATGATATCTACATGTTTTATACACATTATATGTCGTATTTACGCATTTTCCGGCACTAACCTATTAACAAGATGCCGAAGAGCCGATTCTTTGTTCTAGTCTGTTTTTGGTTTCAGAAATCCTAGTAAGGAAATATTCTCGGAATTGGACGAAATCAACGCCCAGGGTCCTATTTTTTCACGAAGCTTCCAGAAGACCGAAGGGGAAAGGAAGTGGGGCCACGAGGCGCCGCCACACTAGGGCGGCGTGGCCCAGGCCTTTGCCGCGCGGCCCTAGCGTGTGGGGCCCTCGTGTGGCCCCCCGCGTTGCCCTTCCGCCTACTTAAAGTCTTAGTCGCGAAACCCTCTGTACCGAGAGCCACGATACGGAAAACCTTCCAGAGACGCCGCCGCCGCGAATCCCATCTCGGGGGATTCAGGAGATCGCCTCCGGCACCCTGCCGGAGAGGGGAATCATCTCCCGGAGGACTCTTCATCGCCATGATCGCCTCCGGAGTGATGAGTGAGTAGTTCACCCCTGGACTATGGGTCCATAGCAGTAGCTAGATGGTCATCTTCTCCTTATGTGCTTCATTGTTGGATCTTGTGAGCTGCCTAACATGATCAAGATCATCTATCTGTAATACTATATGTTGTGTTTGTCGGGATCCGATGGATAGAGAATACTATGTTATGGTGATTATCAATCTATTACTTATGTGTTGTTTATGATCTTGCATGCTCTCCGTTATTAGTAGAGGCTCCGGCCAAGTTTTTGCTCTTAACTCCAAGAGGGAGTATTTATGCTCGATAGTGGGTTCATGCCTCCATTAAATCTGGGACGAGTGATGGAAAGTTCTAAGGTTGTGGATGTGCTTGTTGCCACTAGGGATAAAACATTGATGCTATGTCTAAGGATGTAGTTGTTGATTACATTACGCACCATACTTAATGCAATTGTCTCGTTGCTTGCAACTTAATACTCGGAAGGGGTTCGGATGATAACCTCGAAGGTGGACTTTTTAGGCATAGATGCATGCTCGGATGGCGGTCTATGTACTTTGTCGTAATGCCCTGATTAAATCTCACTATATTTATCATATCATGTATATGCATTGTTATGCCCTTTTCTATTTGTCAATTGCCCGACTGTAATTTGTTCACCCAACATGCTTTTATCTTATGGGAAAGACACCTCTAGTGAACTGTGGACCCCGGTCCTATTCTTTACATCGCATAATCTACTGCAATACTTTCTTTACTGTTTTCTTCGCAAACAATCATCTTCCACACAATACGGTTAATCCTTTGTTACAGCAAGCCGGTGAGATTGACAACCTCACTGTTTCGTTGGGGCAAAGTACTTTGGTTGTGTTGTGCAGGTTCCACGTTGGCGCCGGAATCCCTGGTGTTGCGCCGCATCACATTTCGCCACCATCAACCTTCAACGTGCTTCTTGGCTCCTCCTGGTTCGATTAAACCTTGGTTTCTTTCTGAAGGAAAACTTGCTGCTGTGCGCATCATACCTTCCTCTTGGGGTTCCCAACGAACGTGTGAGTTACACGCCATCACCGGGAAGTGCCCCCGGAAGGCTTCTCCATCGACACCGCTGCCATCTCCACCGCCATCTTCATCACCGCTGCTGCTCCCATGAGGAGGGAGTAGTTCTCCATCGAGGCTAAGGGCTGTACCGGTAGCTATGTGGTTAATCTCTCTCTCTCTGTACTTCAATACAATGATCTCATGACCTGCTTTACATGATTGAGATCCATATGATGAGCTTTGTATCGCTACTAGTTATGTGCTACTCATGTGATGTTATTAAAGTAGTCTATTCCTCCTGCATGGTGTAAAGGTGACTAGTGTGTGCACCGTGTGGTTCTTGTCGTAGGCTATGATCATGATCTCTTGTAGGTTGTGGAGTTAATTGTCATTATGATGGTATTGATGTGATCTATTCCTCCTTCATAGTGTAATGTGGACGATGTGTGCGCTATGTTAGTTCTTGGTTTATTTTGCAATGATCTATTATGCTCTAAGGTTACTTAAACATGAATATCGAATGTTGTGGAGCTTGTTAACTCCGGCATTGAGGGTTCGTGTAATCCTACGCAACGAATGGTGTTCATTATCAAACAAGAGTGTATGTAGCACATATGAGAAAGAGTGATTTATTATGCGATCAATGTTGAGAGTGTCCACTAGTGAAAGTATGATCCCTAGGCCTTGTTTCCAATACTGCAAACACCGCTTATTTACTGTTTTGTTGCATGTTTACTTGCTGCCATATTTTATTCAGATTGCTATTACCACTCATATACATCCATACTACTTGTATTTCACTATCTCTTCGCTGAACTAGTGCACCTATACATCTGACAAGTGTATTAGGTGTGTTGGGGACACAAGAGACTTCTTGTATCGTGATTGCAGTGGTTGCTTGAGAGGGATATCTTTGACCTCTTCCTCCCCGAGTTCGATAAACCTTGGGTGATCCACTTAAGGGAAAACTTGCTGCTGTTCTACAAACCTCTGCTCTTGGAGGCCCAACACTGTCTACAAGAATAGAAGCACCCGTAGACATCAGCCACACAGACGACGCGGCGCAACACGTCAGCACAGAACGTCCAAATAAACGGATTCCTTCCGTCTGAGCTCCTTCTGCGGGTTCCAGACATAGGCTTGGGGAAAACTGAGGAAAAACTAAGGGGTTGGGAAAAACTGAGTACAACTAACGACCCGAGGGCACGAAAATAGAAATCCCAATTTTTTTTTTGGTTAAAGTTCGTGGTACTAATACTGACACTGAAGATGGAGGAAAACATGGTCGACTACAAGCTAAGTTAGCACCCCATCTTGTTGAACAACCTAACGGAGGTGGATGTGGCAGATGTTAGAGTGGTTAAGGAATACCCAGATGTTTTTCCGGATGAGTTACCAGGTCTACCACTAGACCGTGAGATAGAGTTTGCCATCGAGTTAGTCCCAGGCACTGCTCCTATAGCAAAGAGACCGTATAGAATGCCAGCAAATGGGCTAGCTGAGATGAAGAAGCAAATTCAGGAGCTTGTAGAGAAGGGATATATTAGACCGAGCACCTCACCTTAGGGAGCACCCGTGTTGTTTCTGAAGAAGAAGGAAGGTACCATGAGAATGTGTGGATTATCGTGCCCTAAATGAAGTAACCATCAAGAACAAATATCCTTTGCCAAGGATCGATGATTGGTTTGATCAGTTGAAAGGAGCTTATGTCTTCTCAAAGATAGATATCAGGTCAGGATACCATCAGTTGAAGATCCAACCAGAAGACATACCTAAGACAGCCTTTGTTACTCGGTATGGTCTGTATGAGTTTCTGGTGATGTCATTTGGACTCACGAATGCACCAGCTTACTTCATGAATCTCATGAACAAAATGTTCATGGATTGCTTGGATAAATTCGTCGTTGTGTTTATTGATGACGTATTGATCTACTCCCGTAATGAAGAAGAGCATGAGAAACACCTTCGAATGTTTTGGAAAGGCTTAGAGAACATCAACTCTATGCAAAGTTTAGTAAGTGCGAGTTTTGATTGAAGCAAGTGGACTTTCTTGGTCATGTTATCTCAGCTGAAGGAGTAGCAGTGGATCCAGCTAAAGTGGAGTCAGTACTTAGCAGGAAACAACCAAAGAATGTGTCAGAGATACGTAGTTTCCTCGGAATTGCAGGATACTACCGCTGCTTCATAGAAGATTTCTCAAGGATTGCAAGGCCTGTGACACAACTGATAAAGAAGGATAACAAGTTCGAGTGGATACCAGCTTGCGAAACGAGTTTCCAAGAACTCAAGAGAAGATTGACATCTGCTCCAGTGTTAATACTGCTGGATATTCGAAAGGACTTTGAAATTTATTGTGATGCTTCTAAACAAGGATTGGGTTGTGTGCTCATGCAACAAGGAAAGGTTGTAGCCTATGCATCAAGACAATTACGTTTCCATGAAGGGAACTATCCTACCCATGATTTGGAATTGGCTGCCGTGGTACATGCTTTGAAGATTTGGAGGCACTACCTTATTGGTTACCATTGTGAAATATATACAAATCACAAAAGTTTGAAGTACATTTTCACTCAACCAGATTTGAACCTCAGAGAAAGGAGATGGCTAGAATTGTTTGCCTACACGGAGTTCCTAAAAAGATTGTATCTAATCGAGGTACTTAGTTCACCTCGAGGTTTTGGAAGAAGATACATGAAGTTCTGGGCACATAGTTGAATTTCAGTACCGCTTACCATCCGCAGACTGATGGAAAAACCGAGCGAGTGAACCAAATCTTGGAAGACATACTTCGGGCATATGCTCTAACTTGCCACCGCACTTGGGACAAGAGTTTGCCATACGCAGAATTCTCTTACAATAATAGCTTTCAAGCAAGCTTGCAGATGTCTCCATTTGAAGCCTTATATGGACGGAAGTGTCGTACCCCACTCAATTGGCATGAAGTGGGAGAGAACCAAGTGTTTGGACCCGATACTCTAGAGGAGGCAGACAAACAAGTGAAGATGATCCAGGAAAGGCTACGGGCTGCCCAGTCTAGACAAAAGGTGTATGCCGATAGACGTCGACATGAGTTATCTTTTGAGAAAGGTGATGAGGTGTACTTGAAGGTATCCCCACTTCGTGGGATGCGACGTTTTGGACTCAAGGGGAAGTTAGCACCTCGATACATTGGACCTTTTACAGTCACCGCCCAACGTGGAGAAGTTGCTTATGAGTTAGCACTACCAGAGAAGCCGTCGAAAGTGCATAACGTGTTCCATGTGTCTCAGCTTAAGACATGTTTTGATAAGCCAGAGGAAGAGGCTCGGAAAACCTCGTTGGATGCCATAAAAGTTCAAGGTGACTTGACTTATGAAGAATAACCCGTTAAAATTCTCGATGAACAGTTGAGGACAACTAGAAGAAATGTGATCAAGTTCTGTAAAGTTCAATGGAGCAACCATAGTGAAGAAGAAGCGACGTGGGAGCGGGAGGATGCCCTCCGGGAGGAATTTCCAAATCTTTTCTCATAGACCGAATCTCGGGGTCGAGATTCCTTTTAAGGGGGGTAGAATTGTAACATCCAGATTTTTACGGACTGATTTTTTTAAAAAAACAAGGGATGTTGCAACTCGGTCAAATAAAAATAAATATTTTGTTTGGAGTTGCTAAAATTAATTTCAAATATTTTTCGAATTACTTTGACACATAGAAGAAGGAGAATAAATTCTCGGAATACTTCTTGTATTGTTGTCGATTTGATTTTAATTTGCGATTTCCTTTTAATTTGGTTCTTAACAAAATTCTTTTAGAATTTGCCTATAGCCATGCACATACACGCCATGTTTTGGCCAGGCTTTTAATTACCTAGTTACATGCATCGTGCATGCTATCTCTCTCCTCTCATTTTTTATTTATTTTACTTTTCTCGTGGACACACATGCACGCATTGAGTCCATTTCTTTTCCTTGGCAATCACCGAAACAAATAGCCAATGAGCCCTTCCTCGCTCTCATGTTTGCATGAACGGGACATAAGTCCCTGGACCAGGCGAGTAAAGCGTTGCACTGCTCTTCCTCTTCTCGAATGCGCACACGAACAGCACGTCGAAACGTTCAGCCATAAACGCCACCATAAACTGCAATTACCTCCCATCAACGCTCTTTAAGCACGTCCTTTAGAACGCCCATTCTTCTCCTACACAGCCTCAGACCGACGCCCCTTCTCTCCTCTTTCATCCCACACCAACACTGCAGCTCTAGACCCTCACACAACAAGGCAAACTCGCAAGAACGCTGCCGGACGCCGTTCCCGTTCCCGGTGACTTCAGCCATGAGAGGTTGAGCAGCTGCGCCACCAAGACCGCGAGGAGGAGCAGGACAGACCCACGGAAGGAGAAGGCGAACTGTTGATCACCTCCGACACCTCCGACAACGCGATCGACTCCGGCCACCGACGTCTACCTCAAACTGCGACGAACTCGGTGAGAACCAGCCGTTTCTTTTGCTCGGAACGCGATCCCCATCAATAGAGCTACCTCCTAGACATGGTTTCCAACCGTAGTTTTACAGTTTGTCAAGTCGCCGGTGAACCGAATGCCAGCCGGCGGCATCAGTTTCTAGCCTATCTTTCACACGTATTTTGATCTTGAGTCCAACATAGAAAAGTTACCCAATGACCTTAGCAACGCAGCGGTGTGGTTAGTTCAAGGTGTTGCATCACGAGAGGCATATACCATGCATGTCCGTGTAGTGTAAGCAAGTAATCATATGATCATACATGCCTGTATAGTTGCATCTTTCTGGGAGTGATGTTTTGGAACATGGGAGCATATGCTCCCTATATTTTGAAATGCATGTTACACATATTTTAAATTTCAAAAAAATTGAAATAAAAAATTCGCACGTACATCTTCATGTGCTACGCGCTCACAAAGTTGTTTCATAAAAAATAAACTTATCATGTGACGTGTGTAAAAAAGACAAAATTCAGTGCTGAAAACAATGCTTTTCACAGGATAAGTTTTCTCTTTTTTATATAGGCCACAAAAAATATTATTTTTTCGTGAAACTTGACGCATACACATATATTATGGAGATGTACATGTAGAATTTTTTGTCAAAATTTTTCCACACTTCGAAATATGTTTTGTTGGTAGAGAGAGCATACGCACCCGGGAGCCGAATTGAATTTCCGCATCTTTCTGATATATACTACTGCTAGCAGTTGCCTTTTCCTAGCTAATATAATGTTGCTAGTCGTTCATGCATTTGATCATAGCAATTGTAAATGATTTCATATGCGTAGGTTTGGTGTAAGTGTTAGATTTAAATAAACGTCTTGCATATATTTTCTACATGGTTACTTAATTAGTTTGCGTGTTGTCACTAGAGTATGTCACGCTATTTGTAGACCTTGCTTAGTATTTTTGCCCACCATGCTGGTAGAATGATCATAGGTTTTATATCAAGTTTGCATACTAGTTTAACATATAATTCTTTTGTTAGCATGATCCTGCCTGTTGTTGCATTAGTGTCTTGCTACTGTTAAAGTCAGTTTAGTTCATGCATACTAGTTGTTGCTCTGATCGCATGTATACACTATTTAAATCCTGGATTATTTACCTATGTTTGATTATGACTACTAGCATGTAGTCTGGTTGCACATTACATGTTAATTCTGCGCCATCTATACATGTCCGCTCAATATATTTTCTAAATTATTTTGTTACCCGATATCGAATGGTCGCCATGACTTATGCCTTAGATAACCCAAATCATGTACGAGTCATTCTGGTCTTTTTCGTGTACTCTTTGTAAGCCGAACGACCGACACATACCTCTTATTTGGATCTTTTCATTTGGATTTTATTCACTTTTCATTTGCATCTTATTCGTCGTATCGCTTGTATTTATTTGTATTGTTATTGCTTTGATACGATGATTAGGAGAGATCGAAGAGTGGTACAATCACGACCAAGGAAGTGGAGAGCAGGAGTTTGACAACGAAGGCATGCCCTCTCATCATATTTATCCCAGTTTTACAAATTGCATATTATTTTATGTTTTACAAATATATATGCTATTTTATTCCAGTAGCTAGCGTGTCGATTGACACACCAACCTTGATTCGCTTGTCGCCTTTTATTTGATACCCTGAGTAGAGATTATATAATAATCCTGATAGAGTAGAGATGCTTAGCACGCTAAATAATCATTAGGATACTTCCTATTGCCTCTTTAGAGGAATTGATCGACCTTCGGGTCAAACATACCCTTTTGAAAGTTGTTGAACTCGTTGAGCTAGGCTGCTTAACCGTCGTTGCTTCCTCTACTCTCTCTTCTACTCTGGGTGAAACTTACCATCTAAACATGGCGCGGGCGACAGCTGAATCAAATGTTGAAGGAGCGATTGGCTGCCCTTCACAAGCTGGAGGGGGCAATCCATCGTTCGTGCCGCATAAGGGTCCTAATAAGTCTTGGATTTG
This sequence comes from Lolium rigidum, assembly GCF_022539505.1. Lineage (NCBI taxonomy): Eukaryota > Viridiplantae > Streptophyta > Magnoliopsida > Poales > Poaceae > Lolium > Lolium rigidum. Next base: position 3,849,069 of record NC_061511.1, on the reverse strand, counting down.
AAGATTGTGACAACCGTACAACCACATGCTATATAGGCACTGGCCTGGTTAAGTAAGTTAGTCAGCCTTAGGTGTTGATGTCGCCGTACCGCGGATGAGGTTGCTGCCCACGGGAGAACCTTCGGCACGGATGGGGGACCGGTTTGGGGACGTACTCTAGTACCGTGCGCCGGACCCGGTGGGCATGTCAGATCTTCGGGGGATCTAGCTAAAAGACCTTGTCACAATCCTCTCGCCGGTACACCGATTGGTGTGTACTAAACCAGCGGCCACTGGTGGGCAACAAGACGGGGTTGTGTCGTGTGGGCAAAGTGTACAACCTCTGCAGAGCTAAAACTATTCGAATAGCCGTGTCGACGGTCATGGACGACACATGAATCTTTCTTGACGTACAGGAACCTGTTTTGCTATTTCCCTCTTTGTCTCTCTCTCTCCTTTCCTTCCTTCCCTGGAATCCAAATCCTATGAGATACGTGAGTTGTCAAGGACAATCACATTGATGAGAAATATTGCACTCATTATAAAACATGTTTTCGTCTAAAATGCTTTTATCAAATATATTGCAAAATAAAATTGGCTTTTATGCAAAAGAACCTACAGCCTTCCTTTGAAGCCTCATGTAGATATATTAGGTTTTGCACCGAGGGGGCATGTTGAGTACGAAATGTACTCATGGCAAAACTTTGTTGATATTCAGAGTACTATGAAGATGGTGAAGACTATGGCGACTACGACGACGCCGAGGAGTGAGGCCTCGTGGACTACATCGATCGCCCGTGGCTGAGATGGAGTTACTTCGCTTTTTATTATCCGCTGTGCTTTCTGGTTGTAATAAATGTCACAAGACATTTCACTATGTGGCTCAAACTTTGTAATAATTATTACTCTTTGCACGTTCTGCAATGATATTCATTTCGCTGTGTCGTCAATTTGATCTTGGGATTGACAAGTAACACAGGGGGTCGGAATGTTAAGTTCCGGTTCTGTTGCCTGCCAAAACCCACCGGCGAGCAGTGGTTAAGCAACACGAAGAGCCGGGAGGTTTCCAAGACTGCAGGGGGCCCTGGTCCCTCGACGTCGTCCCGCAAAATGTTTCGGCACACGTCCTGGCGGTTGCAAGGGCGTGCCACCTGACCTATACCTGGTCAGGAAGGTGTTGGATTGCTTCGATTAGTTTCTGCGTGGCGGACACGTAAACATTAAATACGAGCCCTATCGGCTCTCGGTTGTCCCCGTGGATCGGCTCAAAGAGCCGATCGCCCCATGGCTTACGTCGGGTTAACGATGACATGGGGCTCCGCTTGATCAATATAAAGTTAATCTAATCTACGACAGTTTAGGGTTTTCACCGCATGATCGGAACATCCCGCACGTAGTTGAGCCTAATAGACACGAAAGATAATGGAAAACTAACCCTAGAATAGGCCTAAAACCAACGTTAAGTTAATTCCCGAACATCCCTCTTAGGACTAACAAACCAAACCTTACGTACTACCGGATCGTTCAACCCGTTTGCAAGGCCTAACCATACAGATATTAAACCAATCCTTGAAGAATCAAGGAGCAACTATAACAGATTGGATCTACTAAATAAGGAACAAGCAAGGTGCTGCCCTTACACCTAGGTAGGCATAAGGGCAGCTAGATATCGAGGGGCAGCATAGCTAAACAAGCATGTATAAGAAAAACATCCATGCGAGCCCCAACATACCTATGATAAATAGTGCTACTCGCCATCAACAACGCTTCAGCACGAGCAACACAAGGTAAACGAATAAACGTACGCTGCCTAGATCGCAAGATCCGATCTAGGCAGCGTAATGCTTACCCGGAAGAAACCCTCGAAGGAAGGGGTGGCGATGCGCCTGATTTGTGTTTGTTGTGAACGTGATTGTCCTCCTTTCTTGATAACCCTAGATACATATTTATAGTCCAAGGGACTTTCTAATTTGGGCGTGCACCTAACCGTGCACGGGTTAAACTCTATCTTTTAATTCTAAACTAAGATGCGATCTACTATATTACAGATACACGGGCAATCTAGCCCAAACTCTTCGTGCAAGGCCGCTTCCAAGATGCTCCACGCGTATATCCTTCAAGCCCATCTTCACTTACGGCCCATCTCCTGATTTAGCCAAAATCCGGTGATAACACATGCCCCCCTGGTTTTGGTAATGATAATTTCGAAGGGTCATCTCGTGGCAGAGAAGAACCGTCGCAGTATTCTTCATCATGATGCCTTGCCTTCTCAACTTCTCTGCACGATTTGACAGTTGTGGCACCACATCCTCGAAAACTGCTTTGAGCATTAAATCTCCGCTATATCCCCTTTTATTTAGCCGCATCCCGCAGTTCCCTTCGCACTAGCACTCCAAAAACCCTCCTCTGCCATCATGTCTTCTTCTTCTTCTTCCTCCTCTGCTTCATCGGGTCTTTCCGTCCAATCCTCCCCCCTCCGCGAGCCGACGCCGGAGTGGGTCCCAATGGCGGACCACGTTCGCCGCGCCCTAGAAGACGGAGACGAGGCCAGCCACGACTTCTCCGTCTGGTCTGAGGACGACAAGTCCTCGACCGATGGGGAGAGTGACCTCCGCTTCCTCGCCGACGGGGAAACGGAGGAGGAGAGCGATGACGATCGCTTCTCCTGGGAGGACTTCACCTCCTCCGAGGAGGAGAAGGAGGAAGAGGATGAGGAGGAAGACACCTCCTCTGACGAGCCGCCGGCCAAGCGCTTCTGTCCCTGGCCGGGAAACCTCAGCGACTTCGACAGCGACGACGATGCTGACGAGGAGGACGAGGACAACGAGGGCCCCGCCGGCGGCCGCGGCAGCAGCGACGACGAGCCCGCCGGGAGTAGTTCCGACAGCGGCGACAAGGGCAGTGATGGCCCGTAGATAGGATCCTTAGTATAGGACCAGTAGTAGTAGATGGGGCAATGTATCCCCTAGTTCTTCCTTTTGAGAGCAATCAGCTCTTTTATGTAAGAAATCCTATTATCAATGAAGAACTTCCTTCAATTCGATTTTGCCGATTTATTTCATGTTGATTTAGCCGATTTCCCCTCATTCTGACTTCGCCAATTGTTAACTTGGTCAATGCTCAATGAGCCGATGGCAACGCATCAGTCCTTCACGATGAATTGCGAGGCAGGTCAATTCAGCTATCCTCTCAGACGGTAACCTGCAACCCTTGCTCAAATTCAGATCCCAAATTTCCAATCGAACAGGTCCAGTCCACAGCCGTGCAAACCCTAGATCTTGGACTCCAAATCACCTGAGCTTAATGTTAGATTTAACGGCAAAACTCCTAAATCAATGCCTTCAGGAGAGCTCTAGGACCGTTGCTGAAACACCTTGATGCTGAAGCTGATACTTCTGCAGAACAGGTACCATTTGCCCCCAACTTTCCTTGTGATGCTCTGTTTCTTTGCAGCAACAAGATGGCCCAGAGCCTATCAATGATGATGGTTCTCTCTTCAAATTCCTCCCACCAGCTCTGGTGGTTCTCTTCTGCAAGAACTCACCACCTTTCAAAAGGGTTGTAACGCAGAGCCAGCCGATTCCAACCAAATCGGCTCCCAAAAGCAAAGAATCTTCAGGGCCAGCTGCCCCCGAGCCTCAGTCAGGGCGAGAATAGCGGTGAGAAAGGTGTCTGCCAGGAAAACTTTGAAGGGCAAACAGCCTTCTAGGCTTTAGTAGCATGTTAAGTTCAGTAACCCTGCTCTTGTAGACCTCTACTGAAGATAATACCAGCGAGGAGACGCAGTCCAGCCGACGAGGCTCAGGCTCGGGCACTCCTGAAGACATCACCACGTAAAACCAACCAGATGTGCCACTATCGGCTTCCAAGAAAAGGTCAGCCCCTGAACCTGCTGCCCCTTCAGCTCCCATCAAAACAGGGCACCATCTTTGGTGACGGCATTGTGCTTTGCTGCTCAGATCGGCTCACCATCTTTTTCTTGCAGACTGATGAAGCTTCCAATGGGGATGCTGATGAAGTTCTGATGCCCTCCACACCTCTGGACGCAACAATCTCTAAAGGTGACATCGACTAAGTCGCCACCTTGGCCAAACTCCAGGCAAAAATGCCACAGCCGATTGTATCGTAGTCGGCTGTTCCCATGGTCCTAGGAGAGGTATGCTTCCTTTGCTGGGCTCGCCCTTACCCTGATCTGCATGCTTATTCTGTTCTTGTTGTCTGTCAGGGTTGTGATCTCTCAGGCTTGCTGTCGTTCGACCCTGAATCTATCGAGCCGGCCCCTCCACAGCATGTGATGAACCAAGTCCCAGCTCCAACGCCTCAAAGCTCTGCTTTCTTCCCCCATTGATACATTTGCCGAAAACTTTGAGGAGGTGAAGAACATCCTTGAAGAAATCCAGCCCCACGTCCTAATGACGCTGCAGTTGAACTTCCGGCCAGTCGTGACGTCGTCTGCCTTCAGGTCAAGGGTGCAGTTGGCTCATCAGAGAAGCCTGCTCAAATTCTAGAGTCAAATTCTGAAGTCGATGTCCGAGCATCGGTTGTGCTTAAAATTTTTCTATTTTCGATTTTTTTCTTAGCCGATCGATTTCATGAATCGGCTCCTCCTGGGTACATACTTCGTGGCCTTGTATCTTCTCTGTGTGTATGCCCCCCAAGCCGAATCCTTCAAGTGATTGAAGATATCGGCTTTTCAGCCAACTATAAGCCTTTCACATCACCCACCATGCTAAATAGCACAACGACTAGCAAATGTGATGAGGATGTGCTTTGGCCGATAGCTGGAATCGGCCTCCCTTGCGTCGTATCGCTAAGTGAAGGTCTCTACTCTTCCTGTCCATCAGATGTTGTAAACCCCTTTCCCAGCTTCCCATTGCCTGCTAAATCAATGCTGAACACAGGCAGAAGGCATGTTGAGGCTAAATTTGGCCGATTACTAGGATCGGCCTCCTTTTTTATTGCAATGCTTACTGAGGGTTCACAACCTTTTGGTTTCTCCGCTATGACTACATGACATGCTTGAGGTGAGATCCTTGCTTTTTATTTTTTGGGGCTGATCGCAGGGATCGGCCTTGCCACGTATGTCCATAGACTCGGAACTTGTTACTCTGTCAGGCCGGTGGATAAGACCAGCCTCACCCCGTTTTTAGAAGCTTCGATGCGCTCACAGCCGTCCAGATTGATTCCAGAGAGCGGCTCTTGGTCGTTTGCTTCCCAGATGTTCATGGCGGCCAAAGAGATTTCGACCGAATCGTCTGCATGAACAACCTCCACTTCATCTCCATCCATTGTATGATGCACTGATGCATTGTGGATGGAATGCAACAGTTAGCGTGGATCCAATCCCTTCCTAGCAGGACAGCGTAAGTGCTCTTGCTATCGACGATGAAGAATGACGTAGGGATGGTCTTTCGACCGACAGTTAAGTCCACGTTCAGAACATCCTTGACTTCTGACGCTTGGCCGTTGAAATCGCTTAGCGTGACGTTGGTTTTGATCAGATCTTCATTGGAACGTCCCAAACGTCGTAACATGGAGTACGGCATTATGTTGACTGCTGCTCCCGTGTCGACCAGCATCTTGCTGATAGGTTGCCCATTGATATAACCTTTCAGGTATAGTGCTTTCAAATGCCTGTAGCTCCTCTCTCGTGGCTTCTCAAAGATGACTGGCCGTGGGCCGCAATCAAACTGTGCCACTGACACTTCCTCGTCTCTTGGAGCACAAAACTCTGACGGAAGGATGAACACCATGTTTGTATCAGCCGATGTCTCTACATCGGCTTTTGTCTGCTTGCGTCGCCACACTTTCTTCTGTGGCCGTGCCTTAGTTTCCAATGTTTGCTGAATTTTCACAGCCAGATCGGGCCGGGCTTTCCTTAACGTGTACAGGTACTGCGCCTCGGCTTCCTCCAAGTTACGTAGCCGCTGCACTCTGCGCTTTTGGGAGTGGCTGAGTCCATCAGGGCACCACCTTGGCCGGTGATACCTATCTTCTTCCTCTGACTCCTCGAAGTCTTCATCTTGAGATGACTCAGCTCGTTTGTTCTGAGGTGGGAGAGGTCCGAGACGTTCGAACACTGAAACTTCAGTAGCTTCCTTCCTCTTCCGTCTACATTCCGGCGAGTTCTCGATTGTTGGCAATCGGCTCATTCCTGAGTCCCAGCAGTGTCTGAAGAAAGGACAATTCCAATGCCTATCCATGTCCTCTTGCTCTCTTGATCTCCCTCTAGCGTGACGCTCATACCCTTCGTATCGATGGTATTTCCTGTCGTCTTCATCAGACCGACGATATCTATCATCATCTACGTCGTAGCGCCGACGTCGGTCGTACTGCTGCTCATATTTGTTGAGGAGGTGCGCGGAAAGTGGCCGTTGATACCGCACGCTTCTCACCTCTTCCTCAGTCAAGTACCGTCTGTCATCATGCTGGGGCCGGTCGCGTGGATCGGCCTCCTCTTTATCTTTGCCACGGGAGTGACTGCTCTCTGGTTTATCTTTGCTATGGTGATCTGCAAGCCCTGCCATGTTGATATCAAAAGAGAAACCTGGCTCGCGTATGCAGTGGCTGAGATCCACCATGTAGACGTCGGGAAACGGATTCGTGTCAACTCTCATAGCAAACTGACCGAAGAGTAATCGGCCTTGTTCTATCGCCATTTGAATCTGTCCGCGTAAGACTTTGCAGTCATTGGTGGCATGGGTGAACGTGTGATGCCATTTGCAGTATGGCTTGCCGTTCATCTCCTGTAACGTGGGGATTTTGTGGCCTTCGGGTAACTTCAGCTGTTTTTCCTTCAGCAGCAAATCAAAAATTTGCTCTATTTTGCTCAAATCAAAGTCAAACCCTTTTGCAGGCCCTGGTTGTTTCACCCATTTGCAAGACACGGGTTTTGCCCCCCGAGTCCATTCAGCTACAGCGACTTCCTGATCTCCTACAGAATCTTCATCTTCTTCCATCTCGATCAGGGCAACGCGCTTGAACTTGTCCTGGTACAATTCCGGGTGGCGCTGTTCATACGATGTCAATTTCTGAACCATATGCGCCAGTGAATTGTAGTCCGCTTGGAAGGTCACGTCTTTGAGCGGCGCGCGACAGCTCGCTATCGCCAGCTCGATCGCTTCCTTCTCAGATAAGCGAACCGAATAACATCGGTTCCTGACGGTCCTGAAGCGCTGGATGTATTCAGATACCGTCTCTCCTCGCCTCTGCCGAACTTGGGTTAGATCGGCAATGCCAGCTTCAGTAGCTTCTGAATGGTATTGTATGTGGAATTGTTCCTCCAGCTGCTTCCACGTCCGAACCGAATCTGGTGGCAACGAGGTGTACCACCCAAAGGCCGGACCCGTGAGAGATTGTGAGAAGAACCTCACACGCAGCTCGTCTAAAGCTGAGACCATGCCCAACCGTGCCAAATATCGGCTCACGTGCTCAATTGAGCTGGTTCCTTCTGATCCACTAAACTTTGTGAAGTCATGGAGCCGATACTTAGGCGGTAGTGGGATTAGGTCATACTCGTTGGGATACGGCTTGGAATAGCCGATCATTCTCTTCTTCGGCAGGATGCCGAACTGATCTCTCATGATTGCGGTGATCTCATCCACCGTAGGAGCTGCAGAAGTTGAGCGTTCATGACTTATTCCGGTGGCATATCTAGCTAGCCACGCCTGTTTCTCAGCATCTGCTCCGGAACTCCTTCCTACTCCAGCAACTACTCCTGTTCCGGCGACCCTTCCTGCCGTGGCAGTCCCTCCTCGCCGTAACCTGGCTCATCCAATTGTTGCGATCCGGCATGTATGTGCACACGTATCCATGTGGAATCTCCTTGGGCGGCTCATACGAGGAATTGGTAATCGCCGGGATCACCTCCAACCTTGTAGACAACGTACGCCGGCGAACCTTGTTGCTTGTGGAGCTGCCATAGCGTACGGCGGTGGTGGCCTCGGTGTAGAACGGTATCTCTCCCTGATGAGTTCCCAGCGCAGGTCCTGAAGGAGAATACTGATGCTTCATGATTTCTTGCACCACGCGAAGCGCAACACGCTCCAAAGTGTTCACCAGGCTCTCAGAATGCCGATGTAGAGAACGAGCAACGGCATAGTTAATTTCCTGCCGCAGGGCTCTGGTACGTTCATCCGAAGGGAGAGTTAGATCTAGTCCCTCTAACGCGCCTTCGGGTTGGAACCCTTTGAACTTGATCCCGTGCGAACGGGTCTTCTCGAAAGAGCCGATGAGATCGGCTTCGAAGATGGCCTTGAGATCATCATATTTCTTCTTGTGCTCAGCAGGCAGATCTTCGTACTTGACCGGTTCTTCCGCCATCTCGGATGTTGACGTGGATGTTGCGGAAGAGTATCCCACCGGGCGTGCCAGAATGTGTTGCCTGCCAAAACCCACCGGCGAGCAGTGGTTAAGCAACACGAAGAGCCGGGAGGCTTCCAAGACTGCAGGGGGCCCTGGTCCCTCGACGTCGTCCCGCAAAATGTTCCGGCACACGTCCTGGCGGTTGCAAGGGCGTGCCACCTGACCTATACCTGGTCAGGAAGGTGTTGGATTGCTTCGATTAGTTTCCTGCGTGGTGGACACGTAAACATTAAATACGAGCCCTATCGGCTCTCAGGTTGCCCTGTGGATCGGCTCAAAGAGCCGATCGCCCCATGGCTTACGTCGGGTTAACGATGACATGGGGCTCCTGCTTGATCAATATAAAGTTAATCTAATCTACGACAGTTTAGGGTTTTCACCGCATGATCGGAACATCCTGCACGTAGTTGAGCCTAATAGACACGAAAGATAATGGAAAACTAACCCTAGAAGAGGCCTAAAAACCAACGTTAAGTTAATTCCCGGAACATCCCTCTTAGGACTAACAAACCAAACCTTACGTACTACCGGATCGTTCAACCCGTTTGCAAGGCCTAACCATACAGATATTAAACCAATCCTTGAAGAATCAATGAGCAACTATAACAGATTGGATCTACTAAATAACGAACAAGCAAGGTGCTGCCCTTACACCTAGGTAGGCATAAGGGCAGCTAGATATCGAGGGGCAGCATAGCTAAACAAGCATGTATAAGAAAAACATCCATGCGAGCCCCAAAATACCTATGATAAATAGTGCTACTCGCCATCAACAACGCTTCAGCACGAGCAACACAAGGTAAACGAATAAACGTACGCTGCGTAGATCGCAAGATGCGATCTAGGCAGCATGATGCTTACCCGGAAGAAACCCTCGAAGGAAGGGGTGGCGATGCGCCTGATTTGTGTTTGTTGTGAACGTGATTGTCCTCCTTTCTTGATAACCCTAGATACATATTTATAGTCCAAGGGACTTTCTAATTCGGGCGTGCACCTAACCGTGCACGGGTTAAACTCTATCTTTTAATTCTAAACTAAGATGTGATCTACTATATTGCAGATACACGGGCAATCTAGCCCAAACTCTTCGTGCAAGGCCGCTTCGAAGATGCTCCACGCGTATATCCTTCAAGCCCATCTTCACTTACGACCCATCTCCTGATTTAATGTGTTGCCTGCCAAAACCCACCGGCGAGCAGTGGTTAAGCAACACGAAGAGCCGGGAGGCTTCCAAGACTGCAGGGGGCCCTGGTCCCTCGACGTCGTCCCGCAAAATGTTCCGGCACACGTCCTGGCGGTTGCAAGGGCGTGCCACCTGACCTATACCTGGTCAGGAAGGTGTTGGATTGCTTCGATTAGTTTCCTGCATGGCAGACATGTAAACATTAAATACGAGCCCTATCGGCTCTCAGGTTGCCCTGTGGATCGGCTCAAAGAGCCGATCGCCCCATGGCTTACGTCGGGTTAACGATGACATTGGGCTCCTGCTTGATCAATATAAAGTTAATCTAATCTACGACAGTTTAGGGTTTTCACCGCATGATCGGAACATCCTGCACGTAGTTGAGCCTAATAGACACGAAAGATAATGGAAAACTAACCCTAGAAGAGGCCTAAAAACCAACGTTAAGTTAATTCCCGGAACATCCCTCTTAGGACTAACAAACCAAACCTTACGTACTACCGGATCGTTCAACCCGTTTGCAAGGCCTAACCATACAGATATTAAACCAATCCTTGAAGAATCAAGGAGCAACTATAACAGATTGGATCTACTAAATAAGGAACAAGCAAGGTGCTGCCCTTACACCTAGGTAGGCATAAGGGCAGCTAGATATCGAGGGGCAGCATAGCTAAACAAGCATGTATAAGAAAAACATCCATGCGAGCCCAAAATACCTATGATAAATAGTGCTACTCGCCATCAACAACGCTTCAGCACGAGCAACACAAGGTAAACGAATAAACGTACGCTGCCTAGATCGCAAGATGCGATCTAGGCAGCATGATGCTTACCCGGAAGAAACCCTCGAAGGAAGGGGTGGCGATGCGCCTGATTTTGTGTTTGTTGTGAACGTGATTGTCCTCCTTTCTTGATAACCCTAGATACATATTTATAGTCCAAGGGACTTTCTAATTCGGGCGTGCACCTAACCCTTATTTATATTTAATATTTTAAAATTTTATGATCATGAGATTAAGATTGGTTCACTCATATCCTGAGTCTTTTACCGCTTTCACTATTGATCATAACTTTTCCATGATTTGCCTCGCGCTCGTGAAAAACTTTGTACTGTTTTTGCCGCCTAAGGCTCCAGTACGCTACACAATTTCCGCCTTCGGGCGTTAGCTTGAGTTTTCTGGCCTACACGTTTTCTGTTGTTTATATGTGGATTCCTTAGTAGTGACATTTCGGTACTTAAAACCGGCCTCTGTTTCTGAGGTTCTTGATTGTTTCGCTATTAAGCGCTATCGCCTCAGCAGATGTTCTGTGTTTAAAGTTTGCCGTCTCGCGAAAAGTCAAGCATATAAACCAGAAGAACGGATAAACCAGATCTTGCTTAAAACATATAAATTGCATTAACTGTTCAAGATAGTCGAGTTGTTTTCGCCTTGACAGTTTTATGTTGTTCAACTGCTGCATAGTTTCAGCTTCAAAACATTTGTTCAAAGGCTGTTTTTGTTCCTCCTTACATTTGTTTGTTGAACATGGTCAAAGAAACAATTTAATACAAATGTGTTTTTGTGTTTATATATCAGGTACATGACGCTTGGACCTTCAACAGTCCTCGAACTAAGGTGTTTTCAAGCAGACCTAGCAATCGCGAGAAGCCCAGGGAAGCTAGCCGGATCCATATGAGATAAGGTTAGGCGGATCCGTAGCATGCACTAGCTGGAAAAGCAACTTGAGTCTTGATTCCGCTATGCTTAGCCGGAACCAACCCTCGGGGCTGCGATTTTGATCTTAAGTGAAAAGTGTGTTTCCTTTCAAGTATTAGTGCTGGAAATTTCCGCCTAGATGCTTGGGATTTACACTATTCCTTAGTCACATATAAAGATAAAGCTACTCTAAGTGCTCCAAGCCGGATTTTCAAGTAAATTCACCTTGGCGCTCGGGGGCTACATCGATGAAGTTCGCTTTGGAGCAACTAACCAAAAAATTTCCACCTTGACGCTTGGGGGCTAAGTTTCTGAGCATCGAGTCTCCTTGGAGCAAGCCGACTCAACGCTCGGGGGCTACATACATATGGTTATGTCAAGAAAAATTTCAAAGATGGCGAAAATCTGGCTAACTAGTCGGATCCGCACCTAATTTTTTGGTAGCCGGATCCGCACCTAATTTTTGGTAGCCGGATCCGCAACTATTATTTGGTAGCCGGATCCGCAACTATTTTTTGGTAGCCGGATCCGCTCCTAATTTTTGGTAGTCGGATCTGCACCTCAATTTTTGGTAGCCGGATCCGCACCTAATTTTTTGTTAGTCGGATCCGCACCTATATTTTGGCTAGTCAGATCGGAACCTACATTTGGCTAGTCGGATCCATACCGAAGATTACGTTGGATGGTGTCTTCAAATAATCTGACCATTGGATCATGAAGTTTCCGACCAATACTTGGTTGGAGATATGAAGTTTGGAGTCCTTCAAGATTCTCTATTATTCGTTCCAGCCAAAGGATGAAGATACATGCGTAAGCTGAGCTAGACGGAAGAACGGTGAAATCTCGGAGAACTCCGGGGGCTACTGTTGTGGATATACTTCATAGGTATACCATCGACATGGTCCGATTCCGGCAAGCCCGGGTGGCCCACAGATGGTGGTGATGGCATATGGCCCACCGGGCAGCCCAGTTGTTGTTGATCAAGATGGAAGATGTCCAACCCAGGAACAAGGAGTCGGATCCGAACCACCCTATAAGGTAGCCGGATCCGAACCGCCCTATGAAGGTAGCCGGATCTGAACCGGCCTACAGAGGTACCCGGATCCGAACCGACCTACAGTGGTACCCGGATCCGAAGAGGTCTATGCCAGGAGTCAGATCCGTGAAGGCCCATGAAGGAAGCCGGATCCATGACGACAAGTTAGGAATAGGTGGATCCTTGACGTACACGGCAAGACATTGTACCGTAGTTAGGCAACTTGTATTCCGGGTAGGACTCTCCATGTAAACCCTAGATCCGTGCGCCTTTATAAGCCGGATCCCGGGAGCCCTGAGGGGGGATCTCGAGCTAGAAGCGAGACAACCACAACCTTTGTAACAACGCGCAAGCGCCCAGATAATTCCAGACAAGCAGCAGTAGGCCATGTCATCGTGCAGGTGTTCCGAAGCTGGGTAACCCGCGTACCACCGTCCCGTGTGCACTCCGCCCTATGGCCCCTACTTCTTCTCCCCCTCGTGAGGATCCCTCCTCCGGGGTACCGTCGATTAGGCAACGACATGCACGGGTTAAACTCTATCTTTTAATTCTAAACTAAGATGCGATCTACTATATTACAGATACACGGGCAATCTAGCCCAAACTCTTCGTGCAAGGCCGCTTCGAAGATGCTCCACGCGTATATCCTTCAAGCCCATCTTCACTTACGGCCCATCTCCTGATTTAGCCAAAATCCGGTGATAACAGGTTCTCACACTTACATGTCGGTATACGAAAGAAGAGATGCCATAAAATCACAAGCTTTGGCTGATTTCCTGGTCGATTGGGCGGAAATGCAATATAAGCCACCAGAACAGAGATTGGAATACTGGAAGATGCACTTTGATGGATCCAAACTCAAAAAGGGTCTAGGTGCCGGTGTGGTACTCACCTCACCTAAGGGAGATCACCTCCGGTATGTTTTGCAAGTACATTTCAGAGCATCGAACAATGTCGCTGAATACGAGGCTCTGATCCATGGGCTTAAAGTCGCAAAAGAAATCGGTGCACACCGGATCATTTGCTACGGAGATTCAGATCTTGTGGTGCAACAATGTTCCGGAGATTGGGACGCAAAAGATGCCAACATGGCTTCATACCGGTTTCACGTGCAAAAGATTCCCGGCTTCTTTGAAGGGTGTGAGTTTCACCATGTGCCACGGGCTGAAAATGAAGCCGCGGATGCTTTGTCCAAGCTAGGTTCATCGAGGCAAGAAATTCCTCCCGGAATAGCCTTGGCTCATTTAGGAACACCATCGATCAAACCATATCCAGAATCGGAATCAATTTTTTGTACCGGAATCGCACGTTGTGCCAATGGATATTGACGAAGGAAACCCGGGGACTGCTCCGGCAAACTCGGGGGCTGCTCCGGCAAACCCGGGGACTGCGGTGTCCATACCGGAACAAGCAATGCTTGTGGATAGCATGGAGATAGACGAACCGGTATTCTTGGTTCGAGAAACACCGTCCTGGGTTAAACCTATTAAGGAATTCCTGATCAACGGCACCTTGCCGGTTGACGAAAACGAATCGAGAAGAATCCAGCGGAGGTCAAAAGCATACACTTTCATCAATGGCGAGGTGTACAAGAGGAGTGTTACCGGTGTCCTTCAAAGATGTGTGGAACCGGAAGAGGGAAAAGAAATGCTTGTGGAAATTCACCAAGGAGAGTGTGGGCATCATGCGTCATCAAGGGCGCTGGTGGCAAAAGTATTCTGGCACGGTTTCTACTGGCCAACTGCTCTGGAAAATGCTAAGGATTTGGTGAGAAAATGCAATGGGTGCCAGAGGTACGCCAAGCAAAACCATACCCCAGCATCCGGATTAAAAACTATACCGTTAACTTGGCCATTTGCTGTATGGTGCCTTGACATGGTTGGCCCATTCAAAACTGCAAGGGGAAACATGACCCACATTTTGGTCATGGTGGATAAATTCACCAAGTGGTTGGAGGTAAAACCTATCGCAAAATGTGATGGGCATACCGCAGTGAAGTTCTTGAAAGATGTTATTCTCCGATATGGATACCCACACAACATCATTACTGACAATGGCTCAAACTTTGCCCAAGGAGAATTCAAGCGATTCTGTGAGGATAATAATATCTGGCTGGATTTGTGCTCAGTGGCACACCCACCGGGCAATGGCCAAGTTGAAAGAATCAATGCGCTGGTACTTTTCGGCATAAAACCAAGGCTCATTGAACCACTTGAAAAGTCGCCAGGATGTTGGCTCGATGAGTTACCATCAGTGTTGTGGAGCATAAGAACGACTCCGAACCGGTCTACCGGATACACTCCATTCTTCATGGTTTACGGAGCAGAAGCGGTCATACCAACCGACATTCTCCATGATTCACCAAGGATGCAACTCTATACCGAACAAGAGGTAAAAGAGGCCCGAGAAAACGATGTGGACTTGCTAGAAGAAGCAAGAGAGCCGGCGTTGGCAAGAACAACCATTTACCAGCAGAACCTCAGACGCTATCATAGCCGGAAGGTTAACCCGAGAGTTTTCCGGGAAGGAGATTTGGTGTTACGCCTAGTGCAACACACTGAAGGTCGGCATAAACTTTCACCTCCTTGGGAAGGGCCATTCATTGTGAGCAAGGCTCTACACAATGATGCCTATTACTTGATTGATGCACAGGAATGGAAAGAAGGAAAGGCGGACAAATCCGGAGATGAGACCAAGCGTCCGTGGAACATAGCGTTGTTGCGTCCTTTCTACTCCTGAGTTGTACTGTAAGAAGTTCCTTTTTGTACCTTATGTTATGAATAAAAGACTCCGGCACCTCGAATGTTTCTCGGGGACTGCCTCTATCAAAGTTGCATGAAATATGTTTATTTTTTCAGTTTACCGGTTGCTTGTTGAACATTTTTTCTTTCCGGTTTAGTAACGTGCTAAACCTACCGGAGTATTCGACTCTGCTGCTGTCCGCAACCCGGCTTCATGGCAAGTAAGATAAACCGGTAGGAATTAAGCACGTGAACTACGAAAAGAGAGAGTGGGAACGGACAATCCGGAAAAGTTTAACTAACCCCGGTTCTACCTTTTTTTTGTGAAAAATTTCGAATTATTCCTAAGTTCAAGAAAGTGTTCGCTTGGCAAAAGAACTTTGTAACTCGTACGCCAAAACACCCAAAGAGGTAGGCAGATGCAAAGGGAAAGAACAAAGTGTGCATCAAATTGGATGCGGAAATGATTCCGGAATCTTCACAGTACAAGATAAAGGCAAACAACAGAGGCAACGTGCTAAGTTAACAAACCAACTTAATTTGATAAACTACCGGTTAAAAAGACACCGGCATGAAAGTTGTACCACAACCAAAAGGCTAAGTTTTATCCTACATCATAAACCCCGGCATACCGGGGTAGAATTTAACAGACGTTGTCTTCTTGAGCATCAGGCACATCAAAGATAGGGTAAAGGCATTTAAGCAGCGGGGGCTTCAGGGGGTGCGTCGCCGGCTCCAGCAGCTTCCGGTGGAGTGTCGCCTTCTCCGGCATCCTCATCTTCCTCCTCTTCCTCCTCGTAATCGCTGAGGTAGTCTTGGACATTGGGAGGAGCAGGGATGAAGGTGCGGATCGGGGCGTGCTCCGCTATCTGGTAGGCACGGTCCTTCCGCTTCGCGGTGAGGACCGGATCCTTGTCAGTGGGAGCGTCGCGGCGGAGGCTGTGGAAGGAGTCCAGATCCAGGTCTTCATACCAGGAGCAGGCGATGCGCAGCGCCTGATCTGCTCCGGCGCGGGCAGCTGAGCACTGCCACTCACGGATCCTCCGTCCGACACCTTTCAGGCGTTCGGAGGCGAGTGTCAGGTTGGCCGGCACCGCTTCCTCAGGCCACAGCACCTTGAAGAGCTGGAGCGCCACGTCGGGAAGATCGGCAAGATGCCGGTCCACCGCGCGCATGTGCTGAACCCGGGCGGAGAGCGCGACCAGATGATCATAGGGATCCCAGGGCGCAGCCAGATTCTTGAACGCCTGGGCAACCCGGCGATATGCCACCTTCTTCTGCGCGTGCACCTGCGAATCCGGAAAGAGCCCTGCAAGACAAAGAAGAAAAGATAAGGACATGATACCGGAAGATATAAGCTTATAAGCAAAAAACCGGAAAAGATAGAAAAGAAACTTACGAAGGGCGAGCGCATCGGTTTGCATGACCAGCTGGTCATACTCCTTCTGCTCCGCGGTTAGAAGGGCGACCCGATCTTCGGCTGCCTTCCGCGCCTTGCTCATCTCCTCCAGCTCCGCCCGCAGCACCGCGCTGGAGTTGGTAGAGTCCTCCAAGACCTCCGACAGCTTGGCCCCGGCTGCTGCTTTGGCGTCCTTCAGCTCCTTATCATGCCAGAGCCCAGCTTGGATGACCTGGTCCTTGAGCCCCTGGAGACAAGCTCCTGGGCGTCCAGAGCCTTGCGGTGGTCCTGGATAAGCTGGTCCTTTTCAGCTGGAATCCGGAGAAGAAAGCGTTAACAAAAATGTAACCGGTAAAACACAGAAAGGCAAACCAACCGGAGAAAGAACAGTACCTTGAAGGTTGCTGAGCTGGGTCTTGAGGGCCTCGATGGAGGCTTCCGGAACGACTGTTATGCAAAAAATTCATAAGTGTTGAGAGGGAAAAGCAATACGTAAGAGAGAAGCCGGGTGCACAAAGAAAACAAACCTTGGCAGTGGCTGTGGGCCTCGGCAAGATCCCGGTGCTCCCACAGAAGCTCCTCGAAGAGGCGCTTCCGGGCGTCCGCCGTGCTCTGTTTAAGTAAAAAAGAAAGTGTGAGGATGCCGGTTTTCGATATCTTTAAGGAAGTTTCGTGCTCAGAGCTGCGCTCTCAACTCGAAACTCGGGGACTGGGAAGATATACATAATTGTGAAAGAGTAAAAACCGGAATGTTTGTAAGAAGAGATTTGAGTTTTGATAAAACTTACCGCCACATTGTTTGTAGCGTCGTGCCACGCGTTGTCAAATTCTTTGACCTCGCGCCGCAGCCGGCTGAGGTGTTGAGCGGTGTTCCAGGGGCCAGCGGGATCGAGTGCCGGCATCTTGTCCTTCCCCAGCCCGAGCGTCGCCGCGGAAACATCCGCTTGATTCCACTTCTCAGCGTAATCATGAAGATGCCCCAGGTTGGCTCCTCCGCGAGTGAGTTTGGTAATTCGGCCCAGCGAGGCTGGAGCCGTTTCCCCGGCAACGATGGCGGCGTGGCCGGCGTGCAGTACGATGGACTGCGCGCCGGAGGCGAGGGAGCCGGTAGAGAAGCCCACCGCTGACGCACACGTGGTTTTGGCCGCTGCGGGTTCTTGGCTTGGCGGCGGAGTTGGCGGCTTGGCTGCAGCAGACCCTCCGGCTGAACTTGCCGGAGGAGGCATGGATGTGGTCTTGGGCGGCGCGGAGGCGTCAGGCGCGCCCTGCGCTAGAGTGGAGCTTGCCGGCGCGGAAGATTCCGGCACGGTCTTGGAGGGGGAGGAAGCGGAAGCTTTCTTCTTCTTCTTCTTCGGGACGGTGGAAACCAAAGGTTCCACCCTCCCGGCAGCTTCGGTATCGGCGCCGATGTTGCTGGCGCTAGTGTTTGGGTTCTCTGGAGGGGAGATGATGTCCTCCTCCGCGCGGTGGTCTGGGAGTTCAGGGGCCGCACGCCCCGCACTTGTTGTGCCCCCCAGAGGGGAGGCAGAAGAGTTGCCGGCACCAGATGGTACCGGACTTTGTTGAGGAGGAGGTGAAGGCCTTGCGCCTTCTTCAGAGCTTTCCGGAGGGATGCCGGAAGCGCTCTTGGAGACTTTGAGCGCTGGGCTGAAAGAGATAGAAAAAAGAAAGTTGGAAAAGCCAGCCGGAAAAAGAAGTTTGTATAACAAAACGAAGAAAGGATGGAAGCTTACCCATCAGCGACCGGCATCTCGCGCTTCCAGTATTGCCTCACAGAGGGCTTCTTCGGGCGCTTCGTAGGCGGCGCGTGGCTCGAACCGGTATCCGGCTCCGGTGCCTTATGCTTTTGGCCGCGGCCGGTGAGTTTGTCAATAAACTCATGGCCGACCTCGGCCTGCAGCGGAACCACGCGTTCCAGGACCTGCGGGTTGGTGCTGGCTGAGGAGCGTCTACAAAAAGATAACCAATGAGGAAACGAAAAGGCTAAATACCTCCAATATAGTAACATCATCATCGGAACCGGAAGCTTCAGACGAGAAGTTACCGGGGCGCGGGGTGTGCGTGCGGCCCATCTTGAGGTCGGTCCAGTGCACGTAAGGATCCGGGTCCTCCGTGTCCAGATCCCGCTTCTGGCGAGGGCCTCGTTTCTCCGCAGCAATGCGAGGAAAACGCTCCTTCGCCTGAAAAAGAATGGAAAAACAGTTAGCCACAACATAAAAGCTATCGGTAAAACAACCCGGATTACATAATCTCTTACTTCGTCACTTGGAGGATTGGTGGTGCTAAGAGGAACCTTGCCCCATTCCTAGTCCATCGGCATAGAGGTTTGGCAGATCTGCCTAGCCTTAAGGACTATGTCCTCCTTGCTGAGAGGGAGGCCGGTGATCTTGGTGGGGTCGCGAGGACCATACATTTCACTTATCTTATGAGCCCGGCGCTGGAGGGGAAGCACCCGGCGTGAAATGAAGGTGCGGATGATGTCATCAGAACAAATGTATGACTCCCTCATCATCTGTTCCATGAAGCGAACAATCCGGTTGGTCTCGATATGCCTGTTCCCCGGATTGTAGCTCCAATTGGCCTTCGTGGGCACCTCCGGATTAAAAGCTGGCAGATTGATGAGATCTGTGGCGCCGGTGTTCTTCACATAGAAAAAGGTCTCTTGCCATGCCCGGCATGACTCGAGACCGGAGAATTTAAAAAAGGGGCTCCCTTGGCGGGAGCCGATGATGCAAGACCCGCATTGAACGGGGGGTTTGGGCTTAGGAATTTCCTTGCCCTGGACGGAATTAATCCGAAGGGAAAAGAAGCGAGCAAAAGTATCGCGAGTAGGGCGGAGGCCTATGCAGCCCTCCATGAAAGAAACGTAACAAGAGAGGTAGAAGACGGCATTGCCAGGAAGGTGGTGAGGCTGGAGTTGGTAAAAATCCAAGAATTGACGGAAGAAGTCAGAAGCAGGAAGGCCGAAGCCGCGCTCGAAATGAGCAAGAAAAACGACAAACTCACCGGGTTCAAGCACCGGTTCAATCTCGTCGCCCGGAAGCCGGCAGGATACTTCAACCGGTATCATCCGGGAGCGGTACAGCCAATCGATTTCATGCTGCGTCAGGTTGGAGCCCTTCCAGGCTCCGCGGGTGACACCGGATAGATCTACTCCGGAACCTTGGCCGGAGCTGCTGGCCTCTTGACCTCTTCCGGTATTAGACTCCATCTGGGAAAGTTCAGCGGAAAGACCGCCAGAAGCTTTGCTTCGGTGGCTATTGGAGGATGATTCAGAAAGGTACTCCTCACTAGACATACAGGTCTACAAGACGCCGGACTCTACCCAAAAACCAGTTTCCCAAGATCTAGCCTCGCGCGAAGATCTACGAGTAAGAGAAAAACAGAAAGAAAAGAGAAAGTAAATCCCCAAATGGCCAAGAACAAGAAGGCAGAAAGGTAGAGAGCAAAGAAGCATTAAGGCTAACCAGGGGCGGCGTGAAACGCTGAAGATGGTCGCCGGAGAAGCAGCGAACCTGCAGTCGCCGACGAGGTCCGACGAAGAAGAAGAGCAGAGGTCGCCGGAGAGTGTACGGTGCGGCGGCAGTAGATGTGCTGCGGTGAATCACTGCGCGGCGAAGCTCGGCGAGGCTCGGCGGAGTCGCGGCGGAGATTCCCCTGGCGGCGAAGCTTTGGCGGCAAACGGCGGTGGCGAAGGCACGAGGAGGCAGAGAGCTCTGAGTGCGCAAAGGAGTTGTGAAAGCGGAGAAAGGGAGGAGAAGGAACCGCCCCCCTTAAGTAGGAAGAAGAAATAGCGGGCTGGCAACCGCTGGGCCGCGGCGGTTCGCCTCGTGGGCCGCCACGTGGCGCACGGATACACGCGCGAAAAACAAAATGCCACAGGGTCGCCGCATGGATCCAGAATGGCCAGAGGGATCCGGTGTGGCACATTCAATGCTGGCGTAGAAGTCGAAGGGAGGTGACCCCTGACACTGGCGCGTCAGAAACAGTGCGCATGTCTCTGACAGGCACTGTACCCGAGAAATCCTCGACTTCACCGAGGAAAGTTTAAATGTCGAAGATACCGGAATGATCCGGAGAAAAAGAGGAAGTTCGGCGATGATGCCGGAAAGTTCTATATGGGTACCGGAAAGATTAAACCGGTACCTTGATGATGGGAACCTGGCATGGCCCGTCGGATAAGATCCACCGGACTATACCAGCTTCGGGGACTAATGTTGGGGGATGACTCCCGGTATGCCAAAGGCATGCCAAACCGGATGGTTTGGGCTATCAAGATACCGGTTTAAAGTTTAATCCGGGCTATGAACTTAAGCATTCGGCTAAGGAAACCTATACCGGTATGCCCAGAAGGGGTATGCTGGAATGAGCTAAGAAGATACCGGATTACCGGTATAGGCTACACTATAGGACGTCGGCAAGACCGATCAAAGATTCTCTCAGGAGCTAGAGGACAAAGGTGAGCTAAGCAAAGTAGCTTTAAACGAAGCCATGACGTAAAAGACGAAGGTGACGCCAAAAGCAACCGGAGAACGTCAGCCTCCCTGATTAAAGAAGATACCGGCGTCACCTATGATTAAAGTAGCTTTGTAAAGTAGTTTTTCTGTTCAAAGATGCCATTAGGGTTTCTTCCCCTGTAAGCCACCCTCTCCCCTATATAAGGAGAGGGGGCATGCTCCTTCGCGGGCACGACGATCCTGTGTAGAGAAACCGGTAACCTTGTTTGATCATGGAATAGAGAGATCTAGAACAGAGTTCTTCCTTGTGTCTTTCTTCTTCTACCTCTGGCCTTGGCCAAGTTCTTGAGGAAAGCATCCGGAAGTTCATCCTATCTGATAAAAAACCCTCCCCCGAATCATCTAGCGTCCATTCGGCCCCAACTTAAGCCATCCCATGGCATCTGTCTGTTCGCCACGACGACACTTAGGTACTAATTGAAACCATTGTTCTTTGAATCGGCAATGTGAGGTTTACTAAAAGTTTGCAATAGGACTTAATCATTTCTTGATTCTTTAACAATACGGTACCAGTCCGTAAAGTTACTTGTCAGATTTAACAGTATTTCTATCTCAATTACAAGACTAGCGCATGGTAGAAAACGGATGCCAATTCTACAAATTTAATTCAAAATACTATTCAGACTATGTTCATGATAATTAGTTCAAGTTTTAATCTAATTACTAATGAACTCCCACTTAATACAACATCCCTCATAGTTGTTAAGTGGCACACGATCCACATCCACTACACCAAAACCGATCATCACGTGAGATGATGTAGCTTCAATGATGAACATCAACATGTTGATCATATCATCCATATGACTCGTGTTCAACCTTTCGGTTTCCGTTGTCCCGAGGCCATGTCTGTACATGCTAAGCTCGTCAAGCAAACCCAAGTATTTCCGCGTGTGCAACATGGCTTACACCCGTTGTATGTGAACGTAGAATCTATCACATCCGATCATCACGAGATGCTTCAAAACGACGAACTGTAGCAACAGTGCATACGAGGGGAGAATACTTTATTATATTGATATTAATGTGAGAGATCATCTTATAATGCTACCGTCGCGATCTAAGCAAAATAAGATGCATAAAGGATTAACATCACATGCAATTCATATGTGATATGATATGGCCCTTTAGTCTTTGCGCCTTTGATCTTCATCTCCAAAGCACGGACATGACCTCCATCATCAACGGGCATGATCTCCATCATCGTCGGTGTAGCGTCAAGGTCCATGGCGCCGTCTTCATGGTTGTTCACCGTGTGTAGAAACTATTACAACTACTTTGAAATAATACTACAACATGAAATATAAAGACAACCATAAGGCTACTGCCGGTTGCCACAATACAATAATGATCATCTCATACATATTCATCATCACATCATGACCATATCACATCACCAAACCCTGCAAAAACAAGTTAGACGTCTTCTAATTTGGTTTGCATATTTTACGTGGTTTAGGGTTTTTGAGTAAGATCCAATCTACCTACGAACATGAACCACAACGGTGATACTAGTGTTGTCAATAGAAAAAGTAAATTGAATCTTCACTATGGTGGGAGAGACAGACACCCGCAAAGCCACTTATGCAATACAAGTTGCATGTCGAGCGTGGAGCAAGTCTCATGAACGCGGTCATGTAAAGTTAGCCCGGGCCGCTTCATCCCACCATCCCGCAAGATGCAAAGTACACGAACTAAAGACAACAAAAGCATCAATGCCCACAAAACCATTTTGTTCTACTCGTGCAACCAATCTATGCATAAACACGTCTCTGATACCACTGATGGGATTCGTAGCATAGAAAACAAAAAATTTCCTACCGCAAGAACGAATAACAAGACAAGATCTAATCTAGTAGATGGTAGCAACGAGAAGATCATGAGACTAACCCTTGAAGATTTCCAAAGCCTAACAAGATTAGATATCGTGGTGGATGTAGTCGATCACTTGCCGCTTGCAAAAGCGCGTAGAAGATCTTGACGGTGCCACAGTCGGGCAGCACCTCCGTACTCGGTCACACGTTCGGTGTTGATGACGACGTGCTCCTCCCCGTTCCAGTGGGCAGAGGATGTAGTAGATCCTCCTCGGAATCCCGGCAGCACGACGGCGTGGTGGCGGTGGTGGTGGAGAACTCCGGCAGGGCTTCGCCTATGCGCTGCGGGAGTAGTATGTGGAGGAGGAGAGGCTAGGGTTTGGGGAGAGGGGTTGGTGCGGCCAACTCATGGCTTGGTGTGGCCAGCCCCCTCCCCTTGCCCCTCTATTTATAGGTGGAAACCCCCAAGAGTTGGACTCCAAGTCTTCGAATAAGACCCGAAACCAAAACTTGCCAAAAGGACGAAACCTACCCAAGGTGGGACTCCTACTCAAGGTGGGACTCCCTGTTATCACCAGATTTTGGCCAAATCAGGAGATGGGCCGTAAGTGAAGATGGGCTTTGAAGGTTACACGTGGAGCATCTTTGAAGCGGCCTTGCGCTAGGAGTTTGGGCTAAATTGCCCATGTATCTGTAATATAGTAGATCGCATCATGTTTAGAATTAACAGATAGAGTCTGGCCCGTGCACGGTTAGGTGCACGCCTCAATTAGAAAGTCCCTTGGACTATAAATATGTATGAGGTCACAAGGGATATACAAGGAGACATCCCATGGTGTATGCTCTTTGCGGATGATGTGGTGCTAGTCGATGATAGCCGAACGGGGGTTAATAGAAAGTTAGAGTTGTGGAGGCGAACTCTCGAATCGAAAGGTTTTAGGCTTAGTAGAACTAAAACTGAATACATGAGGTGCGGTTTCAGTTCTACTAGGCACGAGGAGGGAGAGGTTAGCCTTGATGGGCAGGTGGTACCGGAGAGAGACACTTTTCGATATTTGGGGTCCATGTTGCGAGAAGGATGGCGATATCGATGAAGATGTGGGCCACCGAATCAAGGCTGGTTGGATGAAGTGGCGCCAAGCTTCGGGCGTACTACTGTGACAAGAGAGTGCCACAAAAGCTAAAAGGCAGGTTTTATAGGACAGCTATCCGACCTGCGATGTTGTATGGCGCTGAGTGTTGGCCAACGAAGAGACGACATATCCAACGAGTTAAGTGTAGCAGAGATGCGCATGTTGAGATGGATATGTGGCCACACAAGAAAGGATCGGGTACGGAATGACGATATACGGGAGAGAGTTGGGGTAGCACCGATTGAAGAGAAGCTGGTCCAACATCGTCTCGGATGGTTTGGACATATCCAACGGAGGCCTCCGGAAGCGCCGGTGCATAGCGGACGGATAAAGCGTGATGAGAATGTTAAGAGGGGTCGTGGTAGACCAAACTTGACATGGGAGGAGTCCGTTAAGAGAGACCTGAAGGTTTGGAATATCGACAAAGATTTAGCCATGGATAGGGGTGCGTGGAAGTTAGCTATCCACGTTCGGAACCATGACTTGGTTTCGAGATCTTATGGGTTTCAACTCTAGCCTACCCCAACTTGTTTGGGACTGAAAGGCTTGGTTGTTGTTGTAAGCATCATGCTGCCTAGATCGCATCTCGCGATCTAGGCAGTACAAGTTTATTCGTCTACCTTGTGCTGCTTGTGCTGAAGCGTTGTTGATGGCGAGCAGCACTACTTATCTTTAGGTGTTTAGGGGCTTGCATTGATGCTTTCTCGTGCATATCTGCGTGGCAATGCCGTCCCTCGACACCTAGCTGCCCTTACACCTATCTGGGTGTAAGGGCAGCATCTTGCTTGTTCGTTACTTAGTAGATCCGATCTGTTATAGTTGCTCCTTGTTCCGCAAGGATTAGTTTAATATCTGCATAGTTAGGCCTTATCGCTGGGGTCGGATGATCCGGTAGTGCGTTAGGTGTTGTTTACCGTTCCTACAAGGGATGTTCCGGGAATTAACGTTATGTTGGTTTTTAGGCCTCTCGTAGGAGTAGTTTGCATCATCTTCCGTATCTGCTAGGCCCGATCACACGTAGGACGTTCCGGTTATGCGGTGAAAACCCTAAGCCGTCGTAGATCGGTTTAGCTTTGTTTTGATCAAGCGGGATCCCCATGTCATTGCAAATCCAACGTGAACCATGGGGCGATCGGCTCTTTGAGCCGATCCACAGGGCAACCTGAGAGCCGATAGGGCTCGTATTTAATGTTTACGTGTCTACCATGCAGGAACAATCGAAGCAATCTAACACCTTCCTAATCGGGTCTAGGTCAGGTGGCACGCCCTAGCAACCGCCAGGACGTGGCTGGAAGACTTGCGGGACGACGCGAGGTGCCGGGGTCCACTAAGCGGCCTTGGGAGCCTCCCGGCTCTTCGTGTTGCTTAACCATTGCCCGCCGGTGGGTTTTGGCAGGTAACACATTCTGGCACGCCCGGTGGGACTTCTTCTGCAACATCCACGTCAACACCGACATCCGAGATGTCAGAGGAACAGATCACATACGAGGATCTCCCTGCGGAACACCAGAAGAAGTACGATGAGCTGAAGGCCATCGTTGAAGCCGAACTCATCGGCTCCTTTGAGAAGACCCGTTCGCACGGCATCAGGTTCAAAGGATTCACGCCACAAGGCGTCCTCGAAGGGTTAGATCTCTCTCTCCCTTCAGAGGAACGTACCAGAGCCCTGCGACAGGAAATTAACTACGTGGTGGCTCATTCGCTGCATCGGCATTCTGAGAGCCTGGTAAATACGTTGGAGCGCGTTGCGCTCCAGGTGGTGCAAGAAATCATGAAGCATCAGTACTCCCCTTCAGGACCTGCTCTAGGGACTCACCAGGGAGAGGTGCAACTCCACACCAGGCCACCATTGCCGTACTCGATGGCAGCTCCACAGCAACAAGGTTCACCGGCATACGTTGTCTACAAGGTTGGAGGTGATCCGGGCGACTATCGGTTCTTATATGAGCCGCCCAAGGAGATCCCGCACGGATACGTGTGCACGTTTGTGCCGGATCGCAACAAGCTGGACGCGAGCGATCCGGGCTCCGACAGGGAGGGATTGCCGGAGCGAGGAGCAATTGTTCCGGCGAGGAGGGACGAGCTGCGGCGACGGGGAGTTTGGGGGCGGACGGCGAGAAACAGGCGTGGCTAGCCCAGTATGCCACTGCACCAATTCATGAAAGCTCAGCTGCTACCTCCTCCACCGCGGATCAGATCAGTGCAGTCCTGAGAGACCAGTTCGGCATCCTGCCGAAGAAGAAGATAATCGGCTATTCCAAGCCATACCCCAATGAGTTTGACCTCATCCCACTACCACCTAAGTACCGGCTCCCGGACTTCACCAAATTCAGTGGGTCAGAGGGATCTAGCTCAATCGAGCACGTGAGCCGATACTTGGCCCAGTTGGGCATGGTTTCAGCATCGGATCAGCTACGGGTAAGGTTCTTTTCGCAATCTCTCACCGGTCCGGCTTTTGGATGGTACACCTCGTTGCAGCCAAATTCAGTGCGGTCATGGAAGCAGCTAGAGGAACAGTTTCATACACAAAATCATTCAGAAGCTACCGAGGCGGCATTGCCGAACTAGCACGGAGTTCGGCAAAGGCGAGGAGAGACAGTGTACTGAATACATTCAGCGTTTCAGAACTATCAAGAACCGATGTTATTCGGTTCATTTATCTGAGAAAGAAGCAGTCGAGCTGGCCGTGGCAGGCCTTGCAGCGTCATTCAAGGATCTGACGTTCCAAGTGGAGTACAACTCGCTGGCGCACATGGTCCAGAGACTGACCTTATATGAACAGCGCCATCCAGAACTGTACCAAGACAAGTTCAAGCACGCGATAACCCTGGTCAATGCTGGTGAGGATGAAGATTCTGCGGAAGATCAGGAAGTCGCAGTAGCCGAATGGACTCGGACGACGATACTGTGTCCCGCAAATGGGTGAACCCACCGGGGCCTCCAAGAGGGTTTGACTTTGACGTGAGCAAAGCTGAACAGATCTTCGATCCGCTACCGAAAGAGAAACGAGTTGAAGCTACCTCGAAGGCCACAAGATCCCTACGGCACAAGAGATAAACAAAAGGCCATACTCGCAAATGGCATCATACGTTCACGCACGCCACCAACAACCGCAAAGTATTGCGCGCACAAATTCGGATGGCGATAGAATCAGGCCGATTAACTTTCGGACAGTTTGCCATGAAGGTAGACATGCGTCCGTTTCCGGACGTCAACATGGTGGACCTAAGCCACTCCATAAGAGAGCCAGGGTTCTCTTTTGATGTCAATGTGGCAGGGCTTGTGGGCCGCCATGGCAAAGATAAAGCAGAGAGCAGCTACTCCCATGGCAAAGATACATCAGAGAGCAGCCACTCTCGTGGCAAAGATAAAGAAGAGGCCGTTCCACGCGACCGGCCCCAAGATGATGACAGACGATACCTAACCGAGGAGGAGGTGAGAAGTATACGGTATCAACGCCCACTCTCCGTGCATCTCCTCAACAAATATGAGCAGCAGTATGACCGACGTCGGCGCTACGACAAAGACGATGAAAGATATCATCGGTCAGATGCAGCGGACAGGAGGTATCGTCAGCATGACAGAAACAACGACGGGTACGAGCATCACGCTAGAGGGAGGTCAAGGGAGCAAGACAACATGGATAAGCACTAGAACTGTCCTTTCTTCAAACATTGCTGGGACTCAGGAATGAGCCGATTGCCAACAATCGAGAACTTCCCAGAGTGCAAACAGCGAAGGAGGAGGACAAATGAGGTTTCAGTGTTCGAGCGTCTAGGGCCTCTCCCACTTCATAATAAACGAGCGGAGTCATCTCAAAAAGAAGACTTTGAGGAGTCAGATGGAGAAGAAGATAGGTATCACCGACCAAGGTGGTGCCCTGATGGACTCAGCCATTCTCAGAAGCGTAGGGTGCAGCGGCTGCGAAACCTGGAGGAAGCCGAGGCACAGTACCTGTACTGGTTGAGGAAGGCACGGCCCGATCTGGCCGTGAAAATTCAGCGAACATTGGGGACGAAGGCGCGCCCGCCCAAAGAAAGTATGGCGCCCTAAACAGACGAAAGCCGATGCACAGGCATCGGCTGATGCCGATGCACAGGCATCGGCCGGCACAAACATGGTGTTCATACTCCCGTCGGAGTTTCGCACTCCGAACGGCGAGGAGGTATCAGTGGCTCAATTCGACTGCGGTCCACGACCAGTTATCTTTGAGAAGCCACGAGATAGAAGCTATAGGAATTTGAAAGCCCTATACTTGAGGGGTTACATCAATGGGCAGCCTGTCAGCAAGATGTTGGTTGACACCGGAGCGGCAGTCAACATAATGCCATATTCCATGCTACGACGTTTGGGGCACTCCAGTGATGATCTGATCAAGACCAACGTCACATTAAGCGACTTCAACGGCCGGGCGTCGAAGCGAAAGGTGTTCTGAATGTAGAGCTTATCGTAGGCCGGAAAACCATACCTACCGCGTTCTTCATCGTCGACAGCAAAAGCAATTACGCCGTCCTATTAGGAAGGGATTGGATTCATGCTAACTGTTGCATTCCATCTACAATGCACCAATGCATCATACAGTGGGATGGAGATGAAGTGGAAGTCGTTCAGGCGGATGACTCAATCGAGATATCGTTAGCTGCCATGAGTGTGTGGGAAGCAGATAACCAAGAGCCGCTCTCTGGAATCAGTTTAGAGGGTTGTGAGCGCATCGAAGCTTCGAAACATGGGGTAAGGCTGGTTTTATCCACCGGCCTAACGGAGTAACAGGTCCGAGACATTGGACGTACGTGGCAAGGCCGATCCCCGCGATCGGCTCCAAAAAATGAAAAGCAAAGGATCTTATCTCCAGCATGCCACGTAGCTACAGTGGAAATCCAAGAAGTTGCAAACCATCGTCAAGCATTGCAATGAAAAAGGAGGCCGATTCCCGCAATCGGCCAAAATTATCCTCGACAGGCGTTTTGTCTGTGTTCAATGTTGATCCAACAGATGCCTGAAGAGCCGATACCATCAAATACTTGACAGAATCGGCTCGGGGGGCACATAGAAGGATAGAACACGAGGATACGGAGTTGGAAGCAATTCAGGATGTATTCTCTGATAAAGTGGGGGCCGTTACATGAGTAAATCGGCCGTAGAAAATTCAAATTTTCAAAAAGCCGATGCTGTCAAGATAACCTCCTTGGCGAGCCATCAGGTGCAGCAGTGCTGGCAGGAGCATCAGTTGTGGCGTCCAACACTGCCTTGGCCCATTTAAAGCCACTGATGTTTTTCTGCAAGATTGAGGATTGTAACCCTGACTAACAACAAGAGCAGCATAAACATGCAAGTCAGGTTAAGGATGGGCCCAACGAAGGGAACATACCTCCTCTAGGACTGTGAGGACGGCCGACGATGAAGCAATCGGCTGTAGCATTTCTGCCTGAGGGCTTGGTCAAGGTGGCAACTTGGTAGATATTACCTTCAGAGGATGTTACGTCCAGAGTTGGGAAGGGCGTCAGGGCTTCATCAAACATCCCCACTAGAAGTTGCGTTAGCCTCCCAAGAGGATGAGCCGATCTGATCAGCAAGGCGCGAGAACTGAACTGAAAAAGCTCGGGGGGCAGCGCGCCCTGAAATTTCTTTCGCTCTGAAGAGCCGATTGGGTTGGATCGGCTGATTTTGCCCTACAACTTGGAGGCCGATGGAAGCCCATTTGGATGAGGCTCGGGGGGTAGTTTGCCCTGAATGATCCTTTGCTATAGGAAGCCGACTCTTGTCGGAATCGGCTGGCTCTGCGTCACAACTCGTCTGAAGAATGGTGCTGATGCTGCAAAATTATCAGTTCCAAAGTGCAAGACGGTTCAGCGACAAGCCCAGAGCTCTATCGAAGACACCTGCCCACAACCAGGTTACCAGCTTGCTGGATTGGCTGGTAAGATGCGTAGTCAGGTTTTATGATCCCTTTTGAGGAGTCTCATGATGCAAAGCCGATGCACAGCCATCGACTCTAGTATAAGTGCGCAAGGGTGCCAGGTTGCCGGTTCGGCAGTGCTATCAGGGGAATGTTGGCATATAAGGCAGCCTTTTGCTCATTGCACTGTGGGTGATCAGCTACAGTATCGGCTGTCGACGGAAGAAAGGAGAGTCGTCGGTTGGTCCTGCAACGCAATTCCTCTCAAAGGCGATGAGTTCTTGCAGAAGAAGGATCCATCATCACCGATGGATAAGGGACTCTGGGCTATCTGGTTGCTGTAAAGGAACAGAGCAGGGGATATCTGTACTACAGGGGTCTCGGTTTCGACGGCAAGTTGTTTTAGAGGCAGTTTTAGGACTCTTTTGAAGGCATTGGCCTGCCTCATTGTCCATCAAGGCTCCAGGTCATCGGTCGAAAAGGTGAAGGATAGATCGTGGGGGATCGATACATTGACATTGATTGGTTGAGCATTGACCAAGTTCACGATCACTCCAACGTCAAAGAGAGGAAAAGCGGATTATGGGGGACCGATGCCTGGAAATCGGCTCGTTGAGCATTGACCGAGTTGACAATCGGCAGACTCAGTACGAAGGACAATCGGCTAAATTATCATAAAGGAAATCGGCAAAATCAAATTGGGAAATTCTTCATTGATGAACGAGATTTCTTACATGAAGAGCTGATTGCTCTCAAAAGGATGTCCTAGGGGATACATTGCCCATCTACTACTGCTGGCCCTAGGCTAAGATCCTATCTAGGGGCCGTTGCTGCCCTCGTCGTCGTCGTCGTCGTCGTCGCCATCGTCGGCGCTGCTCCCGGCCGGCTCGTCATCGCTGCTGTAGCGGCCGCCGACAGGACCCTCGTTGTCCTCGTCCTCCTCGTCAGCGTTGTCGTCATCGCTGTCGAAATCGCTGAGGTTCCCGGGCCAGGGGCAGTGGCTCTTGGCCGGCGGCTCGTCAGAGGAGCTATCGTCCTCCTCCTCCTCCTCCTCCACCTCCTCGGAGGAGGTGACCCCCTCCCAAGGAAAGTCGTCGTCGTCGCTCTCCCCCTCCGCTGCCCCATTGACGAGGCAACGGAGGACGCTCTCCCTATCGGTCAGGGACTGGTCGTCCTCTGACCAGATGGAGAAGTTGTGGCTCGGCTCGTCCCCGGCCTCGATGGCGCGGCGGATGTTGGCCGCATGGGCCTCTTCCGGGTTCCACTCCGGCGTCGGCTCGCGGAAGGGGGAGGATTGCGCAGAAAGACCCGATGAGGAGGAAGAAGAAGAAGACATGGTGGCAGAGGAGGGCTTTTGGAAGTGCTAGTGCGAGGAGGATGAAGAAGGGAACTGCAAGAAGTGGCTAAATAAAAGGGGATATAGCGATTTAATGCTTAAGCAGTTTCCGAGGACATGGTGCCAAAACTGTCAAATCGTGCAGAGAAGTTGGGAAGGCAAGTCGTCATGATGAAGAATACTGCGACGGTTCTGCTCTGCCACGACATGGCCCCTCGAAGAAAAAACAGATGGTTTTGAAATTATCATTACCAAAACCAGGGGGGCATGTGTTATCACCAGATTTTGGCCAAATCAGGAGATGGGCCGTAAGTGAAGATGGGCTTTGAAGGTTACACGTGGAGCATCTTTGAAGCGGCCTTGCGCTAGGAGTTTGGGCTAAATTGCACATGTATCTGTAATATAGTAGATCGCATCATGTTTAGAATTAACAGATAGAGTCTGGCCCGTGCACGGTTAGGTGCACGTCTCAATTAGAAAGTCCCTTGGACTATAAATATGTATCTAGGGTTATCGAGAAAGGAGGGCAATCACGTTCACAACAAACACAAATCAGGCGCGTCGCCACCCCTTCCTTCGAGGGTTTTCTTCCGGGTAAGCATCATGCTGCCTAGAACTCCGCCTATGTTGTCTCAACATAGCCGGTCCCAAGCCCGGGTAAAGGAGGAGGGTTGTGATAGGCGAGGCGAGCCAACGTAAAAAACCCAGCCACTCTTATGGAGATGAAACCCAAAGGAACCTCGTTGGGGCGTAACCCTCTTAGCGACGCGCCACATCGGAACCCGGGTGTGGTGTCAAATGGGCAAGGGTCGGGCCGTCACCCCCTTGGTGGTGCGCCGTATCTTGATCTGGATACGGTGATAAGTGAGCAAGGGTCGGGTCGCCGCATCCTTAGTGGCGCGCTGCACCGACGCCCCGGTGTAGTGAAAAATGAGCAAGGGTCTCCGCATTTGACTCGACGAGTGCGGAGGGTAAGGAAGTTAGCCGAGCCTAGGAGGATACGCTTAGGTAGCTGGAACGTAGGGTCCCTGACGGGTAAGTTACGGGAGTTAGTTGATACAGCGGTGAGGAGGCGTGTTGATGTCCTATGTGTCCAAGAGACCAAATGGAAGGGACAGAAGGCGAAGGAGGTGGATGATACCGGTTTCAAGTTGTGGTACATGGGGACAACTTCAAACAAAAATGGAGTAGGCATCTTGGCCAATAAGAGCCTCAGGGATGGAGTTGTGGATGTCAAGAGGCAAGGGGACCGGATGATCCTTGTCAAGCTGGTTGTTGGGAACTTAGTCCTCAATGTTATCAGCGCGTATGCCCCACAAGTAGGCCACAATGAGAGCACCAAGAGGGAGTTCTGGGAAGGCCCGGAGGACTTGGTTAGGAGGGTACCTATTGGTGAGAAGCTCTTCATAGGAGGAGACCTCAATGGCCATGTGGGTACATCTAACACAGGTTTTGAAAGGGTGCATGGGGGCTTTGGCTATGGCATCAGGGAACCAAGAAGGAGAAGATGTCCCGAGCTTCGCTCTAGCCTATGACATGGTCGTAGCTAACACCCTCTTTAGGAAGAGAGAATCCCATCTAGTGACGTTCAGTAGTGGTCTACACTCTAGCCAGATTGATTTTGTCCTCTCTAGAAGAGAAGACAGACGCGCTCGCATTGATTGTAAGGTGATACCCGGAGAGAGTGTTGTCCCTCAACATAAGCTGGTGGTTGCCGACTTTCGCTTTAGGATCCGTGTCCAGCGGGGTAAGCGCGCCAAAGTCGCTAGAACAAAGTGGTGGAAGCTCAAGGGTGAGGCATCCCGGGCTTTCGGGAGAGGGTTATTAAGGAGGGCCCTTGGGAGGAAGGAGGCGATGCAAACATGATGTGGACGAGTATGGCGACCTGCTTGCGGAAGGTCGCCGTAGAGGAGTTTGGGGTGACTAAGGGAAGTAGAAGGGAAGCTAAGGATACCTGGTGGTGGAACGATGAGGTCCGAAGGTTATTAGGGAGAAAAAGGACTGTTTCAGATGCCTATATCTGGACAGGAGTGCAGCTAACATGGAGAAGTACAAGGTGGCGAAGAAGGCTGCAAAGCGGGCGGTGAGTGAAGCAAGGGGTCGGGCGTATGAGGACCTCTACCAACGTTTAAACACGAAGGAAGGCGAAAGGGACATCTATAAGATGGCCAAGTTTAGGGAGAGGAAGACGAGGGATGTCAACGAAGTCAAATGCATCAAGGACGGAGATGATCAGCTTCTTGTGAAGGATGAGGCGATCAAGCGTAGATGGCGGGAGTACTTTGACAACCTTTACAATGGAGGGGCTGAGAGCTCTACCATTGAGCTAGACGACTCCTTTGATGATACCAGCATGTGCTTTGTGCGACGTATCCAGGAGTCTGAGGTTAAGGAGGCGTTAAGGAGGATGAAAGGCGGCAAGGCGATGGGTCCCGATGGTATCCCCATCGAGGCGTGGAGAGGCCTTGGGGACGTAGCGATAGTATGGCTAACTAAGCTTTTCAACCTCATTTTTCGGTCAAACAAGATGCCCGAAGAATGGAGGCGGAGTATTTTAGTACCAATCTTCAAGAACAAGGGGGATGTTCAAAGTTGTACTAATTACCGTGGAATCAAGCTGATGAGCCATACTATGAAGCTATGGGAGAGAGTCATTGAGCACCGCTTAAGAAGGTTGACAAGCGTGACCAAAAACCAATTTGGTTTCATGCCTGGGAGGTCTACCATGGAAGCCATCTTCTTGGTACGACAACTGATGGAGAGATACAGGGAGCAAAAGAAGGACCTTCATATGGTGTTCATTGATTTGGAGAAGGCACTACTAGGAAAAAGCTCTTTAGTGGCGCACCACTTTTCCCCTTCAGTGGCGCACTGCTGGTGCGCCACTACTATCACGCCACTGCTAACTTTTAGTAGTGGCGCACTCATCGGTGCGCCACAACTAACCTAAGTAACAGTGGCGCACTACGCTGTGCGCCAATGAAATGACTAGTGGTGCGCCACTATTATCCCAAATGGGTGCGCCACTGTTGTTGAGCAGCAGTGCGCCACTACTGCCTGTTGTTGGTGCGCCACTACTGCCTCCTGGGGTGCGCCACTGTTACCTCGAGCTGGTGCGCTATTGCTGGTTGTCGAGGTGCGCCACTATTGTATATCAGAGGTGCGCCATTGCTAGCAGCTTTGGTGCGCCACAGCTACATTCGAAGGGGATCAGCCAGTAGTGCGCCACAGGTTCCAGAGTAGTGCGCCACTGCTACTTTGTGGCCGTGCGCCACTCATGGTCCACCAGTGCGCCACTGCTAGGATTTCGTTTTTTTTTTTGCATTTCTGGATGGTATTTGTACAGGTTATATAGAACAAGTATAACAGCACAAATACAGGATATATAACACATATGAACAACAAGCACAATACATCAATACATAGTCCTTCACATTAGCCTCCATGATTCACAAGATTTCGAATATTAGACAAGTGTTACGGTGTTACAAGTCACAAATGAGCTAGTGGCGGTTACACAAGGTCGATCATCTAAACTAGCATCACATAGAAGAGAGCTAGAGTCACTACTATCACCGTCCCGATGAAAGTGGTCTTCATCCGGTTCCTCCTCCGCTCCGTCCTCTCTCCCGCCGCATAGCGTGCGTATCTGTCTTCGGCCTCCGCTCTAGTGGTGTACCCTTTGTAGCCGTTACCGCTAAAACGGTGAACCTGTCTCCGACACTCCTCCCAGGCCGTTGTAGACTCCGGGAACCTTGCCCTTGTACACGACATACCACGTCATATCCGCACATATATGAACAAGCCAAAGAAACATTAGTGCACGCTCATAGATGTTTGCAACGAATAAGAGCAAACTCAAAAACGATCCAAGTAGTATGAACTAAAAGGCATGCCTCATACATTGTTGGTCGGAACAAATATCAACATTTAGGGAAGGGGTCGATGAAACCAAGTAGGATGCACAAGAGATTGATACTTGTGTCATTGCACCAGGTTCACCGACCCCTCCCCCAAGTGTATAGGTGACCAAACATTCTAATCATCGGCATTTTGAGATACCAAAGCAAATGGAAGAATGACAAGGGCCTCATACTTTGTCGGTCGAAACAAATATGAACATCCCGGGATGGCGTTAGTGAGGCCAGGTAGGATGCACAAGAGATTGATATTTGTGCCATCACACCAGAGCTCACTAGCGACACTCCGGAGTGTACAGCTTGACCGAACATTCTAATCATCGGCACTAAAATGGAAGAAAGAGCCAAGTGGTATCAACTAAATAGCATATGCCTCATACATTGTTGGTCGGAACAAATATTAACATTCCGCGAAGGGGTAAGTGAAACCAAGTAGGATGCACAAGAGATTGATACTTGTGTCATCGCACCAGGTTCACTTGCCCCTTCCCTGCAGAGTTGACCAACCATTATAATCATCGGCATTTTGAAAATCTCAAAGCAAATGGAATGACAAAATGGAATAAGTGCCTCATACATTATTGGTCAACACAAATACTATGGTCGGAAACCATAGTTGCAGGATACACCGCAAGTATAACTTTGCAGAAGGGCCCCCTTTCCCCGGCCGCCGTTCCGTGAACGGGTCCTCAACGACACAACAACGCTGATCCGCCTCTCGGCGCAGCAACCACGGCAGCACCCAGCCGCGTCCCTTCCGGCCGCGTCTCCCGCGCTCTTCGCATGGCCGGACCACGATTGGACTCACCGGGGAATAATGATAATCGCCATCAACACTATCGCGCACTCCACAGGAGCATAGCAGTTCAGAGCAGATGCCACTTTTCTTCCCTTGCCGTGCAGCTGAACGAGTCCTTGATGCAAAGACCGTGCCGGCCTGCCCGGAGGCCGGCACGGTCTTTGCATCAAGGACTCGTTCACGGGACGGCGAGAGAAGAAAAGCGGCATCTCGCTGCAAAGTACTCTACACCTGTGGACTCGACGATAGTGGTGATGGCGATTATCGCATTTCCCCGGTGAGTCCAATCGTGGTCCGGCCATGGAGAAAAGCGCAGAGCCCATTAGACACGGCCACAAGGGAGACGGCTGGACTGGCGTGGTTCTGCGCCGAAGAGACATGTCGGCGTTGTTGTCTCGTCAAGGACTCGTTCAACGAACGGCGGCCAGGGAAAGGGGGGCCCGTCTACAAAGTATATTGCGGCGTATAGGTGACCAAACATTCTAATCATCGGCCAATGGTGCGAAAGCAAATGGAAGAATGACAAGGGCCTCATACTTTGTCGGTCGAAACAAATATGAACATCCCGGGATGGCGTTAGCGAGGCCAGGTAGGATGCACAAGAGATTGATATTTGTGCCATCACACCAGGCTCACTAGCGACACCTCGGAGTGTACAAGTGACCAACCATTCTAATCATCGGCCAATGCAAT
This sequence comes from Lolium rigidum, assembly GCF_022539505.1. Taxonomy (NCBI): domain Eukaryota; kingdom Viridiplantae; phylum Streptophyta; class Magnoliopsida; order Poales; family Poaceae; genus Lolium; species Lolium rigidum. Next base: position 3,812,562 of record NC_061511.1, on the reverse strand, counting down.
TAAGAAGTGCCAACTCAAATAAGAAGATAAGTAGCTAGTATGAACTAAATGGAATGCCTCATACTTTGTCGGTCAAAATATTAACATTTAGGGATGGCGTTAGCGAGGCCAGGTAGGATGCACAAGACATGGATATTTGTGCCATCACACCAGGCTCGCTCACGCCATCCCCAAGTGTACGGATGACCAACCATTCTAATCATCGGCATATGCAAACAAAATTAACGACCAAATCAAGTGCGGAAAACGACAGAGCCATATATATAAGTTCACAAACATAGCCGAACTAGTAATTAATAGCAAGTAAAGTGCTGGCTAAAGTTTATTACAACACATGCAATCACGTCTTTAGTTCACACAACTACATAACTAGGCTCGCACATCAAGACTTTCCACTCGGAGCATGGATAAAACCGCCGCCTTTCTTCAAGCACATCCATGAGCGGTAGTCGTCACCCCGCATTTGGAGCATCGTGTCTATGTCACCGTTTGACGGCTGATGGCCGGCGTAGAACTCCCCCGCGCTTCTAACGACATCTTGATGGATGATTTCACAAAACTCTACTTGGATGCGGAAGAAGTCTTGCTTGATGCCGTCGTCAGGGACCCGCGCCAATTTGTTGGCCTAGTCTCTGAGATGCTCAGGTAGCGTAAGCTGCCGCTGGTCCCGTATGAACTTATCCATGTGATAGAGGGCGTAGTAGGCATCCTTGTTACTAGAAGGCGGCTTCTTGACGCAGGGAAACTTTGTTTGGTGCTTGAACACATGCTTCCCGTACCTAACATTTGGCCTCTCGCATGTTGCCTTTCGCTTTGACGTAGCCATTGAGAGCATCATCAAGTACGGCCTTGACATTCGTGTAGTCCGTGGTTGACTTACCGTCCGCATCGAGGTATGTGGCCATGGAATGTTTCGGGGTTATGGAGATGAGTGTGCAGGTTTTGTCTCTGCGTAGAAGACATAATGTTTAAGAACATGACGACTGAAATCTAAATAAATCACGAGTTAAGACCGGTACGGTGAGGGGGTGACTTACTCGGGAAATACAGGCAGGAGGATGTTACACTTCTTCTGGTGCGCTAGAAAGAAGTCTTTGAGGTATCCACTCGCGACTGCCCGGTCTCCGGCGGTGGCAAGTGGACGGCACGCATGTAGAAGGGGTCGGCTATCGCGATGTCCGGATGTTGTGTCTAATGATCCGCATCGCCTTGCTGAGCGAGTATAGGCGAATGAAGGTGTAGTGCAGCGGATAACTGTTCAGCATGGCGAAGATGTCATCATACCGCAGGAAGATCTTCTCCGCGAAGCCACTATCGACAAAGCCATGGCCCGAGGGCACCTTGGCAATATACACCGGGTATCCATGATCTCTCTCCCTGATACGCCGCTCCTCCATAAACCGAATACCGTCAACCAGTAGATCGCATAGGACCGGGTGCAGCATCGTACAATCTTTTAATTAGCATCCGCTCACCCGACACATGCACCCTCGCCTCGATATTCTTGGGCACCGGTGGCCCGTCCCGAGCACGGATAGGTGCCGGCTGGCTGGCGTACTTGTCGTCCTTCTTCTTTCTTTTCCGTCTCTTCGGCTTCGTATTTATCGGGACCGCATTCTCCTCTCGCGCAAGCCTTCTTCAGATGTGTTAGGACCGATAACACTTCTCACCTCGGCTATCGGCTGAGTCTCGGTGAAGTCGGCAGCTGGAGGCGTCTCCCGAGAACCGAATAGGCGCCGCTTGTTGCAATAGGTTTTCCCTCGGCGGCAGCTTGAGAGGGTTGGCTACCGAGATCGTAGTCCACCCCAAAATCGAAGTTGCGCTCAAGGTTGGCAAACGCATCGTCCTCGTACGGACCATCGTTCGGATCCTGTGCCATCCGCATGTCCTCATCCCGTGCCATCCGCATGTCCTCATCAGCCGATGGCGGCACCGTTGGGGTGGTCTTGCCATGGCTTGGCGCCGGCAGGGCTGGGGGTGTTGTCCGTGGGGTGGTGCCCCTCGCCCCCAAACGAATCTGCTCTTTGGCCAAACCATGGACCAATTGAAGCAATGCCGGAGGGTAAGGACCTCATCTTCGTCGGCACCATGGGGTTGAAAGGGAGGTACCACGTCGTCGTAGCCGCTAAGCACCCGAACCCGCTTGAATCCTATACACGTCGGGTTGCATGGGTCTACCGTGGAACTGGCGGTTGCTCGGTTGAACGATGGTGGCCTTGGCAACATCGATCAACTAGCCGTTCACAAAGTGCAGGAGAGTGCATGGGACGTCGACGGCGGAGCTCTGCGGAAAACATGTAGGGCGTTAGGGATGGCTAGCTAGTCAAAGGCAAGGATATGGAAGTCATTGGCCGAGGGTTGGTTACCGTGATGGCGTCCAGCCTCGGCTAAGGTCGAGGCACCGCCGGCGGCGGGCGTGCAACTGATGGAGTGGCCGCTTGTTGGCGCGGTGCCGGGCGGCGTATTATCCGCAGCGACGGGTGCATTGAGCTGAAGTAATGGCGCCGCGGGAGACACCAACGTTGGCGCCGCGGGAGACACCAAGGTTGGCGCCGCCGGAGCCACCAAGGTTGGCGCCGCCGGAGCCACCAATGTTGGCGCCGCCGGAGACACCATTGTTGCCGCCTGCGGACTCACCGATGGCTCCACGCTGTGGGAGTTGCTGCCCGTGAAACTGGGAACCGGGGGAGGCCCCTTTTTTCCTCCCCTATACCACTCGTCAAGACCGGCAACCAAGGTAGGGATGATGGAGCTAAGCGTCGTGCCCACTTGGTCCTCCACTTGCTGTCGTTGCGTCCTCTGTTGGGTCTCCACGATTTGTTGCACTTGTTGCCGCACTTGCTCCTCGACCAATGTCGGGATCTGCGCAACTTGTGCCTTGAGATGTGCGACCTCCTTCTCATCGATGGTGGCCTTTTTCTCCTTTTTCCCCGACTTATAGTATTCTCGACCATTTCATAGAGCATCCTTCGCCGACCACACGACCGGCCGACGTCGGCTTACTCAATGGATCCCTCTTCTTGTGGGCATTCAACGCCCTATTTAAAGGGTTATCCCAAGGGGCACACTCGCGAGGAGCTCGTGGACCCCGCGCCGCTACTAGCTTCCTTTTCACTTTCCGCCGCGATCTCCTTAGCCTCACGGGAGGAACATGCATGAACCATTTAGAAATTTGGATTCATCAATAAGAATGCAACCATAATGGAGCTAATTAAGCGGGTGCATTCCTTACCAGAAGAGCCTCAAAATCCTTCACCTCCGGAGTGGTGGTGAGCTCCTTTGTTTTCGGGTCAATACGGTACCGGGCCGGAGAAAGTTCCTCGGTTTGCTTGTTTTTGTATTGCGAGAAGAGGGGCTCGAGGCCGTTCTTCACACGCTCCTCATCCGCGGCGTCCCATTTCGGTTGCGCCACCCTAAAACCGCCAGGACCTAGTTTGTGGGTGCCTAAGTTCAGTTTTCGCATGTCCTTCCCCCACTGACTAGAATCCGACGTTGACTCGCTCTCGCACTTGATCTTGAAATCAGCGTAGTCTTGCTCGGTGATCGAGGGATTTGACTCCTTGATCTTGTCGTAACTCGCACCACTATTAATCATTTTCTTCACTCGGTTCCTCCAACTAGCGAGGGCGGTGCTCATCTTCGTGAGGGCGGCATTGTGCACTTTGTTCCGCATGAGACGCTTTTCTGAGCAGTCCACCGGGAACTCGTATCGTTCGTGCAGCTTCTTGAAGAGGAGGGTGCGCAAATTCGCTCTGGTCGTGATGCCCGAGGTTCTCGGTGTTGATCGAGACCGTGCTCCGGAGGATGCACCCGAGTTGGGCAGTAGTACCCTTTGACTAAATTAGGGGCGCCGTTGGATGCCCACTATCGTTCACTTCGGTGAATGCCTCGCTCACGGTGCCGAGCACATTCGGCGACGCTCCCTCCGTAGCTTCTTCGGTGCGCCGGTGTCATCCTCGGCGGCACCATCCGTGGTGTCATCCTCGGCAGCACCATCGGTGGTGTCATCCTCGGCGGCATCATCCGCTCGGTACTGGATCGGTGCCATCATCCTCGCCGTCGTCGCGGCGAGGTTGTGACTCCATCACCTCCATTTCATCGGTTAGCATCCAGAATGGCTTGCTACCGCTGCCGCCGGCCTCTTCGTTGTTGGCCATGTTCGAACTAAGTAGGAAAAAATGCATAAAATTAGCGCAAGATTTCACGGAAAAATTGGGCATGACCTATGCTAATTTATGGACATATGAGTGCCCCATTTCCGCCGAAACGGAAATGAATCAACATTTCGGCGATAATGGGCAACTCTGTCGATCCCCGCACAAGAAAATGA